>NC_090925.1:940378938-940688313 GCF_040938575.1 Ambystoma mexicanum | reverse complement strand
AAAGAAAGAAAGAAAAAGAAAGAAAGAAAGAAAAAAGAAAGAAAGAAAGAAGGAAAGAAAGAAAAAGAAAGAAAGAAAGAAAGAAAGAAAAAAAGAAAGAAAGAAGGAAAGAAAGAAAGAAAGAAAGAAAGAAAGAAAGAAAGAAAGAAAGAAAAAGAAAGAAAGAAAGAAAGAGAAAAGAAAGAAAGAAGGAAAGAAAGAAAAGAAAGAAAGAAAGAAAGAAAGAAGGAAAGAAAGAAAGAAGAAAGAAAGAAAGAAAGAAAGAGAAAGAAAGAAAGAAAGAAAGAAAGAAAGAAAGAAAGAAGAAAGAAAGAAAGAAAGAAAGAACGAGAATGATATGCTGGGTACAGCCAGTAGAGGGATTTTTTTCTAACCATCCTTGATAGGAGTGAGATTCCTATACCATTCAGGCGTGTGAGTGGCAGATGCAAGAATCTCAGGCTGATAACGGAGACCACACTGAGCTGAAGGCTATTGTGTAGGGATGGCACTAATCTTCCTCCTACTCCAGAGTGCCCAATAAGCTGTGAGCGGGGGTGCAAACTCAGATTCACTTGAAAACGTGCGCCATTTGCTGCTAAAAGAGGCATGCGTGCAGTACAAGTACAGGTTATCAAGTCGTCCCCGTCCCAGTTTGGCACGAATATCCGAGAGGAATACAAACATGCCGTTTGAATACATATCACCCATAGTGTGTGGGCAGGATCAGAAAAATCCCAGAGCTAAACGTCTGGATTATTGGGGTAACTACCCTAAGTGCTGTACAAATCTAGACCAAGCAGTAAGCATTGTGTGAAGAGGATCCGAGCAATGAGTGGCCTCATGTTCAGCATTACACATTGCAAGGGGGAGGTCAAAGAGTCATGACTCATGCTTTGCCATCCACTGTGCCCAGTCCCCTGCTGGGGGTAGGGAGGGCATGGGGGCTAGGTGCCAGGCCCAGCTGCACAATGGTGAGCCTGGGGGCAGTGTGGGGAGGATCCTGTGATGCCGCCGCCATGCCATGGCTGTTGTGCAGGGACTTGTCACATTGGTAAGCCATACACCACTAAGCGGTTTGGGAGGACCCCAAACAGGGAGTAGTCTCACTCATCCACCTGCCAACCTTTGACACATTACAAGTTGGATCCGCTACATGCCGTTGTCTTGGAAACCCAAATTCCTGTTTGACACGACGACAGGATAATGTATAACTCAGACGCTACATTTCTAGGGCCACCAAGGAGGGGAGGATTTCGTGTTTTCACATATAAGAAAAGATGTTGCCTTAGCAGGGGAGTTGCTAGGTCTGGAAAAGACCCGGGCTAGGCTAATGTCAGAACTGTCGGGACTGGGGGCTAGCTAGCCTTTTGGCTGTAGCTCCTGAGATTCTATCCGGGGCTACAACCAAAAGATTAGGAGCTATAGCCCCCCCTAGCAACGCCCCTGTGCCCTAGTAATGCTAGAAATAAAGAAGCCCTGGATGCGTGTAAGACAGCCGGCACCACACTGCGCGTCCCCTTGTCTTACCTCAGCGCGCTGCTGTGCACTGACTGGAACGGCGGAACCGCCCAGCTCGCACTGGCTGATGCATGTGGATCATGGATGGTGGCAGGCCTCAAACAAGGCTTGGTCTGCAAATGTGTGTTTCCAGAGATGGGACAATTGAAGTGGCAGAAAGCTTGCAAACTTTAGCAAGTCAACCAATTAGAAATGCACTACAAGTATGGTCCCCATTTGAGCGTGGTCAGGCAGGAGCGGTCCACACAGATGTGGGGGAGTCTCTGCATAACGCAGGAGCTGGGAGAGGGCAGTGTGGGTGATTTGAGTGCCCTGGAAATAGTTGGAGTAGAGCGAGAAAGATATAGAAGGTTGAGCAGATGAGACCAAGCTGAAGAAATGTGGCCAAGAGGCGCTAGAGGAGGAGTGAGGTTGAGAATAAAGGGATAATAATGAAAATCATCATCAGACAGGTGGAAGGTGGAAGAGCCAAGGGAATAGAACACTAGTATAGGGGAAAGAATCTGATGGAAGTAGGGGGAGGGCATTGCGGATACCCAGGAGAGGCTGAAGAGAAGACTCGCAGAAGAGTGGGGAGGAGGAAGTAAGCAGTGAGGATACACAAAAGGCATGCTATATAAAGAGGCATGTAGGTGCCAGCATGTGGCAAAGGGATGCGGGTCAGAGGGTAGTGAAAGAGAGGTAGTGAGGAGAAAGGGGAGAAAGTGTAGGTCAACCCCTTAGGTACGAGACCATTGCGACTCCTTAAGGGGGTATATCATGACAGGGTGCTGAGGACAAGTGCTACACTAGGCCATTTAAAAAAGAAAAGCAGAAAGCCTAGCTGGCCCTCACCTGGTAGAAGTTTGGGGGCCAGCCCAGCTGCCATCTAACCCTAGCATGCTCATGCAGGCCCTGAGGGTTGTAGGTCTATATCCTGCCCATTGGATGCCGTTCCTACAAAAGACCACATTTGTATAGGCTGCCTCCGAGCAGCCTCTATCAGGTAGGATTTTGTGTCCATAAGGGTTTCTCTCCTAGATCGCCTCATACCAAGCATCTCTGTCCCTGCCACGTCTTCTCCTCATTGTCTCCTTGCTCTCACACTCTGCCCACCCCCTACTCACCAAGTTAAGTCCCTCTTTCCCCTCTAAGCTAACCCCATGAGAGAATAGCTCAAACCTTTTTATAGTTAAATGACAGTATTTATTTTCTCTGAAAGGGAGATCTGCTAATCAGATCCCCCTTCACAAATGCTCCAGGCAAAAAATATAGTGCACACATGTACTTTTGTCATAACCAGTCTTCTAACATGTATAGCACCAGCTCTGCAGTGGCCACGGAATGTTCGACAGCAGGGTTGTCCAACTCCACAACTTGAGGGACAGAAACATGACAGATTTTCGGATACCCCGCATTAATATTCATGAGATAAATGTGCATACAATGATTCTAAATGTTTGCACACTTTTTCTTGAATATTAATGAGGTATATTGTGAAAGCCCATCGGGAGTCTGTCCCTCGGCGCTTGGAGTAGGACAACCCTGTTCTCAGGCCAAGTATGCTTTTCTGAATACTGCTGAAAAAGTTCTTGCAGGCGAGCTGTATTTTTTTTTAAACTTCACTTTTATACATTTGTATCCAAAACAGCAAAGACAGAGCAATAATTAACTTTGCAAACATAGAGGTTTCTTTTTAATCTTCTTAACCTCTGTTTTCAAACTTAATAATTTAATGCCTTAGTTAGGTGGCATATATATATTTAAACAAACGCTATGCGTGGGTGTAGCATGGTGACTGATAAGAGCACACAATCATACAGCCAGAGCAATTTCGTATCATACTAGTTTCAGCTGTGTGAGGAAAGTCCCAACTATGCCAGAATTGACAAGGATTAGTGTCTGGTCTGACTGTCTCCAATTCAGCTATCTGGAGCAATGGCAATGATATTGCCTATTTTCTTCTCCTGCAGAAATGGTAACACCTTACCTCAGGGCTCAGAACTACTCCCCAGGAGATCTTCTGGGAACGGATCACTTAAAGGCAGCACTGTGCACCCATACCAATTTTACTTTTGTACTTGCATACCTGATGTAGCTCCCGCACCGTGATCTGAGGCTTTGCCAATCTGCGCACTCACCCCAATGTCGCTTTTTACCTACTTGCACGTGCATACCTGATGTATCCGCCCTCCCCCCCAACATGAGGTGAGGCTTTCCCAGTCTGTGCACCCATATCATTGTTGCTTTTACCTACCTGTACTTGCTTACCTGTTGTAGCCGAGGCACCACTGAGGTGAGGCTTTGCCAGTGTGTGCGCCAACACCAATGATCATGTCATACCTTACTTGCTCAGTCCTACACACCGTGACTGTATTACTGCACGTATACTGTTACTAGCGCCTAGATGCCTCAGTGTTTAGCGTGCTGGTATAATTGTGTAAAAAAAATATTTACATAACAAAGTAACTATAACACCAGCCTGCTGACCAGTGGATACCTTTCTAGTCAACATGCATGGGTAACGGCTAGAGTTAGTGTAGCCAGAAAGGAGCGGTGGGCTAATAGGCAGGTCGCACCATCTTCGTTTCTGTTGTGGCTTTCTTCCTTTTCCTGTCCCGCCCATTTACTGCAGGAAAGTTACTTTGGGTGTGATGTCATAAGAGAAAGAGCACTTGTTACAACAACCTGGATTTGACCCATGAATGCAGGCTTTCTTTGGACCAGTCCTTCAATCATGTTGCCTTCATAAGAGAGGGGCAACCCCTCATTCTTTGATACCTCTTTGAACTCTTACAAGGACAATAAGGATGAACTAAACCTTTGTTGTGAGCACTGCCTGCTACAAAGTCCTCTGCTATAGAGGTGAAGACAGAAAGCATCCCAGGCAGATGAGAGCTTTGTACCTTAACCATCCCCAGGGAAAAGTAAGGGTGAAATGCTGCTTGATGACGCCTCGTTGCTGGGTATACTGAAACCAGGACCTGTTCTCTATGGTGAAGGATCTCATGTAAGTCTCAGCCAAGCGCTCTGAAATGGAAGTGCAGGACAGAATGCCTTGCTTTGTCCCTGGGAACTCTGGATTGGGTCTCCCAGCAACCGCAGAATCAAGGCTTTCCTTTAATCTCTGAACCACCTTAATTACCGATTTAGACCCCTTAAGCACCTTCAGAGCTTCTGCAAGGGAAATACCAGTCATATCCTTGAAATTGACAATCAACTGCCTCCGCTTCTCCAAGTTCACTCAAAGCCAAAGTCCTGCCTTCCCTGCATCTGCGTCCTGCTGTCTCCTGGCATCCCAAACTCCACTGATCACCAGCTCCCTTGAGCTCCCAGCTGAAGTTGGTGCAGTGCCATGACGCTGTGTTGAGCCAGCTGAGTCCACTCGCTACTGAAGTCAAGTCTCCCCTTCACTGTTTCTGAGGTCACAGAGTTTACAAGCGCTGCCAACCTGACTCTGCTTGCTACACCAGGTGTCTTCAACCCGCAAGCCGGTGCCGCTGTCAAACAACACCACATCATAGGGACCTGTTGTTGCCGCACCACAACTTGACCCCAGGCCGAAAGCACCTAGAATCCAGGTTTGCCGATAGAAAGCCTCCCTGAACACTGTCAGGCACCAAAGACAAGACTTAAAGGTACTGTGAAGAGGCCCTGTCCCCGGTTCACTTTTGCAACAATAGAGACTTTTAAGTCTTTCTTCTCTCCTTTTTATTCCAAGACATTACTTTAAACAGTGGCATTTGTTACCCATTGATTGCCTGAATGTCCACGCTCATCTACCTTTTCCAGGGATGTTTTTTGGTTGGTGTTTTCTAGTTAGTTGATTGCATTTTTGTTGTTTAAGTTCACGTCTATATTTGTACTGACCTTCCTGAGTATATAGCTTGCCCTCGAGCCATTTAACTAAAAGCGGGTAAAGAGGTGCACCTTTTGGGCGCTGCCTATTTCACCTTTGAGATTGGGATCACTGCTGGTTTAGTAGTAGTGTGAGGCTGAGTAGGTGGTTTAGCCACAACTCTTCTCTGAACTCCTGCAGAGCGGAAGTCATTTCCTAACACTCCCTTCGCTGACCCCTCCCCCCTGTACCTATGACCATTTAACGGCACTGGTGCCCTGGACTTCCATCTTCCGGGCCATCTGCACGCTATGTGTTCCGCTATCCCTCCAATTGCATTGTGCTGTTCGTTGGGTGGCACTTCCTGGGTGGACCCTTTTAAGGGTAGTCCAGGAAATGCTGTCCAAACACCAGTGGAGGACGAGCAGCAGAAGACCTGAGATAACCGAAAGAAGAGTACAGAAAGAAGATTGGGAACCCTTTAAACAGCAACACTATGAGTGACTGAAGCTTCATAAAATACAATGGTGAAGAGACCCCAGGGCAAACATTGGAGATCCAGAGACTTTTATATTGTGTGATTCACATGCTGCAGATTACCCTGTTAAATAGTATTTTCTTAAGGTGGTCCACTTATGTCAAAATAAATCTCTGCTAAATGAATATGTTTTCATCCTTAACCTTTGTGATTTTCTTGTTTTGGTCCAACTCGGCTTCGCGGCACTGCACATGCGCAAGGTGTACCAATTGGAGGCAAACTCTGCCTGGGACAGAAGATAATAAAGTTCTAAGCCAGGAGTGGAAATACCACCCATAACATATGGTTTAACTAAGTCAGACCATTTCAACTTAGTGCAATCCAAACCGCAAGCAGAGCTGCCAACAGCATTCCGCAAAATGTCAAATAAGATCATGTGCTGCCAATTATGGATGTTTAAAAGATAGTATAGCAATCTTCCAAGTACAATCATTTGTAGCATGGCCATTTTATGAGACCATGATTGTGGGAATATGAACTGGGAGTGTGGACCTTGCCTTCAATTTAGATGAGAGAAATGGGAGGTAAGAGCCAACATTCAAAGTGCACTAATCCTTATGTTAGAGAGCCACATTAATACTTTAATATAGAATATGGTCAGGAGCCCAGCCTGATGATGTCTATTTATGGAAGACTGTTTACCTTCTAAGGATTCTTATTATGTAAGAATGACACTAATTGACTACTCCCCCCAATGCAACATTCCCATCCCACTATCTGGGACAAGAAAAATGCTGTTTTAATATTTCAAATAATAAGTCAAGCAAACATTATAACACTGGGGAAGTCACCCGCAATCTTTCAATGAGCATATGCAGCTTGTCTACAGAAAAGAAAACCCCGACCTGCCTGCTATTATCTCACTAACGTTCACATTTAAATGTGCACAGATATTCATACACAGAAAAACGAAGAGGAATGACTACTCAAGATAATAAGATAATCTCCTCTGCAATTTAGAAACAGAAATTGACATTGATCATTTGAGTCACAAAGGTAAAACAGTTCTTTGAATAAAATTTGAAAGAAACTAGTTCACTTAGTTTTCTCTGAAACCATTGACAAGTATTGTCACCGGAGAAAATGATGTGTTCTAACGTATAGTTTTGTTTCTTGGGCTATTTATACCAATCTAAAATATTGACAGTATCTGTAACAAACTATTGGTTCCAAAGCAGGGATGGACTGGCAACATTTGGCCTGGGGGGAAAGTATGATTTTATGGCCCATGATGCGATGGCCACGGCTGTGAGAAACCTGAAGGTGTCTTACCCGCCAGTCCACAGAGATCTGTCATCCAGGTGGCCAGGACACGGCTATCGCTTTTGGATCCAGTTCCTGGAGGTGGACCCGTGCGGGAGGATCACCCGAATGAGGGGTCTTCGGGAAGTGGAAGTAGGACACCAGAGGGTGAGATGCGGTATCCCCTTCCCTGTAACACCTTTTCTCCATCCTACCAGGTAGGATACCTAGGAATTCAACCCTGCCCCCCCCCCCCCATTTCCCGACACAGACCTTTTCTCATGGAGAGCTCACCGTGAGCGACAACGGACTAACACCAGAGCCGTATACCTGACCTGACATATCCCAATAATGGTCAGGCAAGGTCAGGCAACTACTGATCATTACGCATGCCTGACTTCCATTACGCTTCTCCACACGGATAAAGGTGGCACACGAAGGCACACTCTGAGCGAGGTACAACACACGAGGAAACAGCAGTTCCAAGATGGCAGTTTAATATGAGGAGAAAGACGGCGAGCCAAGAGAGGGTTGCAAGGAGGGAAGTGCCCTTGACCTTTAAAGACGATTACTTTCATGAACCTTGGAAAGTAAGAAACCTAATACCAGGAACTAAAGCTGATCAAACCTGCACAGCGTTTCAGAGGTACCCGGGGCTCTCCTGCATCGATAACCAAGGCGGGGAGGAGCGTTTGCCGCCGTGGTGCTGGCCTTGGCTCCTACAACAAAGCAGAGACAGAAAAGACAGCACAGCCAGTGAGTCTTAGAGACTGATACCAAACCAGCCTGTGTTTTGAACCGAGGTTGCAAGCGGCAACATTGTATGACGATATCTAAGGAGAACAGTGTGTGAGACGTATGTGACGAGCGACGCAGATATTTTTGAAAACCAAAGGAGTGACTGAACCTTGGGAACCAAAGAAAGGATACTGTAGACAGAGTGGTCTGGCGCCATGTGGATGCTCATTCGAAAGTCTCTGTTAGGTATCCAACTGATGCTAAGTGTGAGAAAAGGGAATCTTAAGATCGAAGTCACCCTGGAACGGGTCAACCTAAACCCTGTGCGCATTCGAAAGTCTTTGATGATTTAATGAACACTGCAATTGGTCCGAACCCGGCTGAGGGAGACTAGTTGGGTAAAAGAAAGGGATTTGAGCCCGGCTGAGGGGGATCCGGGATGAACCGTGAGTCACCCGAGAAAGAGTATTCACTGAACATTGTAATAAGGGGATCTGAGCCCAGAAGAGGGGGATCCAACGTTGAACTTTTGTTTTTGAAAGGGAAGAGGGGGATCCAGGGTGAACACCCAAAGTGAATACTTGTAAAAAGAAAATAACTTTTGCATCTTGATTTTGTACATCATGCCATCTGAATCAAGAGACTTTTATGAAGTAAAGAGACTTGGACTCAGAAGGTCCTGATGCTGGTTATGGAACTGTATCCTCTTGCCGCAGAAGTCAGAGTGTGTGCTTTGCCTGTGAGTGAACCGCCTTGCCCCGTGCTGAAAACATGGGGAAGGTAGGCCAATGGCCCAAACATCCTGATGTATCATTTTGTGAACACTTCTTTCTTTTTCATGAACACTAACCCACAATTAGCGATAAGGATTGGCAATAGGTTTTTTGGTAAAGGCCCTTTTAATTTTGACAACACTCTACTAGGACTACATCATTATTATTTGATGGTCGTAGCTTCTTCCTATCTGCAGGTTTAGGTTTAGATAGGCGTTTTTCACCCCCTTACGAAAGTTCAATAAACACCCTTGAACTGTGGTCCTTTGTGTCTGTCTTACTGTCTTACTGTTGATACCATACCTTCCTTATACAGCCCACAATGCTGCAGACCCCAAATTCCAGCGCAAGTCAACTCAATACCAACCTATACCCCTTCTACACATTCTCCATTATATATAGTATACATGATTGACATTAATTTCCTTTTATGCAACCTATCTTTCCATTATATTAGTGGTTTCTTAGAGACCCATACCCCAGGAAACTCCGTCAAACATGGATTCCTCGTGTCCCAGTTTGCAATTTGACAACAGGCTATCTCCAACCATCCTATCCTATCCAATCCAGCCCACAACACAAACCCATACCGGCACCCTGTCTACTCATCCCCACAAAATAAGACCCTCACTTGGCATCCTGCCTCCCAACCAGCACACATTAAATAAATGGTTAATATTATGTATTGAGTAACACTATAGATTATTATTCCATATGAGTGAGATATTCTCTATAGCTAGCTAAGGAAAATAAGAAACAGTGATGAAAAGTGATTTGCTCAGGATCACATAATGTATAGAAGTGTGCAAGGTGGGGATTTGATCCCTGTCTTGCTGGTTCCATAGTCTCCAGATTATAGTTTTCATCTTCTCCTATTCCATCTTCAAAATCAGAACTGACAAAATGCTTTTTGTAAAGTTATTATTCAAGGGCTAGACCAGTACACTGTTCAATAAATCAAGCTTTCAAAGCACCAATGTATCTACAACAGGGCAGCCGCTTAATCGCAGGTATCCTGAGGCAAATACATCTGAGAGTACACACAATTGCACAGAGTGAGATTATAATTCTAATGAAAACTCACTATAATTATAATCTTAATCTATACAATTGTGTGTACTGTGAGAAGCCTCTACTGTGAGTGTTCTCCCAGCCAGACCCCGAGAGTCCTCTATTCATGTGGCATAGAAAGGGGCATCACTTTTGGATCCCAACCCTGGGGGTGGATGAGCGAGGGAGGATTACCTGGGTATGGGAGTCCAGAGGGTTGTCTCAGTGGGACTACCCCAGGTGAGACGCAGTATTCTGATGGGGCAATAGAGGAAGTTCTGGACACCTTCATTGGATAGGTTGATTCCCACAACCCTTGTCCAAATGTCATGACCTTTGATTCTGAGCCTATCAGTTATGACTCAAAAGGGAGAAAGAAAGAAGTCAGTTGACCAAAACGGGAGGGAGAAGGCTCAAATAAAACAAAGTTCTTGTATTAAGATCTCTTCAGCTTCTACCAGTCCAAGTTGCAACGAGTACCCTCACACCCCTGTTTTGACAATCAACCTGTAGACCTCGAGAGGGTAACCGTTCCCTTCAGTAAAGATAAGATCAGAAGTTTTTCAATACTCAATGTCAACTCCCTAAAAAATAACATGAACTCAATATAATATCCAATCCACTACACTTCACATCCCTCTCCCTCAGCTTTCACAAAGCATTTACAATCACACCCCATGTCCCGATCCCCATTTCCACCAAATACTGAGACGAGGAGGATGCAACTAGGATCAGTGAAGATTACTCATAGAAACAACACGGGGAAAGTAAGGGAAACCTGCCATAGAAAGAACACAAGTGATCCCATTAATAGAGTCAGGCAGGGTCAGGCATTTGGTAATGACCACTCAAACCTGACTCTACTTAACTGTTCGCCAACTATAAAATGTCTGGTCTTTCACAGAGGAGAGAGCGAGCTGGGGATATTGTCTGGACCAGAGAGGCCAAGGACCAGAGATTAGCAGGACCTGAAGCCTGGAGAACGGTGTGCTGAGACGTTGGCCCGGTGTTGTGAGGGGCTGCAGCATGGCTAGATAGACGTGCCTCCATGGTGCCAGAGCGAGGTAGCCTGGATCCTGCTGTTGGTGTTTCCGACAAAATGCTGGCTTCTCTTTGGACTGGACACTGTCCCATTGGTGTATGAGGGGCAGTTGGTGAGACCCTGATCGCAACTGCGTGTATCAAGAGAGACTGCTCATCAACACAGCGCTCCAGGCTGAGTTTCCTGTCAGTGAGAGAGAAACTCTGGAGCGTGCAGTTGATTGGAGTGGGAGAAAGACACAGTTTGTAAAGCGGCATGGCATGAAAAAGCGAGAGAAAGTTTATGAAGCGGCACTGAGCGGAAAGCGAAAGAAAGGTTAAGAAAGCCGTTTAAGGAAAGCAGAAAGAAGGAAAAGGTGCTAGTGGCGCAGGAGGAAAGTAAAGACATTTAAAGTGTGTGAAAGTGCGCAGAGACCCAGGAAGGAGATGAACAGGTGCAAGTGTGCATGTTAAGGAAAGTGTGTAAAGTGTGCAGAGACACAGGAAGAAAACGACCAGGTGCAATACTGCACGTTAACCAGGTGCAAGTGTGCACGTTAAAGAAAGAAACGTTTGGAAAGTGTGCAAGGCACAACACCGATAGAACAAAGCAGAGGAAGGTGCAAGGGTGCCCAAGAAAATAAAAGAAAGCAAGAGAGGGGTGCAGGAAGCACCTGAATGTGAGAGGTTGATAGGTTGATAGGAAAAGCAAGGAACAAAGAGAGAGCATACAGATCAGAGCGGTCATGCTTAGACGAAGCAAAGAAACTGGTGGTTTCAAAAGTCTCTGATTGTACCCCACACGTGAAATGTTTATGAAATAACTGAATATAACTGACTATAAAACGAAAGGTACATCCTGACAACTGAACTTGTGTTTGAATCCAAGTGGGGCCTGAGCTTGGGGAAAGGAAATCCTGAGCGGCCTAATAAAGTGGAATATTTTTTATTTTGTGACAGCTGTACTTGTGTTTAAATTCAAGAGGGGCCTATGCTTGGGGAAGGTAAACCCTGAGATGCCTGAGATGCCAAACAAAGTGGAATACCTATTATTTTGGGACACTGAAGAAATTGAAGCTTGGAGAAGGGAACCCTGAGTGGTCTAACATAGTTGAATACTTATTGCTAAAGGAGTTAAACCGTGGGGATGGGAACACCGAGGAGCTAGGAAAGGAAGTGTGTATATTTCTTTTGATTGTGTCCTGGAATTTGGAAGAGTTAAAGTTTGGGGAAAGGAATCCCAAGGAATTTAAGACATTTGAAAGTGTAATACTGTGACAAGAACTACGGAGAAGGTCTGATGAACAGCCCTTTGTAGATTGAACTCATTTTTGTGAAGCTGACCACCCCACACCTGGTGAGATAGTCACCTGAAACCAACCCTGGTTTCCTATTTTCTGTTGAACCACTCTTTTTCCTTTTTGATGACTTCCTACCACATTTTTGTAAAGAGTGAGGGCAAGGATAGCTTTAGACACATAGTATTGTTTTGGACTCTTAGACATTGACGGCCCTTAGAAACATCCCTTTAGAGTTAGGGCCAGCTAGGCATTACACCAACCCAAGTAAATAAAGGTTTTGAAACTAACATCTTGGAGTCTGTGTCTCTCTTGATACCATGCCTGTCTCACAGTGCTTTCAAAGCACTAAGTCACATGATAAAACAACCTAAAAGGAGAAGTCTCAATTGAAACATGTGTTCATGAAGCAAGTATGCATCCCACAATCGGGTACCGTGATATGCAGGACAGGCACAGATGTCCGGAACAGTCACTTAACTTGCTGATTTACCTTTCCAGATTGATATCTTTGGCTGATTTTCCCATTTCCCTTACCCATCACTGTCTGATGTCCTGTCCTTTCATCACGTTACCGATGTCCGCATTCATTAAAATTCCCTTTTGTTCGTTCCATTAATACAAACTTCAGTCCCCTTCCTTTACCTTGCACACACCCTTCTCTTGCCCACATTGATCAGTCGCCAATTCCTTGCCACTCACACCCTTTATTGCCCATCGCAGCAGCCCATTCCTTGCGCCACATCATCATGTAGACAGTAGACCACCTTGATTTTCCAGTCGACTCTGCCAGGCATGACAAAAAGCAATGGTCGGGGTATTGAGAGTAATTGCGGCTATGGGGTCTTCAGTTGAACAACGCAGAGCGAAAGAGGCTGGACAGCGGGAACTGACAGTGGAATCCACCTCGGATCTGGTGATAGAGAGGGGGCAAGAGTGACCTATAATATTTATTTGTGTTTTCAAGGAATGTTGAGTATGTGTGTCTGTGTTTTTGTGTTTCAGTTTCCGTGAGTGTGGTGAAGTGTTTGAGTGTATTTGAGAGTGTGTAAAGTAGAAGGAACTGGCTGTGTTCATGTGACTTTGTATCTATATATCTGAAACTGTTGATCTGCATGTGGGTCTTTTGTTGGTCACATAAAATGAGTGTTCAGGACAAGACAATGAGAAACAATAACAGACTTAGCGGGTCATTCAGAGTTGGGTGGTTATATGGGAATACTGGCAGCAGTATTTTAGGTGGACATACTGTACAAAATACACCTATTTTTACCTCCAACCAATTTTTTTTAAACGTGTTTTATTGTACAGAAGGGAAGTGCAGGTGCTTCCCTTCAAGAGAGATACATGTTGTTTTTACCAAGGGCTCTGCTTAGGGGTGAAAATGTGGGCATCTCTGATTGCCCCCTCACCACCATACCCATGTAAGGCATAAAAGTGCCTGAATGTAACCTTACTTGCATACAGAAATATGTACAGTAGTGGTATGAGCCACACACTGTAAATAAGACCCTTCTCCCTTCACATTGATGGAGAAAATGGCTAAAGCAAATGTCAGAAAAACACCTTTTTATGATACCAAGGTTGGAGGTGGTATTTCTGAAATACCCCCTTAGCTGGTGGTAAACTTTGAATTTGGATTTTCAAAAATAGATCACTGACGCAGGTGGAAACTTTCTCCAACAATATTTCATTTAAAAAAATCTGCCCAACTCTGAATCACTCCCTTGGTTTGTAGACTAAAAATATTTAATACCTGAAGGTTACATTTTTCTGTGAGTGGTTTTCAACTGTGCCCAAAAATGAGAACTCAAACAATCTATCAGCCATTTCTATAACCACTATATAGTAACATCTAAGGGTGATATTCAGGGTGTTATTAAACTATTTTTGCAATAAACTCACTAGTGATCAAGAAATTCACCAGAACATAGGCGACGCATTCTTACAGAATGCAACTAAGGGCAAACTCTAATTAAATATGGGCCCTTGCTTACTTAGCAAGTAGGAATCGTTATATGCTGCTGTGGATTGTAATAGACCAATGGTGTATGGAGCGCAGTGGTCCCAATATTACCATCCACGGTCACGGAACCTTTCATTTAAATGTGTACATTGCTTCTGGTTGGTATGAACATTGCCACATTCAACCTAGACTCTTCTCCCTCATTCACTCTTTCTGGAGGACCATGTGTTGGGGCTATCCAGGCACATCTACAAAATAGCTGAAATAAATGCCCCATTTACACAGAAGCCGAGCAGACCTTGCAGCACTAAGTTACTTCAAGGCAGGCTGGATTCTGCAGGATATGTCCTTTTCCATTATTTGTTTTACATTTTGCAGCTCTGGCCCAGGTAGCAACCACCTAGCCAGCAATTGCCCCTTTACCCCTCCATTCCGCCCTGGTTCCAAGCATGACCATAGATACGCTTGGATATCTTAGTGGTGTTGAATTGGTTGCAATTATTTTAGAGACTTGATTTCGGGAATTCTGTTTATTTTTGGATTGAGGGGACAGCAGCATCTAACTGCATTCAGTCCCAACTGGAAAGGGCCACTCAAGGCAATTTTCCATAAGTTTCTTCCAATTGGAATCCCAATCAGCTTTTCTCCTCTAGGACATGCTCTCTTGCTTTGCTGCTTTCCCAAAACGCTTACTTTATCATATGTGTTTGAGTTTAAATACCCAGTAAACTCCACGCCAGCAGCCTCATTTGATGTAGCAATTTTGCATTGAACAGAGTCTGTGATAGGTTCCCTTCATTTACTCACCCCTACTAGGTCCTCCTCCTTGCTTTCGTTGGCCCATTGAATTCTATGTGTCATAAGGGAATATGTTCGGTATGAGTTGGTCTTCCTCTCATGATTGAGGAAACAAAATGGACTGAAATATTAATTTTTCTTATAATTCCCATGTGCAGACCTGTGATATCAATAAGAATGATATATTCAGATTCATAAGAATATTCTGAATCTGGAGCCATCATTTATGTTTATCACTCCATGCATAACATAGTTATTAAAATATACTAATGCATACTTCATACATTTTGAGGTACACTTTTTGTAAGTATGTGATTTGTGTTGTTCTGCTGAATCCAAATCTGTAGCTAGTTTCTGAATCGGATCAAAGGTTTGACGTTCTAGATTATTCGCATTTGTGTGCGTTCTACATCAATACCATGCTTGCATTGAATGTAGGCCAGTTTAGCCAGTCAATAACACTTATCATCTTTGCTTTACCCTTCCATGCATCAACAGCAAAGCAAACCTGGTAAGGATTATAACCTGTCTAAATTGATCTATGTTAATGTCATGCCAATCTTTATATACTTTCTTATTGATGCATGGCATTCTTTTACTTGGCATCAAGGGTAATGCAAACATAAGTGTTATTACATGGTAGACTGGCCTGCACGTAATGACACTTATCATACTTTCTTAATGTGGCATGATATATTTTACTTAGCACCAAGTGTAAAGTAAACATGATAAGTGTTATTGCGTGGCGAGCTTGCCCTCTGTTGTCAGTGTGCATTTACTTTCTTTCTGTGGCATAGTATGTGCTACTTTCTGCTTGACACCAAGGGTAAAGCAAACATGTTGAGCGTTATTACATGGCTAGAATGGCTTACATTGGTGGTTCCAGACTAGCCATATATTCTTTGTGTGCCATTGGATTTTTGTACTTTGCATCAATGGTACAAGCAAGCATACGTGTGATTACTTGGTACACTGGCCTATCTTGGTGCAGCCATTCTGGATATACTTTCTTTCTGTGGCATGGCATTTTTTACTGGCTGGCAGTCTTATGATAATACTGGCCTATAGTGGTGCAGCAAGCATGGACTTGTATGGGCACAACCATCATGAACATGTTGTATATACTGGTTATGTTGTGGGCAAAGGCATCATGAGCATGCATTGGAAAATGGTTGTGCGCACTATTGGTTACTTGCATCTATTGGCTTTTTTCATGCACTGCCATACAA
Source organism: Ambystoma mexicanum (assembly GCF_040938575.1). Lineage (NCBI taxonomy): Eukaryota > Metazoa > Chordata > Amphibia > Caudata > Ambystomatidae > Ambystoma > Ambystoma mexicanum. The sequence goes on along the minus strand of NC_090925.1, from coordinate 940,672,344 downwards.
AATTGATCGCAAACTGTCAGCCGTTTACCCCATTTTCCACATACAGCGCTGTAAAACGCACCATTTTGACCCATTGTTTTAGAATGTTCTCGAGGGGAGAATCCCCCCCGAACCTCCCGTATATTAGGCACATACATTTATGCCCCATCCAGTTAAAAAATGTAGCAGCCGGTTCTGGTAAATATTTTGTTGCAGTCTCTGTGTATCTTTCAGGCAGTCTTCATTGTTTGAATAGGACTGACTGAAAGCATTATTTCCATGCTGTGAGACCTTTTGGAGTGAGGATGAGTGTAAAGAGAAAAAATACATTTATATGTGTGGAGGTAAACTCTTCCTGTTCCAGTTCCAACGTCTCCTGAGAGGAGAAGACAACATAAAAAGAAAGAGGACTCAAAGGGATATTCTGAGTAAAGAATAGTTACGATTTTCAGAAAAGCCCTGCAAGAAAAGGGAAAGGAGAAAGAAGTCTAAAAGAGATTATGCTCTCTCATCAAACTCTTCTTTTTCCTTGTTTTCTTCCTGGGATCCTTGGGATCTGAGACAGATCCAGACGAGAAGGATCCGAAAGGAACATATCTGGATAAAGAATCCATGGCAAGGGTACTTCGGCAGGTGGCAGAATACATGGGAGTTCAGGAGCCAATAGCCTTCTCCTTTTACAGGAGGTAAATGGAGAGGTTTTGAGGGAATTGAAAGACTGGGAGAGGGCTTGTGTCCCTAGATTAATAGCAAAGCTTTATCCCCTGAGCGGAGAGGAAAAGACTCAGGATTATGTACCGGTATTGCAGGATTTGAACAGATAGATTGCACTCCTTTCAGATTTGACCTCTGATAAAGTGAAGGCAGTGGCTATTTTTTATGGAGGCAGCCATTGCTTACCGGAAGCATGCTCATGTCTGAGACTAGCACAAAGAGTCTCATCAAAAGGTCACTGCAACAAAGATGCAATTTCAGAGAAAAATGTTGTTTGGTGATGATTTGGAGAACATGGTCTATAAGGTCTTCTGGGCAGATAAACATGCTGGCAAACTATGCAGAGAACAGGAGCCTAAATCACGCCCACTAGTGGAAGGTACAAAGAAGTACATAAGGACCTGGCAAGGGATTCTGGAAATGCTGACAAAAAGGAAAAGAGACCCCAAGGAAGATGGGGAAAGCTCAGTCTCTAGTGCACACACAGACGTTCTGAATTCAGGTCAGTCGAGGCAAGACGCCAATTATTCTCGTAAGCATGGGAGGTCCTTTCGTCAGATGTTTGTTTTAATGGGGTACCAGGTCAGGAGCGATTTCCACCCCACAGCCCAGGGGCAGGTCCAAAAGAGAGGTAAAGAAGGACAACATCCAGGAACTCTTGAACAAGAGGGTGATCTAGAGAGTTCAAAAGGGGCTGGGGTGAACAGGGGTTGTGTTTCCCATGCCCAAACCATCTGGGAAATGCAGGCTAATCCTGGACCTAAATCCACTGAAACAACAGGTGGACAAGCAGACGCTTAAAATGGAGAATCTGCAAAGGGTTATTCCAGTGATCCAGAACAGGGATTTACAGGCTGTTTACTATCATGGGCCGATTCGGAAGGCTCAGCAAAGGTTTCTGAGGTTTGCGGTGGACAGTCGACTCTATCAATTCCAGGTTTTCCCATTTGGTCTTAAGATATCCCCAGAGTATTCACAAAGCTCGTGGGTCGACTAGTGGTGGTGGCACCTCGTTCACAGGGGTTACAGACTTTCCCTTAGCTGGGCGACTAGCTCCTCAAGGCTTCATCGGAGGAGGAGCTACTGCAGCATGTGACTATTGCTTGCAGGATGTTGGCGATGGTGGGGCTCATCCTGAACAAGGCAAAATCCCACCTGCAGCCTTCACAGGACCTATAATGTCTAGGTGTCAGGTTTTGAATGTTGAAGGGCATGGTTATGGTACCGGAAGAGGGGGCGATCAGGCTGCAGGTTCTAATTCGGTCCTTGATGGGCCTGCAGTAGGTTCTGGTGAGATTCTTTGTGCAGATCCAGGGCCCTATGTGTATTCTTGGTTCCTTGGGCCAGGTTCCAAATGAGACCCCTGCTCTCCCCTCTGCACAGGCACTGGGTTGTGGAATCACAGGCTTTGAGAAGTTGATCCCGGTCCTGGGAACTTGGGAGTCTGTGTGTGATGTGGTTGCAACATGAAAATCTCCTGAAGGGTTTCCCCTTTGTTAGCCTTGTCCGATCATAGTTTCGACCAATGCCAGTAAGCTGGGTTGGGGGCCAACGGTAGGATACAGCAATACATTGACCATGGCCTATAGAAACAGACAGGGGGAGACCAGGTCGAGAGAGGTCCCTGGAGGAATTGGCAGAGATAAAGCTGTTGTCAATAAAGGTGGTTGATATCAAGGCATAGCAGAATTCAATAGCTGAGCGGTTGAGTAGGGTTTTGCCGTCTGCAATATGGGAACTTTCACAGGAGATGTTTCAGTCGATTTGTCTTCAGTTTGGGACTCCATTTCTGGACTTGTTCGCATCGCCTCTCAGTGAAAAGGTGGAAAGGTTCTGTTGCAGGTCTCCTTGTCAGGGGGATGGCTGGAGAGATGCTATGATTCTTCCATGGCCAGAGGTACTGATATATGCATTCCTGTCTCTCCCTTTAATTCTGAAGGTGCCGTGAAGATCAGGGACTCGGCGGTGGAGGGGATTCTCCTGGTGCCCTTTTTGGCAGAGGAGATCTTGGCTCCCTGTGATAATGGAGCCAGTGGTTGCTCCAGTGTTTCTGCTTCCATCATGCCCTTGTCCATTGATCCTGAGCCCAGGGGAGATGATGTCCAAACCTCCATAGTGGGGAAAGGAAACTGAAAGGGAAGGCTTGCAGAAGTTAGGTCTGACCCTGCTTTTGGCATATAGGGCCCAGTGTGCAAGAAGACCAGCGACCCTGAAGGTGTACGACAGCCACTGGTGGTAGTTCTCAAAATGGTGCACTAAGATGGGCTTGCTAACCCAGCAGTGCCCTACTCCAGACTTTATGCAGTTTCGTAGCGACTTGTTTTGATGTAGGCTTAGCCGATTGTACCTCAAGAACATAAAGTGCGGGCATCCAGGCAATGTGAGATCTTTGGGAGCTGGAAGCTGAGAAGGAACATCTAGCCAATAGATTGTTGAAGAGGTTAAGCCATTCTAGACCTTTACTTTTACTTTACTTTACGTTATTTGTAATGCGCACCTTGGACCCAGAGGCATTAGGGCGCAGACAAGGTAACAAACAGACATAAAAACAGAGAAAATGTCTCTGGAGGAAATACAGTGGTATGCTCTAGACTTGAGGGGAGCCGTTCCTGTGTATCTGGACAAAACTGCATCTATGCACATATTGGATAGTTTGTGCCCATTGGGGGTGCGATTCCAGGTATGAAGGCTGCTGTCCCCAGTATCAATTGATCAAGATGGCTTATGAGGCTCAGGCCCGCCTCTTCCAAAAGGTGTCCAGGGACATTCCCCGAGAGGAATGTTTGCATCCTGGGAAGAGGCTCAGGGCGTGGATTTGCAAGACATTTGTAGGGCTGCTATCTGGGCAGATCCCAACAACTTCACAAGACGTTATCGTCTAACTTTGCACGCAGAGAGGGCAAGCTCATTTGGTTGGGACTTTCTGAGTGCGCCAGCTTTGTACGATGACTTTTGACTATGCCTTTAATAAAATAGTGGTGGGATGTGCACACAGCATATGGCTGGTCAAAGTCTGATTTCTCAACCCATTTCAATGGGCTTTGGTGTGCCTCATATGTAAGTACTGGACGAGGAAGATGGGCTTGGAAGTAATGCTCTGATTACTTACCAGGAATCTCCATTACACTCAGCCCTACCTTTCCTCATCACAGTGCTTACTCTATGAAGGCCATTTGCCATCCAACTGAACCCTTTCTGCAAATTACTGTGTTCTCTTTTGCCCCTCTGCCTCGTGGCCTGGACCCCTACTCTCCCTTGCCATACCTTCTGGTTACTCCATCTCCAGATGCGACCACAACACCACGCAATCGAGAGGTGGCAGTGTTGCCTTTATCCATAAAAAAATCACTTGACCTCAGAGCAATGCCCAACCAACAGATTCATTCAGCGGAGCTACTCTCAGTTAAACTTCCCATCTCACCCAACCAAACTGCCACCCTACACTTGATCTACAGGTCACCCGGCTCTATTACCACCTCCCGGATGACATTACATCCCTATTAGTGGATACATCTAAAACTAAATCACAAATCATATTACTTGGGGATCTTAACCTGGCTTTACAAGACCCTAATGACCCCATTACAGCTGACATTGCCAACACTTTAACAGACTTGGGTTTCACTCATCACATACAAGAACCCACCCACATCAAGGGGAGGACACTTGACTGGCTAGTTGACTCCAACTGCAACATTAGCCTACAGTCCAATTTACCTTGCGCCTGGTCAGACCATCATATTATTACCTTCAACATAAAAGCTAACCAATGCCCCAAACAGGCCAACGCCCCCGCTCTGCGTACTAGAAACAAAAGGGACATTACACGCCATAAATTACTTCCACTTATCATTTCACCCCCAATAAAGCTTCCACATCTTGCTCTGACGCTACTGCACTAATTGATACCTACAACCATGCCATACTCACAGCGCTGAACTCCATTGCCCCAATTAAACTTAGGAAAGCTAAACCACGTGCACACCTCAATTCCTGGTTTACACTGTGTTTGAGAGTGCTACGTAAAGAAAAACGTAATGCTGAAGCCCGGTGGAAAAGTCATCCTTCTGATGTCCATAAGGACAGCCTCATCATAGCATCCCGTAACTACAAAGAGGCCATCTTCCAAGCCAAAATAGATACCTACAACATACGTATTATGCAAGCGGACTCTGACACCAAAGAATTGTTTAAAATCTTGAAAGAACTTGAATCCCCTGCAGCCCCACCTGACTCGTGCATTAAAGACAGCACATGGTGCTCAAACATACAAAAAACACTCATGGGCAAAATTAACACCCTCCAATTTAAAATCAAAGCTAAGCAAAACTCCCTGCAGAAAGACTAGCAACAGAATCCCCCCATTAGTGCTGACACCCAGGCCACCCTCAACCACAAACCATTCGGCTTCTGCCCACTTACCATCGCTGAAGTGGAACACATCGTCAATAAGCCAAACTGTCCAACTGCCAAGGTGATACCTGTCCTGCCCCTATTATTAAAGAGGCCTCTCACAATCTAGCTCCTTTCATGACCGCCTTTATAAACTCGTCCTTCAAATCAGGCATAGTCCCAGACAACCTAAAGGACGCCAGGCGCCCGGTTCATCCCTTTGCTCAAAAAACCATCACTTGATCCTAGCATACCAACAAATTACAGGCCCATCACCACGGTCCCGTTTATGCTCAATATATTGGACCGAGACGCTTACTTGTAGATGCAGGAATACCTGGAAGCTTACAAACTCCTTGGCCTTAGGCAATCTGGTTTCCGGCCGCGTCACAGGACTTAAACCGCCCTCATTGATCTAAAAACTCAGATTGAGGTGCTGAAAGACAATGGGAAACAAGCCTTGTTACTCCTACTTGATCTCTCAGCAGCCTTTGATCTGGTCAACCACCAAATTCTTTGTCAACACCTCAATTCAGCTGCTCACTTCTCAGACTCTGTCACCTCTTGGATCAGATCCTTCTTAGATAACAGATCTATGCGGGTATTCCCTCTGTAAGCATCTGCCGAGCCTTCTCCCATTCACTGTGGTGTTCCCCAAGGCTCGTGTGTGTCACGACACTTTATAACGTGTTCACCAAACCTCTTTTTGATGTCCTTGACTATCTGGGTGTCACGTACACTAATTACGCTAACGACACCCAGATACTCATCCCTATCACGGGTGACCAGGAAGTGGACACCAAATCCCTGAATGATGTCTACTTTGTTGTTCAAGCATGGATGGCCCAACACTAACTTTGCCTTAATGATGACAAGACGGAACTCCTCATTTTAGGATCCCATCAACGTCTTAACAAACTCAACCCCTCCTTCAAATCGTTCACCATTGACGGCAACGCCATCAAGGTCTCTAAGGATACTAAAACCTTCGGAATTTCCCTTGATTCTACACTATCATTGTCTAGACAAACCAATGCTGTCAGTTCAGCATCTGCTTATGCCAGTAAACTCATTACAGCCTGCAGAGCCTTCCTGGCCACTGCTAATTGCACCACTTTGGCTACAACTCTTGTCATGTCCAAGATTGATTACTATAGTACCTTGTATCGAAGGATTAGCCAATGCAATCTAAACAAATTACAAGTCACACAGAGTAATGCCATCAGAGCTGCCCTAAATATTCCCAGAAATCAGCACTTTTCAGACCATAGACGCAATGTGCACTGGCTCCATGTTGCACAAAGAATGTCCTTGAAGATGCTTGCCCTCAATCACAGGTGTTTGGCGTACCAGGCCCCTACTTACTTGGCTAACCGACTTACCCCTCACACTGCTACCTAACCTTTGAGAGCTGCCCAAGCCCATAGCCTCTCCCTTTTTAGATTCAAGCTCCAGAAAGCTGGCGGGGGTAGCTTGCCAGTCTTAGCTACTAAATTATGGAATACCTGCCCAACTCTGTTAGAGCTGAGCCCTCCTTTCAATCCTTCAAGCGTACAAATAAGTTGTGGCTCTCAACTCTAGACATCTGAGACACCTGTTGCTGCTTTTGCAATGCACCCCATGCCAAACCTGTATCGCAACTGCACCTATGTATATTACTTGTATGTAACCTTGCAACTTTGCAACATCATTGTATTTGACCACTCACACATACATACTGTATTTTTACCTATTCTATGTCAGTAAATTACCTGTCTGTGTAACCTAAGATATGCGCCCAGATGCCTTTGGGCCAGGCGCGCTATACAAATAAATAAAATACAAACACAAATAAAGAACCTGACCCTTTGGAGTCAGGATAAGTGCAAAGATGAATGGGCACCTGACCAGTCCCTTAATCCTCCTGGCCATACCCAAATGAACTGGGACATTGTTACCACTGGGGAGGCAGAGGCAGGTCACCAGCACTGTGACGAGGAAGTGTAGGTCTCAGTTTACAGAGATGTTATTTGATCTACTTGATTAACAGATTCCATGGACAAGCCTCCTCGAGACCCCTCAGAACTGCATACAAAGACTGCCTCTCTGTCCCTAACTTCAAACTTGCCACCATAGGAGGTAACAGCTTCCCGGTAAAAGCAGCCAAACTATGGAACTCATTGCCTCCCAAACTTAGAGTAGGCATGCCTTACCTGAATTTCCATTCTAAGGTAATTTCATGGCTGAAACTGAAGGACCATCAAGATAGCTAAGTGCCAAGGCTATCCTCTCATGCGACCCGCACACTGTGTAACCTAGTGTGCCCACTTTTTACTTTGTATATACTGTATATATTGCCTGTTTCCCTCTTCTGCTTTGTATATTCTCCCTCTGCCAACATGTACATTTTATATTTTGTAACTAAGCTTCGCATATTTTTGTAAATGCTGCGCCCTGATACCCCTGGGTATAACTGCGCATTATAAATAATAAAAACAAACAAACAAAGGATGGTACTACTGCACCCTGCTCCAGTTTTTCGTCTAAAGATTTAATCTAAATTCCACGTGTTACAGGACACTGCCTCACCCCCTTCAATAGTTTTCAAAGAGGAACGGGATCGCCTGCATTCAGAAACAAAACTGGCCCTCTTATTATGAGAACTATGAAAGGAAGGGTGCTTATATCATGAGGATTGCCAATAAATAACTTAACCAGCGCATTCCATTTATTGCATGAAGTTCAACGTTTCACCACTGGATGTCACTATATCACAAGCTATGTCTTCTCTTCTGATTGTACCGCTACCGTTTCTCTCCATGAATTATTAGGTTACTTTGTACCTTCCCTTATTTATTCTTCCTTATAAATGTTCAACCATGCCACGCGCCCCCTGGACTACAGTTAAAGGTGGTCTAACCTGAAGGAAAAAGCAGAGTTAGGCACAGCTCTCGCAGCCTTTCTGGGGCACCTCTATCGGCGGTTCTGTCTCTGCTTCCTTGTAAAACATCTGCGTCTAGCCCCAGACATGCCCAAACCTGCCCTTTAATTATAACTAATTGTGATAAAGTACATGCTTCCCGAGGTATGCAAATGAGGAGGGAGGGAAAGGCTGCGTAAGGGAGGTTCCAAGGATGTGCTCCCGTTGAAGCTGCATTTGAATGAGTTTCTGAAGTTATGACCTTCCCAACAGAACTGTGGAGTGCCCGGTTCTGCCTCAATTCTTCACTTATCGTCTTCTGTTAGGTAGGAGGAGTGCTAAGATGGCCATGTTAGGGGAGACATACATAACTACAAGGCGATCCGCACGCCTTGTTGCCTGATAAAGTGTGAGTCAACATGAACAGAGAGAAACTCGGTGAAGGGCAATGCTTTGTCTTACTCCTTTTCTCTGTTGGCCTAGTTAAGGGGAGACACATACCGGGGGTCATTATGAGTTGGGCGGTAAGGGATACTGGGCACCGGTAAGGAGACCGTTGCCGGTAATCCCTTACCGCCCAATTCCAAGGTCCCTTAGCGGGAACCGTAAAGGACGTGTGGTTTGACCACACGTCCTTTACGGGTCCCGCTAAGGGACCAGGGCGCTAATAACGGGCCTGCTATTCGCGGGCCCGTTATTAGCGCCTTCCCCATTTCCATTGAGCCCTATGGGGGCTCAAATGGGAATGGGGAATGGTTGGTTGAATGGGGACTTACCAGGTCCGCATAGGTCGGAATGTCCCGGTAAGTCCCCATTCAACCAGACCGGTGCCGGACCCGGTATTGGAGGCAGCCATGGCGCAAATAGCGCCATGGCTACCTCCAATCTCGGACTGAGGGCCACTGTCCAGAGTGTTCTGCGGACCAATGCGTTATGGCGTGTTGTGACACTGCATACATACCTCAATGGAATCCTGTGGGACTGGAAAATGGGGAATAACTGACCAGCGGCATGACTTGGAAACAAGCAGACCCTTCCCGGTACCGCACCTGCGGTAACAGTCAATAATGACGGCGGTTTTACTGAAGGTAATACTGCCAAACTCGTAATCATGCAGGGCCTCATTACGAGTTTGGAGGTAGCCATGCCCTGCTACCTCCAAACCCGGGTCCCGGTGCAGGTTCCCTGAATGGGGAAATACCGGGTCATTCCAACCTTGGAGGGCCCGGTATTTCCCCATTCAAGGAACCCGGAACCGGTCCATCCCCATTTCCATTTGAGCCCCCATGGGGCTCAATGGGAATGGGGAGCATGCTAACAACGGGCCCGTTAATGACGGGCCCGTTGTTAGCATGCTGTGCCGTTCGCGGGACCCGCTAAGGACATCTGGCAAAAACAGGTGTCCTGAGCGGGTCCCGCGAGTGGACCTCGTAATGGGGGTAAGGGGTTAACGGCTCCGGCACCTTTACCGGTGCCATTAACCCCTTACTGCCCTCCTCGTAATGAGGCCCATTATGTCTACGGATTTGGCTACTGCCGCTGAACCCCCATAACCCCTCCATTTATGCTCTTCTTCCACAAACTAAGTAACAACGGATCCGCCACCTGGCCTCCTGGTGCCACCAGGACATTACAAGTCCCGGCAGAGTGAGAAGTCAGGCGGCAGATCTTGTAAGTCCCCATTTCCATAGAGTCCCATAGGACTCCACAGGAATGAGGACTGGTTGCTGATGGTGCCCGTGCTTTCATGGCAACTCTGCCTGCCGGGGTCGCTGTGCGCGGCAGGGTCAGACCTGTCGGCCACAGTGTCCCCAGCAGGCAGACTCGTAGTGTGGCGGTCCAGAAACAAGGGTGCCGCTAAGCTTACAGGCATCCTTGTTTCCAGACTGCCATACTTGTAATGAGGCCCACAGATTATTTTAGCTTAATGTCTTAACATGGACTTTGGTGGTAACATCATGCCTCATCTGACGAAATCGCCAGTCTAATCGCTCAGTAAAAGCAATGTGTTCTCGACCACATTTAATGCTCCGGCAGAGATTGCTTTGCCCATTGTTTACAATGTGATAAATAACCCACAGTTTAAAACAGAAGCAGTGTTTCTTAATTCAACACTCATTGACGATAAGGAGGAGAGCTCAAGGTCTGAGACCATACTGAACATTGGCAACACAGCCCCTATAATCCCCACCACTAACAGAGATAATGTGATCCATGTGATTGATGTAACAGGATTACACAACTTGGAGTTGCAGCTCTCCCTAGTAGTACTGCGTCGGCTATGAAGTGCGCATTATTAAACTCCCACTAATTGCATTGGTTGCACATGCACTAGAAATCGCTGACTTTATTATTGAAGATAATATTGACTTTCTGGCCATCACAGAGACCTGGTTAAGCCATGTTACTTCTCACGCAGCTTCCTCAGCTACTCCAGAAGGACGCAGTTTACTAAGAACTGAATGACTCTTGTCGAGAGGTGCTGGTGTTGCCGTTATCTTTCGCAATTCCTTGAAGATTCACCTCTCACAAACGTCGTCCATTGACAATTGGGAAGTATTACTAGCTAAACTCAAGGTGAATCGCACCACATCTCTCATTATCGTTGTAGTATATAGACCTCCTATTGTAACCTCGGATTTTGAAGAACAACTCATAGCTTCCCTCAATGAAAGTATGAAACCTCATTATCACCTCTTAGTTCTAGGGGATTTTCACTACTGGCTGAACAACAAATCTGATCCTACTATAACGTCAATAGGGGATGTATGAGAGGCCACAGGGCTTCAACAACATATTAAACCCACCCCACATACAGGCAGAAACTGGTGAGATTGGGTACTATCCTATAATACGGATATTGTTATCGCCCACTGCCCCATGTCATATCACCCTTCTGTGTCCTTTGAGGCAATTACTCCAGGAGCTCCTGCTTGTGTTGACTACAACTCGGGAGCAAACTCCATTGCTTATGGCTCCTTTAGTAGCTCCTGCACTTTTTAAAATAACTACCAGCTCCGATGTCAAGACGACCACCGGATATATTCAACAAGCATTAGGTGATGCGATGAATATACTTGCGCCCATTGAAACCAAAAACAATCAATCGGAAACTTGCAAAAATACGTGGTTTAATTAATGACAGCTTAATTGAACGGAGGCAAATAAAGGCACCGGCAGAAAGAGCGCGGCGGAAGAACCTAGGTGATGCATCGCTGCAAGCTTATGCATCCTCATTTAAGGATTATAAGCACGCAGTCTTCACTGAACAACAGCTCCCTTGTAATCAAAGAATTTTGAATGTCAAATCATGTTCTAAGGAGCTCTTCACAATTTTGAAAGAGCTTGAAGGCAGGAGTGCTTTGAAATGTTTGCCCCCCCCCCATTACAGATACCTGGTGGCAAGTAATACAAGGCGAACGTATGAACAAAGTTGCAAAGCATAAACAAGCGATATATTCACGCAGAATCTTGCTTAATGCGGATAGTCAGGAATCCTCTGACACTGGCTGATGTGAGGTCTGCAATAAACTTCCCCCATTTTCCTTTCGTCAAGTCTCAGTAGAAGAGATATGTACCATCGTCAGTAATCCTAAATCTGCATCCTGTATTGGCGATACCTGCCTGGCTCAAATATCAAAGGATTGTTTTGACCTTCTGCTGCCTTACATCACGCAAATGGCCAATGCTTCCTTTCAGGAATCGCATGTGCCGGAGTCACTTAAAGAAGGATGGATTACGCCTTTACTCAAAAAGGAACCATTTGATCCAGGGATGTTAAGTAATTACTGGCCTATCACCAATGTCTAGAGGTCCTGTATGTAACACAGGGTTGGGTACGATGGGACTACCTTCTTGATAAGTAGGGTTGTCACCTAAGTGGGGGCAGTTATTTAAGCCAACAGCATTTATTGCAAAACAAAATTCTCTTTAATGATTTATCATTAAAACATCTTAAAAAAGGACATTACAAAAATGTAATCTTACGATCAACAATCATACCTTTCATTCAACAAAAACTTCCATAATAACAGGGTTAATCAAATTGAATATTCTTCGAGCATAACAGTTGATAATCTTATGCGTATCTGACGTAGGAAAAAATACATTAGATTTCCTTTTTTCGGTCGACATACGTTTCGGCCCTTGGTAATGTACCACCTTTGTCTGGGGTGGTCACTAGTTCGAGTGTTGGGCCATCTTCAGGACATTGGTTATTTTTTCTGGAAGGTCAGTTTCATTCCCCATTGATATAGATTAAATGATCTACAAAATACATAGACAAAAACAAACTTATTATAAAAAGAAATTGTGCTCCCCAAATGATTCTTGAAAGGTGATGACTCATATTTAATATTACGGACTCAAGCACCACACCCCCCTCTGGTCCATAAACTGTAAATTAGGACGTCTGAGCTTGGGCTAATGGGTTTTGGAAGTTTAACATCCAGTATCGGATTCCCTAGAATAATAGGCAAGACAAAGGACTAATGACTATTCCATCATTTCTTTGAGATGAATTAATTCAACATTGTGCAGAAAAAGACTTACAGAAAAACACGTCTCCGTCTGTGTCTTCTGTGCGAGTCTCGAGCTCATGGAGAGCAAAAGTGGCTTCCCTTGTGTTGGGGCGACACTTCAGAAAAAGTTTCTGTTGTGGTTTCTGTGAAAAACAGGGGGCGAGATTTTCAAAGCCCTCTTTAAACTGTTTTTTTAATGTTTAAACGTTCATTAAATATTCATGTTTAATCTACTTGTTTAAAGTATCACTTAGTTTGCAAAGTGGTGTCTCTGACAACTAGTTGTTACAGCTGAAAGTATCTTTAACTCAACGCCATTGATTAGAACTTAGTTTACAGATCGGCGTCTCTAACATGACATAATATTGTTGGTACTAAGTGTGTATATTTTTTAAACGTCATTGTTTTTTAGAACGCGTGAAGAAAGAGGCTTCTGTGGTTTACCTTTCTCTATGTATTTTCAGGGATTATTCCTGGCGGACGAGCTGTTCCGTGCTGCGTCTCATAGGGAAACCGTTTCCTTCGTGAGACTTCCTCATTCAAGGTCACGTGATGGTATATACAATAGTCACATGACGGAACACGTGACTTATTGGAGTTTACACCTTTTCCAAATGAATATACTAGTTTGTGGATTGTACGAACTGTGCAAATAGAAGGTGCCCATTTTATTAGAAAAACAAAAAAGGAATACATTCGAACACGCTTAACACGCTGGATTACCGTATTATTAGTGATAGTCGCGTGTTTATGTATGACGCATCAGGCACTCATTATTTTATGAGTGGTCCTGCTCGATACTGGTGAAGTAAATCTAAAAATATATTTTTTGCTGACCTGAAGGAAGAATTTTTTGCGAGCGTGTGTCTTCCAAGGATTACACACTGATTTACCGTATTCTAGATAATATAAGGTGAGCCAATCTAGATGTCAGTTCCAGAGGCATTACGTGTTACAGATTGTTTCTTGGGGCTCTAATTTCATGGTTAGGCTTATCCGAACTGTGTTTCCTACAGAGTCAAGGCCATACCAATTAGGCAAGGACGCATGCTAGAACAAGTATTCTTAGTCCTCATAATGTAAAAAAAACTAAGGTCTAAAGGAAAGCAAAGCCTAAAGATTGAGAATGTTAATTTTCGCCTGAAGCTGAATGTGAAACTCCATTGTTCTGGTTTCAAGGAGAAAAACAAACAAAAAACCCCTGATTCCAATATTGTTCAGTATGGCCAGGATGGCTAGGGTTATAATTTAATAGTCTCGGGCAGTTACTGTAATGTGAAAAGGGAAATACTATTCAAATTAAATGATTCCGCTCTTGTTCTGATACAAGGAGATAGCCAAAACCCCTAGTTCCAAGCTTGTTACAGTATGCCAGGATGGTTAGGGGTATAATTCAAGGGTCTCGGCCAATTACTGTAACATGAAAGGGAAAAACTATGTATTCAAATGGTTCCGCTCTTGGATACTGTTAAATAAATGCACTCCATTCAACGGCAATGTTGAGGCCGTATTTTACTGTGTCTAAGTTGTAGATCCACCTTTGTTCACATCTAGTAAGGTTCAGGTCTCTATTGCCACCTCTTGGGGATGGCTTAATAACCTGGATCACGCACCACAGCATATCCGTGCATTTATGTTGTTTTGCTACAAAATGGGCAACTAGTGGTTTTTTCTCTATATTGTTACAAATGCAGGACTTGTGCTCACAAATTCTTTGGCGTACTTGACGTTTGGTTTTCCCTATATACATGAGATTGCAGGGTCATTTAATAGCATAAACTACCCAGTTGGATTACCGTGTCTCTTAATTTGATACTTTTCATAGTGGTAGTTTGTGCGCAAACCAAGCATTTTCCACAGCGATGTTGACCTTCAACTGGAGGTAGACCCCACAGAAATGTCTGTGACGGTCTGGCTTCAAGAGTGGTAGGGTATGTATGTACAAGAGTATCTTTTATGTTACGTTGCCTTTTGAAAGCGAAACGGGGTACAGGTGGATTGAAATCCTCCTTTTTGATCATATGCCAAAGTCTTTGAATGATCTTTCTTAGCTGGCTACTAATAGGGCTATATGTGCTCACATAGGTCATTTTTTCCAGAGTATGGTGTTGTGAAGGTTCCAAGCACGAGGTTCTGTTGGTATGCAGAGCCCTTTGTATAGTGATCTTTGGGTAGCCTCTGTCTTTCAATCTAGATTTTAAGATTTTTTCAAGTTGTTTGTACATGTTGACTTGAGTACAGTTTCTGTGGATTCGCAGAAACTGTCCATATGGGAGCCCTTCTTTAAGGCTGTGAGGATGAAAACTATGGTAGTTGGGAAGTGTATTCTTGTGTGTTGGTTTTCTATAGAGCACGGTTTCTACACTGCCTGAGTATGTTTTCTGTAATTCGAGGTCTAGAAAAGCTATGTTTCTTAGATCAGCATGCATTGTAAATTGAATGCAAGGATTCTGAAGATTAAGTCACCCATGAAACGAAGTAAGTTGGTCAGAAGTGCCGCTCCAAATCATACAAATGTCGTCGTTATAGCAAAGCCATATCTTGATAAAGTTGGAATATGGATTAGTAGGTCCATAGATAAATTTCTGCTCTAGATCATCCATATATAGATTGGCGAGGTCTGGTGCGAAAGTCGCTCCCATGCTTGTACCTTGGAGCTGGTTGTAAAAAGACCATTATATAGGAAAAAGTTTTCTGTTAGGGCCAACCTGATACATTCTAGAATGAATGCAGTGGGAACTTTTGCGAGTGTTGTGGTGCGTTTGTCTAAATATTTTGTCATCAGCTTTAAGCAATCATGTTGGGGAATACTGGTGTATAGACTCACCACATCTAGGTTCACTAGGATATCAGATGGATTTAGCTTGATAGTCTCTAATGATTTTAACATGCTGGCGGTGTCTTTCACATAGGAAGTCATTTTGGACACAAAAGGTCTTAAGCACCAGTCAGAATAAATTGACAATGGTTCAAGGATCGAATTGATAGCCGCCACTATTTGTCTTCCAGGTGGTACTTGTGAGTTTTTGTGGATTTTTGGGAGGATGTAGAAAGCTGGAATTGTTGGGTGTTCATTAACCAGAAATGCTTTTTCATACAAGTCTATCCATCCCTCTTCCACGGCATGTTTCATGAGACTTTCTATCTCTTCTTGGAGCCTAGATGTGGGGTCTCGTGCCAGTTTCTTATATGCAGTGCTGTCATTGAGATGTTTCATGACTTCAATTTCATACGCTCCTTTTTCCCACAAAACAATACCTCCCCCTTTATCGCAGGCTTGATTATGAAGGCATCATTACATTGTAATGTTTTTTATGCTTCTCTCTCTGGTTTAGTGAGGTTGTCTCTACTATTGTTCTTGGTTTTAAGGACTTCTTGGATTTCGTGGGATATGCGTTTTTCAAAGGCTAAAATGGCTGAGCTAACCATAGCGTTAGTTGGAGTACATTTTGATGGGGGTTTTAGGCCTGTGATGTTTGGTTCTTTTGTGGAGGATGTGGGATTCCTAAAGAAGTATTTGAGACGTATTGTTCTATAGAATTTTTGCAGTTCTACTTCCGTTTCAAAGGATCTGGCCCTGGTAGTTGGAACAAAGGACAACCCCTTTGCGAGGACACTGATCTCTGGCTTAGAAAGTACATAGGATGTTAACTTGAAAATGGGGGCTACCAGGTTTGTTGAGGAGGGCCCAGTGTGTAATCCTTGTAAGACACACAATCGCAAACAATTCTTCCTTCAGGTCAGCAAAAAATATATTTTTACATTTACTACTCCAGTATTGAGCAGGACCACGCATAAGATAATGAGTGCCCGAGACAATTTAAGAAGTGTAACACGTCATACATAAACCCGCCACTATCACTAATAATGCGGTAAAACAACATGTTAAGCGTGTTCAAATTTTTTCCTTTTTTGTTTTTCTAATAAAATGGGAACCTTCTATTTGCACAGTTTGTACAATCCACAAACTAGTATATTCATTTGGAAAAGGTGTAAACTCCAATAAGTCACATGTTCTGTCATGTGACTGTTTTATATACCATCACGTGACCTTCGAATGAGGAAGTCTCACGAAGGAAACGGTTTCCCTACGAGACGCAGCACGGAACGGCTCGTCCGCCAGGAATAATCCCTGAAAACACGTAGAGAAAGGTAAACCACAGAAACCTCTGTCTTCACGCGTTCTAAAAAACAATGGAGTTTAAAAAATATACACACTTAGTACCAACAATATTATGTCATGTTAGAGACGCCGATCTGTAAACTTAGTTCTAATCAATGGCGTTGAGTTAAAGATTCTTTCAGCTGTAACAACTAGTTGTCAGAGACACCACTTTGCAAACTAAGTGATACTTGAAACAAGTAGATTCAACATGAATATTTAATGAACGTTTAAACATTAAAAAACAGTTTAAAGAGGGCTTTGAAAATCTCGCCCCCTGTTTTTCACAGAAACCACAACAGAAACCTTTTCTGAAGTGTCGCCCCAACACAAGGGAAGCCACTTTTGGTCTCCATGAGCTCGAGACTCGCACAGAAGACACAGACGGAGACGTGTTTTTCTGTAAGTCTTTTTCTGCACAGTGTTGAATTAATTCATCTCAAAGAAATGATGGAATAGTCATTAGTCCTTTGTCTTCCCTATTATTCTAGGGAATCGTATACTGGATGTTAAACTTCCAAAACCCAGTAGCCCAAGCTCAGACGTCCTAATTTACAGTTTATGGACCACAGGTGGGTGTGGTCCTTGAGTCCGTAATATTAAATATGAGTCATCACCTTTCAAGAATCATTTGGGGAGCACAATCTCTTTATATAATAAGTTTGTTTTTGTCTATGTATTTTTTAGAACATTTAATCTATATCAATGGATAATGAAACTGACCTTCCAGAAAAAATAACTAATGTCCTGAAGATGGCCCAACACTCGAAATAGTGACCACCCCAGACAAAGGTGGTACATTACCAAGGGCCGAAACATATGTCGATTGAAAAAGGAAACCTAATGTATTTTTTCCTATGTCAGATACGCATAAGATTATCAACTGTTATGCTTGAAGAATATTCAATTTGATTAACCCCGTTATTGTGGAAGTTTTTGTTGAATGAAGGTATGCACACACGCACACTCTCTTTACGTTACAGCCTTTAGTTTACTTGCAGGCCAAAAGGTGTTCAGTAATCACGGACATGTTACCCTTTGGTATGGCAGCAGGGAATACCCACAGAGAGGAGTGAATTTCGCAGTGTGACTTATTATATGTAAATTCAATGATAGAACCAGGGAAATCCCGCATTGTCATATGTTTAGCAAATATTATCCATTATAAATATATAAACCCCAAAGCCGCCAACCCAAAGTAAACCCTTTTCCTTCTTGGCACTGTATTTATTCTTCCTATTGCTAACATATTGATTTTGTGTCAGGCACGTGTGGTTTATGGAATGGAATTAAAAACTGCTTCAACTTAAACTACTTGGCAGATGGCACCTCCAACAGTGCAAGACCAAGACTGCGCAGCACTTGCTTACTGCAGTCTTTCCAAATCAGATTGAAAAGCACACTTAACGGTATAAAGAGTATAGCGGTATAAATAATGTGAGGGTTATTATTGTTCAGTTGAGTGGTTCACGGTATACCGTTATACCGTTACATCCCTATCTGGCTTAAGCCTTTTTTGGGCCCTAGGTCAGTGAGAGTGGTGGTGGCTGATTGACAGGCCCGTCCGGTTACGTTGGAGTGTGGCATCCCTCAGGGATCTTGCCTCTCTCCAACACTCTTCAACATATATATGAGGCTTCTTTTTGATCAGCCTGATAGCATCGGCGTGATTTACTCTAATTAAGCCGATGACTTGCAAATCCTGCTCAAACCGACCGGTACATATGCTGACGACTCGAACGCTATAAATGAAATGTACTTGACCGTGCATGGCCAATAATTCACTTGCCCTGAATGATGGCAAAATGGAGGTCCTTTTTGTAGGCTCTGGGACCAGGCTAAATAGATTTTCACCTAGCTACTCTCACGCTTCCCTTGCAGGGTGCAACATTCAGGTAGCTCCATATGTCAAGGCGCTGGGGGCTTATTTGGATGCGCAGACGACCTTTACCAGATAGGTAGACTCAGCTCATCCTGCTCCTACATCGGCAAACTATTGCGTCAAATTAGCCCATTTCTACGGCCTTGATTAATTCTCGACTTGATTACTGCAACAGTGTACTTGCTGGTACATCAAAAGGTAACATAAAGAAGTTACAGACTTCACAAAATGGTGCAGTAAGGGCCATTCATGGCTTAAAGCGAGGAGAACATGTCACTCACCCGTGGTGTTCCGTTTACTGGCTACCGGTACAACGCTGCATACTTCACAAAGTTCTATCTTTAACACCCAAATGTATCACGGGCTCTGCTCCACAATATTTGAAGGACAGGATACATATTAAAACTGCTGTGAGAATGATTAGCTCTATTAAAGCCATCTGCCTCATTTCAAGCTTGTCAGGTTTGGTGCCATAAGTCTCGAGGCTTGGGCACCAGAGGTTTGGACCGAGCTTCTGTGCTTTTGCGTGACATTTCTTGCCTACCAAAGTTTAAAAAGGACCTTAAGACCTTCCTGTTAAACTTGACTTGCGTTTGTTCTTGTGAGTCTTTAAGTAAAGCCCTTTGAGACCTTTGGGTCTATACAAATTGAAATAAATAAATAAACACAATTTCAGATAGTAGAAGTTACTTACAATAATTATGATCTGTGAGCCCCAATCATGATTGTGGTGTAGATTCTTGGCAGAGGAAATGTATGCAAGCGTAGTGCACACACTGGACTGCAGACACAATCGCAGTCTTATCAGGCACTGCCCTGAGACATGAGGAAACTGCACACCACGAGATGTAGCAGTTTGGGGGTAGCAAGCGAAGTGCATCCGAAGGAGGCCTGGTGGAATCAGGTGGCTGCTATGTCAAGACCACCTTATTCTAAGATGGCAGCCCCCTTATAAAGTATCAGCCCATAGAGTCCTGTGCTGTCAACAGGTAATGCAGACAGCTGCAGCCACACATGGATCGGGGGAGGGACCTGTGCCCACTACTCAATGCCAAGCCTGACTGTCCATGCCAAAGAAAGACCGTATTGATCTAATTACAGGTAAAGGTCCTATATATAAAGGGAGTAGGGACCAGCAGAGTGTGAGGTGGTTTGGAGACGTGTTGACAATGCAGAGGTGTGCAGGAAAAGGAGTGAGAAATTGGAGGAGGGCCAGAACACGAGAGAAGAGTTGGGAGAAAGGCAAGGGGAATGTTCGGGGTGAAGGATATGATATGATAGGTTATTTATAATGCACTTAATACCCAGAGGTTTCTAAGCGCAGACCCGGGGATCGAACCTGTGTTGCTCTGTGTCGTCTTGCTTCCAAGGCGAGCACATTGCCCCTAGGCTATCCTCCCGAGACTAAGGAGGGCAAGACCAGGAGAGAGGACGAGGTGGAAAGGTTGAGCATTGGAGTAGGGGCAGAGGTGCTAGCATGAGGAGGTTGGAGCAGAACAAGGAAGAGAGGAAGGCAGAGGTCATTGGTGGCAGAGGCGGAAGGTGGTGGAAGTGGACAGGCAGGTCCAGGATAGAAGAGCAGCATTGGTTAGGACAAGAGGACACAAGGGTGGAAGGACTGCAGAGAGGTAGTCGTCTAGACCAGTGCCGGCCAGGGTTGGGGCGCAGCCAGAGTACAAGCGCTAATGAAGGTGGAAGCCTTGTTGAACTGGGCCCAAAGACTGGCAGGGCCAAAGCTCGAAGGTCAACGAGAAGCAGAGAGATAGAAAGTGGATAGTGGATAGGTTACTCAGGCACCATAGATTTTATTCTGGTGGGAGTGGGAAGGCGACCAACGAATATAAATCAGATGTGCCTGGTGAAACCGAGCCGGGGGGTACACGGAGCAGCCGAGCCAAGAGGGTTCACAGAATCCCAGGCTCCTAACCACAGATTGCTGGGCTGCTTGAATATTCATAAGTCGGCTCCCCTGATCCATGGTATGAAATGGCCATTTGACACTTTACCACTGGTTACTGTTCGGGAAAAGGGGAAAGAGGGTGTTGTTGGGCTTTGCCTGAATTGCCCTACTAGGACATGTTGCACTTTTATTTATTTGCGCCCTTTATCAGGGTGTGCAAAGACAGTGGTTGTAACCTCTACTCAGAACTGTAAGAATGCACTTGACTTGTGTCAATATGGCAAACCCAAGTGTGTGGTATTTGCATTTGTCAATTACCTAAAAACGGGCTGGGTTGATGAGAACCAGAGTTGCCCCTACTGAACTATCACCACTAATTCTAAATCATGTGTCCTCTTTTTAACGTACCCACAAGCATTGCTGTCATTATTCTACTTCATGTATGAATTTGAAATGCATTACTGCATTTGTGGCAGGAAACATCCTTCCCTATTCTGCTATTCCCCCATCTCGTTTCATGATGGCTGCATACCTGAGCTCTTCGTGCTCAGACTGGCAACAGGAGACAGGAGTCTATGCTCTTATCTGATCGCCACCACCCCCACCACCCGACAACCACGTCAGGAGACTTCTGTATCGTTCCACATGCAGTTTAGATTTTGCCCTTTCATTTCACTGCCACTAAATGCCGAGGTAAGGCACTTCCTGTTCACTCTCCTCCATAATATCTGTTCTTATTTGTAATGGGTGTATGCAGTGCGTGAATATGTGCGGGTGGCTGGACTGTGGAGATGGGCGGAGCCTCTAGGTTGGCCACAGAGACCTTTATCCAGATCAAGTGCCAATTTAAAGACATGAGGCCTCTCTTCTTTATTTTTTTTAGGAAAGCTGGGTTGACAGCCAACCCAGCAAAATGTCATTTGGCACAACTCCCAGACAAGTACTTGGAATTCTGCACTGGCAATGGGCTCGGGTAACCTCAAGCAGGAAGAGTGGAAGGCATCCAGAAGACCCAGTGCCCCAGAGCCGCCTGCATACGCTCTGTACACTGCTATCGCTGTATATCAACTCTCCGGTGTGTACGAAACATCAGAATAACGAATGTTATGATCAGTTGCTCTCTTTGTGGTAGAAGCTTGCACAACAGCTCCCTGCTTTGTACTTTTTGTGTACCTGCTTTTTCTACATGTTAAGGAAGCTTGCACTGTGTGTACTTGACCCAGTGCTTTAAGTGGGCTGGGGCCTGCCTGGGCTGGGCCCCGGCAGTCTCCAAAAAGTGAGGCTGACAGGAGATGAGCCCGCCGTCAAGTCAGGCAGCTGTGACTGACAGAAGTGCACGACAGTCACAGCTTCACTCAAAGGGAAGATGCGGCTGTCTGGCACTTGTTAGTCACAGCTCAGGAAACGCACAGCGTCCCCACCATTAACACCCCTTTGTCTCCACTCCCTGCTGTATGAGACATTTGCAACTGAAAGCCTTCACTTCCGGGGGAGAGGCTGTAACCTCCCAGCCAGCACATCTACCTTTTGCAAATAACGCATGAATAGCAATAGTCATTTGCAAAAGGAAAGAGGTAATGGAAGGCCAAATCTTTATTACCGGGCTTATTTTTATGAGCTCTAGTCCTAATTCAAAGGGTTGGCTCTTAGCGCTATACTAAAATGACCACTATTTTCTTTCAAGTGCTGTCCTGGTTGCCTCCCCAATCTCCTGCTAGCGAGGGAGCACACCATAATAAATCGTGTTGGTGAACCCCTGAAGAACGTTTTATTCAGCGGGTTGGTAGGGGGGGTCCTATTTTGTATTAAGCGATTTTATATTGTCAGATTATCTGTGTACTCTGCACTATCTCAAGTAATGGGTATAAATATTAAGTCAAATATTTCTCCTGGGAACATGCAACTCGCAGGTCCCAACTGAAGCACATAACCAAATTGTGCAACACTTGGGCTAATCGTTTAATTTTGTTGAGCCTTTTCAGACACTTGTGAGCTCCTAAAAGTAAGCCACCAAAGTGTGCTGTTAAGAAAAGCCTCGCTCAGGCAGCACACATGGACATAGGTCTGAAATATACCATTTGTTTTCTTATTTCACTGAACAAGGACAGTGGCATCAAACTAGCGTATGCTGTGGGGCTACACTGCTGTATACTGTAGCATTATATCACACTCTGTCACTACATCAGGACTTAGTGCGCTGCAGGTAAGACAGTGCAATTAAATGATTGTACCAACAGTGTTGCAGTATGTGATTAGTTATGTAGACGAGACCCCCCCACTCCCCGTTCATTTGTTTATTTTTACATGCTCTTCTTTAGGCCATGCCTTGAAGTTTTAGGCCACGCTCGTCTGACAAGCCACACCCCCAAAGGAGGCCCCCCTCAATTTCTTACCCCACTTAAAGCACTGACCTGACCTTTATGCAGTGTAGCTGTGCACTGCTAGGCATGTCGTGCTGTACCCAGGGCAAACAATGTCATGTTTCCAGCTGCTTGTCAGGCATTAAAGTCACTTGCCCGCTGGCGGTAGTGCCATTGTTCCACCTGCACACAACACTCCATTGCTTGCTTCCCATAAGGGACTTAGCACTCGTCAATGGCGAGTGTCAAGTGGACATTGTGTGGCCTGCTGTACCTACTCCCTATCTAATGCTGCGCCTGCCCTGTATCTGGGCAATGCAGCTGTCACTTCACTGGATTGGCCTGGGTCTGTGCCATCTTTCACATGAACCTAATGCTGTGCCTGTCCTGTATCTGGGCAATGCAGCTGTCACTTCACTGGATTGGCCTGGGTCTGTGCCATCTTTCACATGAACCTAATGCTGTGCCTGTCCTGTATCTGGGCAATGCAGCTGTCACTTCACTGGATTGGCCTGGGTCTGTGCCATCTTTCACATGAACCTAATGCTGTGCCTGTCCTGTATCTGGGCAATGCAGCTGTCACTTCACTGGATTGGCCTGGGTCTGTGCATCTGTCACTTCACTGGATTGGCCTGGGTCTGTGCAGCTGTCACTTCACTGGATTGGCCTGGGTCTGTGCATCTGTCACTTCACTGGATTGGCCTGGGTCTGTGCAGCTGTCACTTCACTGGACTGGCCTGGGTCTGTGCAGCTGTCACTTCACTGGATTGGCCTGGGTCTGTGCCATCTTTCACATGAACCTAATGCTGTGCCTGTCCTGTATCTGGGCAATGCAGCTGTCACTTCACTGGATTGGCCTGGGTCTGTGCCATCTGTCACTTCACTGGATTGGCCTGGGTCTGTGCAGCTGTCACTTCACTGGATTGGCCTGGGTCTGTGCAGCTGTCACTTCACTGGATTGGCCTGGGTCTGTGCCATCTTTCACATGAACCTAATGCTGTGCCTGTCCTGTATCTGGGCAATGCAGCTGTCACTTCACTGGATTGGCCTGGGTCTGTGCCATCTTTCACATGAACCTAATGCTGTGCCTGTCCTGTATCTGGGCAATGCAGCTGTCACTTCACTGGATTGGCCTGGGTCTGTGCCATCTTTCACATGAACCTAATGCTGTGCCTGTCCTGTATCTGGGCAATGCAGCTGTCACTTCACTGGATTGGCCTGGGTCTGTGCATCTGTCACTTCACTGGATTGGCCTGGGTCTGTGCAGCTGTCACTTCACTGGATTGGCCTGGGTCTGTGCATCTGTCACTTCACTGGATTGGCCTGGGTCTGTGCAGCTGTCACTTCACTGGATTGGCCTGGGTCTGTGCAGCTGTCACTTCACTGGATTGGCCTGGGTCTGTGCCATCTTTCACATGAACCTAATGCTGTGCCTGTCCTGTATCTGGGCAATGCAGCTGTCACTTCACTGGATTGGCCTGGGTCTGTGCCATCTGTCACTTCACTGGATTGGCCTGGGTCTGTGCAGCTGTCACTTCACTGGATTGGCCTGGGTCTGTGCAGCTGTCACTTCACTGGATTGGCCTGGGTCTGTGCCATCTTTCACATGAACCTAATGCTGTGCCTGTCCTGTATCTGGGCAATGCAGCTGTCACTTCACTGGATTGGCCTGGGTCTGTGCCATCTTTCACATGAACCTAATGCTGTGCCTGTCCTGTATCTGGGCAATGCAGCTGTCACTTCACTGGATTGGCCTGGGTCTGTGCATCTGTCACTTCACTGGATTGGCCTGGGTCTGTGCAGCTGTCACTTCACTGGATTGGCCTGGGTCTGTGCATCTGTCACTTCACTGGATTGGCCTGGGTCTGTGCCATCTTTCACATGAACCTAATGCTGTGCCTGTCCTGTATCTGGGCAATGCAGCTGTCACTTCACTGGATTGGCCTGGGTCTGTGCCATCTGTCACTTCACTGGATTGGCCTGGGTCTGTGCAGCTGTCACTTCACTGGATTGGCCTGGGTCTGTGCAGCTGTCACTTCACTGGATTGGCCTGGGTCTGTGCCATCTTTCACATGAACCTAATGCTGTGCCTGTCCTGTATCTGGGCAATGCAGCTGTCACTTCACTGGATTGGCCTGGGTCTGTGCCATCTTTCACATGAACCTAATGCTGTGCATGTCCTGTATCTGGGCAATGCAGCTGTCACTTCACTGGATTGGCCTGGGTCTGTGCATCTGTCACTTCACTGGATTGGCCTGGGTCTGTGCAGCTGTCACTTCACTGGATTGGCCTGGGTCTGTGCCATCTTTCACATGAACCTAATGCTGCGCCTGTCCTGTATCTGGGCAATGCAGCTGTCACCTCACTGGATTGGCATGGGTCTGTGCCATCTTTCACATGAACCCAGACGGCGGCTCTTGCACCGCTTGCAGTTAGCCCGTCTCCAGGCACTTACCGTTTGCCTCTCTGCACTCAGTTCTTAACCTCGTTACCCGGGTTCTGGCAGTGCTCCCTATCGAAAGGGGAGGGGAAGTGTCTACACGCTATGTTACCACACCAAAAATATGAACGCTTTCTTATTTCTTTATTTATATTCATAAAGCAGTCTTACCTTCATAACAGTGGCATGCCTAGCCGGGGGGGGGGGGGAGGGGAGGAAGATGGCCCCTGCACAGTCTGCACAGCGGAGGGAAAGAGGACATTTTAGAAAAGCGTCTGGGACTTTTGTGCCCAGGTGCTGCCTTTGTGAAAGCCATCAGTATGGCCCTGCAAGTGGTAGAAAGTGCCCCGAATGCTCTTCCTGCAGGGCACCTGGGTGGCAAATGCCATTTCTCTCATTGTCTTTGTTTCCAGCAATGCACCTTCAACAGGCTGAGGTTTCATGAATGGCTCCAGCAGCCACCGTGAATAGCGTAATGGGCGGGCCCTGTCAAAAGCCTCCTCTCTGGTAAAGGTTGAATGCTGATTGTGTGATGTGCATTGTTGTACTCATAATGCATAACACGAATTGGATTGTCCTTGCCAAACAGGGCCTCCAATCAAATGGGTTTCTCACAACGGCTCTGCTGGGATGTACTGAAGTCTTGAATTTAGTAAAACCTGCGCTGAGGTCTCAAGATCTCCAATGCCACGGGTGGCTTCTGGGTCATATCATTTTGCTTTCTGGTATTTTCAGCCCCGCATGTACAGCATCACGGAATGCAAAATGGCATTTGTTAGAAGACAGGATTTACAAATCATTGTTTTATATCCCAGTTTCCACACATGTTTGAGCACCAGGAGTGCGAATGGAGTAGCGAGGCATTGGTGTGCCCACACTACTAGCTTTAGGACGCTTTCTCCTCCTCATACTGGGCAGTTACTTTGCATGAAGATTATTGAAAACATGTCATTCTGCTAATTACATGGTTTCATCCTAAGAGACTCTGTACACATATATGTGGGGCTCCAAAAATCTGTGCATAACCTGTAGGGGTATACTTTTATTGGTATTGTTTAACGTGTCATACAGCAGAACAATGTGACACATCATGAAAGTAAACCCGTGCTCGGTAAGAAAAGAAAAGAAACAGAAGAAAGAAAGGAAGTGACGCAAACTAGAAAAAAAGAAGAAATCTTTCCCCATCATGATTGCATCCGGCCATATTCGTCTTCGTAACCACAGGCCTGTGCCTTTGCCCTACCCGTTCTCTCCCCCACACCCGGTCGTTCCTCGTCTCCTAGCGCTTTCTGGAGCAATACCATCTTCCTCCACATAACTGTGAAGAATAGAACATAGGGCTCATCACTCCCGTTCATCAGACGTACCCATAACTCCCCCTCTCCCAGGCCATCACAATTACCAGCAGATCTCACAGCACGTGATGGCATAACTGGCAAGGCTTCACACTCCATCAATAAGTGCTTCCCAGTTTCCAGCTCCCACACTGGACTTCTAGCAGCACCATTCCTGATTTCCATCCTTAAATTGTGATGAAATGAGTACCATTTAGTGGAATAATAGTTCTTTTGTCATTTTCAGTGCTGTGGACCTCATGGTGTTGCAGTGAAGCTTACTGCTACCTGTCTTCTTCTTGCTGCTAGATTGTATCCATCAGCAGTGATTTTTGGATACCGAGGCTTGAGCCTCATTACTCCATCTTCTCGGGTTGAGCATGTAGTCGTGGGTTAGGATTCTTCTTGGTCTGTGTGGACTTGTCACAGTAGGGCGCTAGTTTGTGTGTATCTGCCTGTGCAGAGGGAGGTGTGGGCACTCGGCAACGTTAGGTCGAATTAGGGCATGGCAGGCATGCATTTCCCTCGGGCGCAGCAAGCAAGAATGGGAGCCAGTGCAGGTAGATATGCTTCAGATGGCGCCATGTTTGATGGGGGGGGGAGGGGGCGAGGGGGGGAAGCAGCATGTACAATGTTTTTTACTGTGGCATTGATGGCACTTATGGTTAGCGACCAGCATCATGAAAATGGGACTTATTATTGAGACAAGCCACGTGATCTGCTTTGGGCACCAACAGAACAAAAGGGAGGCAACGCAGGCAAATGTTATTGACAAGCCTCACAATCTCCTGTGTGGAGGGCATACGGAAATATTGTGTGTGTATCCCTCGGAAGAGCTAACCTGAAAATAATGTAAGGAAAGTAGTACATGCCAAAATAGACAACAATAAACAGTAATTATTATGTCCAGGATGGAGAGCCACGGACCCCCCTTGGGCTCTTAGTCATGACTGGGCATTGCACGTTTCCTGGGGAAGGCCCCTGGGATTCCCTTTTTCCGCTGCACAATCAGCTCCCGCCTTTCCGCATTGTTTTCTGATGGTACATTGCTTTGTGTCCACCTGCCCTGTCCTCATGCAGGCAGCACAAGGCGCATGTGTGCCCCCTCAGCGCCACCATTAAAATGACAGCCTGTACGGCCACAGACTGTGATCCTCACCCCTGCAGCTCCTTCGCATGCTGGCAGGAGAGGTGCCAGCTATCACTGAAGCAAAGCAGAACTCCCTAGTTAAGAAATATGGTGGGGCAATCCGTATTATCAGGGACGTCTTTTCACCAAAATACCAGGGGTAACGGAAGTGACATCGCACGACCCTTGACCTCTGATGACATCACAGGAAGTGATGCCATTTGACCCCACCCCGAAGTGATATCACAGGAAGCGATGGAACATGACCTTTCACCCCTTGACAAAACAGGAAGTGGCATCACGTAGCACTATTCCTAAGTACACTACGAAAAATATAATTAGGATATTACTGTAATGGGATATACATTTCATGTAGGAATGGATCGCCATATGGATCATTACTGTGAATGCAAGCAGACGTCCGTGGCCAAACAATGATGGTGTGTTATTACATAGCACTTACGCTTAAGAGCTTTATATAGAACAAATATACATACAATATGACCCAACCTGTGTTGGTACTCATTTCTCGACCACAGAATGATGAAAGGCTGAGTTGAGGTGTTTAAGAACAGACTAAACAAGTGACTCACCCCTGAAGTGTGCCTGAAATAAACCTTTAATGAGTCTAGCAATTGTTGTATGTTTTCATTTTTTTAAGAGGCCTGAACAAGAACGCTAGCCACTCCAGAAGCAAAGAGACACATGGCGCTGGCCACAACCCAGGACCTGGCATTTAAAAAATAAAAAAGAAAGATTTTTTTTTAGGGGCAGCAAGGGGGACCTCAGAGGTAACATGAAAGACCTTGGGGGTCGCAGTTGCGACCCCTGGCGGCCCCTAAATGACGTCTGCATATTATATCGATTGAGTGTGACAAAATGCAACATTGTGCCATTATGAAAGTCACTGCTGTGGCTGACACCATTATGAATGTGCTTTTATGGGATCTACGAGATAACATCGAATCCACTCTCTGTGCCCCTCACTCTTTCACTCCTTCACCCTCTCTCTCTCACTTGTCTTCACTCTCTCTCACGTGCCCTCTGGGTGTACCTAGCCAGTATTCCTCTCATCAATTCCCCCTAGTTGTGACGATGGACAGTGCAGACAATCATCCATGTCTAGTGTGCCTAACTTACTCTGCTGGCAACAAGCCTACTTCCCTGTCTGTAATAAATGTGGTTCCTGATTTCTGAAGACATTGGTGCCTTCTTTTGTGTGCTCACTTTCCTGTGTAGTCTGCCTGTTATTGCCAGAGGGGGGACCCAGTCCGCATACACAATGCACATTTCACTGGGGTCTATTAATTCCCTGACCCAAAACTGTGGCTCTCTTTGGGGTCGCCCACACGTCCTTTCCCATTTGGCCTGCCTTCCAGTTCCACACCCCCAGTGGCCTTGTGGGAGTCCCAGGCCTTACTGACCTCCTTCTTTAAAGGGTGAACCATCTCTCAAGTGAGTTGTACAGAATCTTGAACCAGCTGTGGTACATCTGCAGTACCTCCACCATGGTGAGTGTGGTCCAGGGCTTGTAAATGGCCGCTGCTGATATTTTGCTGCTACTTACCACTAGGTTCCTTACTTTGGGTGGTGAGGAAGGGACTCCAACACTAGCAGAGTACTCCTCCTATGTCCTCCCTGGCAGGGTCTTGTTCCTACTCCTACCACTTTAGCAATCCTTGGGCCTCCTCGGACCTTCCTGCTCTAGGAGTGCTTTCCGACTTCCCTTCGACTGTTGCCACTTATACTGTGTCTACTTTCTCCTCCTCTGATACGACCTCTTCCTCAGATATTACACCCCCTCCACTGTGTTACTTCAATCCTCTACTGATGTTACTACAGTTTTATTTACTTGTGCTGGTACAGCTTCCTTCTCTGATGCGTCGCCTCCGCTTTCTTCTCCCCATCTCGCCTACAGCACCTCATAATCACTCCTCCCCATCTCCCTCTGTCTCCAGCAGCCCACACATCTTCCTGCAGCTGGCTGTTTTTATAATGATCTGCGTCTTCCTCCTTCTTTGACCACAGATTGGGAAGACCAGTCGCTCGCGCCCTTGCTTCAAAAAGCAGGGCATTTCTCTTGGCTCTCCCACCACTCCTGCCATGGTGGGTACTCTCCTGCTTCCTATGCAGGCCATGATTCAGCTAGGATAGCCCAAATGGTTTATTCGCCATAATAACATACATATGAGAGGGGAAATATGACCCAGAGCAGAGACCACTTGGAACGCGTACACTGGCAAAGATCGGTGAGAACTGGTGCTCCCTGGTTGGGTGGAAGATGTTGAAAGCCTGAGATCTCATGGAATAGGCTTCGGGTTTGAGAGGGCCCGATCTCCCCGCCTGACCAGCCAGGCAGAAAGCACATAGCTCAGGCGAACTAACAATATACCTCATCGGGAGGATAGCTCAGGGGCAATGTGCTCGCCTTGGAAGCAAGACGACATGGAGCAACACAGGTTCGATCCCTCGATCCCGGGTCCACCCTTAGAAACCTCTGGGTATTAAGCGCGTTATAAATAACCTATCATATCATAGAATGACCTATCATATCAACTTACATCTATTTTCCCTAACTTTTAATGGATGGGAAGATTTCATTAAATGAGGCGTTCAGTTCTTGGGAGGGGGGGGGGATTTTATAGTGCTCCGAGGGTGGTGGCAAAGGTGACTGGCAGGTGTCATAGCACAACAATGGGAGAGGATATTGAATTGTGTTTAGCATGTCTGGAAGAGTAAGGGTGTTTAATGTGCACCCCATTGTCCTTATCGTGTCTACTCTGTAAAAGGGAAGCTCTGTGCATATGTGTGCTTTGGGACTGTCATTGCAAACACCCTTTATTGTCGAGAAGTAATACTGCGCACCCCACAGACAACACTCGCCACTAGGAATTCCACTTGTACTGAGAACTTTTCCATTTCTCTTGGGTGCCAGCCCTCCATCAGAGACCATGGCACTGCAAGTCTTGCCCACCACCGACGTACAACATGTTATGCCAAACCCTGCGTGCCAAGAGACACAACAAAGCTGCATTCTTTAACCGTGTCCAACATGGGCCACAGGTGGAAAGTACAGGGCGTCCATAGTAGCAGGCCCTTTCCACAATAACAAATGCTGGGGTTTTGGTCTGTCTTGCACCACCCCTAGAGCACTTGAATCCATGCATCTGGCACAGTTTTGGCTGCTGGAAGGGGTACCATCGGTGTCTGCTGTGAT
Source organism: Ambystoma mexicanum (assembly GCF_040938575.1). NCBI lineage: Eukaryota > Metazoa > Chordata > Amphibia > Caudata > Ambystomatidae > Ambystoma > Ambystoma mexicanum. The sequence continues at coordinate 940,641,416 of NC_090925.1, read as the reverse complement.
TCATGGAGAACTTAGTGGAACTTAGCTAATGGAACACGTTCACACACAGAGGCCAATTACATAAGACTTGATGCAAGTGTCAACACCCAGATCCTGACAGCCGTTGGGTGCACACTGCTTCTAGGTTTCTAGGCCCTGCATGTAACTGCTAGTGTCCTGAATCAGGCTCATGATACATGTGGTGGCCTGCAGTTCACCACCCATCCAGACAAAGAATGCAGTCTTTGCCACAAGCGGCTTCTGAAAAGTATGCCACGATCTGCGAGAAACCAGAAGGTGTCTCACCCACTAGTCCCTGCTGATCTGTCATCCAGGTGGCCAAGACACGGCCATCACTTTTGGATCCAGTTCCTGGGGGTGGACCAGTGCGGGAGGATCACCTGGGTGAGGGGTCTTCAGGGAGTGGGACACCGGATGGTGAGACGTGGTATCCCCTTCCTGTAACACCTTTATCCCATCCTACCCGGTAGGATATTTAGGAACCCCCACCCCTTTTACAACACAAACACTTTTGCATGGACAGCCCACTATGAGAGAAAAGAGACTAACACCTGAGCCATATACCTGAAATGTCCCAATACAATGGTCAGGTGAGATCAGGTAATTATTGACCATCACACACACACCTGACTTCCAATAAGCTTCCCCACACTGATAAAAGGCGGAGCACGAGAGCACACTCAGAGTGAGGCAAAGCACACGAGGGGACAGCAGTTTTGAAATGGCAGCTAAAAGAGAGAAGAAAAGTGGCAAAACAGAAGGGGATTGCAAAGAAGAAAGTTCCCTTGACCTTTTCGACAAGGAACCGTTACTTTCCTGAACCCTCGAGAATAGAAACCTGCATTGTATGTCAGAGATACCCACGGTCCTCCCGCGTCAATAATGAAGGAGCAGGGAGAAGCACGAGCAGCCGTGGTATTGACCTTGAAAGAACAAAGCAGCGTCAGTGAAATCAACACAGCCGGTGAGTTGGGGAGACTGATACAATACCGGTCTGTGTTGAAGCTAAGGTTGCAAGCAGCAACATTGTATCGCGAGCGCTGGAACGAACATTGTTCAAATGGATGTGATAAAGGACACAAGTAAAGTTGAACTGTTGATGGGTGATGGAACTTCCAAAGTAAGATATACCTTTGACAGAGTGGTCTGACACCGTGTGGGTGCTCAATCGAAGGTCTCTGTAAGGTATCCAGCTGAGAATTGGCAAAAGTGACAGTGAGAAAAAGATTATGGGTGTAATTCATGGAATAAATGTGCGCAAGCGTGAAAAAGCCGGCGCAGACGTGCAAATCGCACATGTGCGATTCATGTAAGGCCCTTTGCGTGTTTTTCCTGGGATGTGCGCCAATGATGATGACGTGTGTGCTTTCTGGGGGGACCACGCACGTCATCACGAAGAGCTGTGTGCCAACGGGGCCCAGTTGGGAGGGACCATGGTCGGGGGTTTCCTCCATGTGTCGGCCAGTCTTGCGGCCCTCTCCTCCTCTGTGCACACTATACGCCAGTCATTCTGTGTGCCGTCTTCTGGCCCAGATGCCACCAGGGCCCCCTGTGGATCTGTCCCAACCAACGCAGCCAGCCTGGTGGAGATCCCATCCCTGCCACAGTCGGGAGTCTGAGGTCCAGCAGGGGTGGCCACCCCACCAATTGGACCCCAGCAAATGGAGGATGTGCCAGCATCATCGGGCAGGGCACGTGCACGATGGCGCCAGTGGATTCCATCAGCCCGGAGGCCGTTGTGGTGGCAGAGGCAGTTGCGTCGGAGGCAGCAGCAGGCTCAGCATGGGAGGCATCATGGCTCGGGGCCATCAACACCCCGGAGGCAGGCATCAGCCTAGGGGCAGGAGGACCCCAGACTGGGAGTGTCTTCCGTGTGGCAGCGGTTGGGCCGGCAAATAGATGCGGAGAGGCTGCAGGCATAGAGGGCACGGCTCACAATGGTCAGGGCAGAGAACTCCATGCGCAGGGCATTGAGGCGGGATGAGTGCCCCGAGGCAACTCACAGGGAGTTGGAGGAGGCCATGGATGCATCCCTGCGAGACCTCGAGGCCAGGGAACAGGCCCGCCTCCGGAACATCGACGTGGAGTGCGATGATGCCATGGCCCGGAACATCAACAAGTGAGCCGTTGGACTTGCCTGCCGCCTTTGTACATAGTTCTTTAGGGTTAGGTTTCCTTTGTTTTTTCTTTTTATTTGGAGTTAATGGACTTTGCTCCACCTTATGTATATAGTTTTTTATTCATAGGACTTTTTTGTAGGTTTCCTTTTGTTTTGGGATCATGGACCCTTTGGACTTGGATTGTATATAGTTGAAGACTTGTACATACTTTCTTTTTTAACATTTCCCATGGATTGATGGTTTTCTTTTTTTCTGGTTATTTAAATCATATTGACATTGGCAATATACCACTTTTCTTTTTTGATGCCGGGGATTTTTGTTCATCATTGGATTTTCTTTTTTTTTGGTAATAGCTTTCATTAGTTATTAATTTGCAAGTTTGATTTTCTTTATGTTTTTTCATGATGTTATTAATATATTTATTCTAACTTCATGATTGGTGTTGTGTACTATCATTGGTTTTGGGCATGTCTCAATGAACATTGCCTCTGTCATGTGTTGCCACTGTGTGGCTCTGTTGTGCATTTATGCATGGGCATGGTGGTTCTTTTAAGACTATCATGGCATGGGTAATTTGGGAGTGGGTGCAGTGGATGGTTGCATGCTTGTACTGGGGGCCAAGGGGGATTTGTTTTGGCATTGAGGCCATGGGGCTGTTTTGTTAGGATATGTTGTTTGGTGGGCCATGAGTCGGGGCCTGCTGGCAGGTGCCCGTCAATGGGGGGTGGGAGGGGACATGAGTCAGGGCCTGCTGGCATGTGCCCGTCAATAGGGGGTAGGGGGGGACATGAGACGGTGCTCCCGAGTGCATGGTGACATGTGGCCTGCCTGTGGGGAATGGTATGGGGTGATGGGCTGCCTGTGGGGCATGGTATGGGGTGATGGGCTGCCTGCGGGGCATGGGGAGGGGGGGCACACCCGGGTGGGCACACACTGCCAAATCGCGTGTAAAACTCCCTGCGCAACCCCTGGAATACACATACTCCGCTCGCGCTAGTGAAAACGCCTGTGAAAGTCCACACGCACCCCCGGAATACGCGCAGGCAGCCCATCCGCCCTCCCCATGGCCCGCAGGCAGCCCATTACCCCTGGGCATGGCCCACAGGCAGCCCATCACCCCAGTCAATGGCCCGCAGGCAGGCCACACCACAAGGTGGACCTTTTCCACGCATTTTACCTGATGCAGCGGGTGTGCGTGTTCTGAGGGGTGCACATGGACTTTTACACGTGTTTTTGCTAGTGCGAGCGGGGTACGTGTATTCCGGGGGTGCACATGGAGTTTTACACGCGTTTTCGCTAGCGTGAGTGGGGTACGTGTATTCCGGGGGTGCGCGTGGACTTTTACACACCATTTTTGCTAGCGCGAGCGGAGTACGTGTATTCCGGGGGTGCGCGTGGACTTTTACACGCATTTTCACTAGCACGAGAATGGTATGTGTATTCCAGGGGTGCGCGTGGACTTTTACATGCATTTTCGCTAGCGCGAGTGGGGTACGTGTATTCCGGGGGTGCGCGTGGACTTTTCCACGCGTTTTCGCTAGCGTGAGCGGGGTACGTGTATTCTGGGTGTGCGCTGGGAGTTTTACACGCGTTTTCACTAGCGTGAGCAGGGTACGCGTATTCCGAGGGGTGCGTGGGGAGTTTTACACATGTTTTCATGGTTGGGGGGCTGTATGCTGGTCCACTGGCCTTTGCACTATGTAGGGGATTTGTGCGATGTTTTTGGCGCACAGGGCAGGGTTGGGGGCGTAACCGGCTCTGTGCACCAGCCGAGTGCGCCACTTGTGCGCTGAATTCTATGAATTACCCCCTATATCAAGAAGTGAAGGAGTAATTGTAATCAAAGTGGTCCTGAGACGGGTTTAGTTGAAAGTCTTCGATTTTTGAAGTAAAGAAAGCTTCGAAAAGAAGATAAAGTTGGTCCGCGTCCAGTAGAGGGATATTAATTGAAAGCTTTGTGTTAAAGTGGGTCTGAGCCCGATGGAGGGGGACCTGGGGTGAATAAAAAATCACCCGAGAAGTTGTATATGTGAAATCCTAAGAAGAAAGGAACTTTAATGTTTGTCGTGTTGCGTCAGGCCATCTGAAATAAAACTTTGAGTGGCAAAGAGACTTTGGTACAGAAGGCTCTGATGTTGAGGTGTTGAACTGCATCCGTTCTAGAGAAGCCATAGAGTGTGCTAAGCTTGAGTCTGCTGCCTTGTCCCGTGCTGAAAACTTAGGGAAGGGAAACCAACGGCTTGAACATCCTGACATATCATTTCTTGAACACTTTTCTTTTTGCATAACATTGTTTCCCACACTATTTGTATTTAGAAGTAAGGATTGGCAATAGATTTATTAGTATAGATCCTTTTATTTTGACAGACTCGGCTCGGACTGTGTTATTATTATTTTGATGGTTGCAGCTTGCTCTCATCCTTAGATTTAGGATTAGATGGGCGTTTTTCAAACCCAATTGAAGTTCAATAAACACCCTTGAACTGTGATCACCTGTGTCTGTCTTGCTGTTTGATACCATGCCTTCCTCACAGCTCTCTATTCGGGTTAGCATATGGTTGACCATGTAATGTTCCTGTCTTCTCTTTGCATTGGTCTGGCGCCATTACTACCTCCTTAAATCCCTCCAATGCACTTATGTTGGCATAATTAGCACACCAAACTTGTAGCGATAGGCCCTGAGCTAGTGCCCACTTCATGGTGCCCTACCGAAGCCTGGGAGGATGCAGAGATGGAATCTGCTGGAGGAGGGAAATGAGGAGTTTGGGGAGGTCTTCTGATTTTAAGACAAGTCTGCTTTGAGCAGCTCGGCATCCATTCATGGAGAACACAGGGCTCACTGAACAAAAGACAGTGATGAATCCCACAGAGGTTGCACATTTCTTTACTACCATTCCATCAACATAGCTTGCCTGGAACTGCCCGGAGCCTTCTCTGCTGCATGACCATCCCCGAACCTTATCTCAAAACCATTACTGCGCAGGATGTTGCAAGTTCTACAGGTGGCGAAGGAGTGTGGCGAAGAGCTAGTTCAGTCAAGCATCCGCAGGAGATTACGGGTCATGTCTAGGCACTCAAGCAGCAAGAAATTCCTGTGCCACAGCGCCCTCTTCCTGGTAGTCTCTAGAATATAGTACATTGCTTGGGTGCACATCATTAGTTTTCTCTTTGTGGAAACACTTCACACTTCCAGTTAAGCAGGTCCTGGCCTCTTTGAGACAGATTTACCTCACATTCCACCTCCTTTGTAATTTCGGTTGCTTCTTTCTATGATGTCTGCCCTTGGAGGTGCAGAAATCAAAAGCCTTCCGCTGCCATGCGCTGTGCAGAGGCTGTCCAGGCCTTCTTGCATTTGAGTTGCAGTAGGTGGACCAAAGCCCAGTTAGGGCCTCACTAGCATTGTTTTGGTGCAGCTATTCACATGTGCCAAAAAATAGATGTGTCCTATGCACAGAGGACATTTCAATGTGCACATCATTGAAATGCCCACTTTGCCATTTGCTCAAATAAGGGAGCAACACCACAGCATATTTTAATCAGTTGAAAGGCAAGATCAGTACAAATCTGTATATTTGAAATGTCAATATGGGGAAGATTGGAACAAGTATTGTCACAAGCCAATGAACACTAACAATGAAGTTAACAAACAAAACTTGAACAAGTCTCTATATATGGGATGCCTTTATGGGGGAAGCTGGAACAAGCAATACCTGGAGCAAAAAAAGTATAAACAGTGAAGAAGTACAACTGTGTTATACTTAAAGAGACGGAAAGAGAAAGAGCGTGAAAGATAAAAAAAAAAAAGATTGTAAGAAGACCTGGTGAAAGAAGTACACCAGGCAGTGAGCCTTTGGGGAAAATAAACCTGGCAGGAGAGTAAACAAGGGGATATACCAAGCCCAAAGGGGGATTCCTGGCAGGGGAGTACACCAGGTAATCCACCTAGGATATGTGAAAGGAAAAGACATTGTGAAAAGTTTCTGGCATGAGGGTACACTAGGAAACCATCTGTACTCAGTTGGTGTGTAGAAAACACACTTTTGCCATCCTTAAAAACACCACTGCTTGGGAACAGACACTGTTCCTCATCTTTAAGAAAGGGTTAGGTGAGAGAGACATTTCTACTAACCTTAACAGAACATTGCTTGAACAGAACACCTTCAATATTCCACCTGAAACAGTTCAGGGGAAGGGAATCATCCCTTGGTTACAAGGATTGTTTTGTTGGATGTACATATTTAGTTTTTGCGCACTTTATGCTGGATCTAAAGTAGAGATATTTACTTTGCACCTTTTTGTTGTTCATTTTTATGTGAAGGTCAGATACATTTTGGACACAAGGACAGTCTTCTTTAGTTTTAGTTTCCTAGGCACAAAAACTCTCTTTTGGATAGAGACAGAAAGGTCTTTATACAAACCCTTTTATTTTAATAAAATGGCTAATGTTAAAAACATTACAACTTTGTGTCCGCCTCTCGTTTCTTACTCCTCACACCAGGCAGAAGAAAGCATCCCGTTCTCGTTTTAGGGGCCTATCTTCGTTTCCAACATTTGAGTAACATCAAATTAATGAGATACTCAATGTGCTTGCTCCTTAGGGGTTCACTATACTACTTATTACAAGATGACTTCTATTTTGAAGCATTATTGTCTTTTATCTTCAACCATTTTCTTGCAAATCATATAGAGCAGTCAGAGCAAGATATCATTAACGACGGTTCTCCGAACCATTTATAAAGTTCCCAGTGTCCTCGTTTACCTTCCTGTTCCTTGGAGCCGTGGCCGCATTGTATGAAGCAAACTACAGCATTGTCTGCGTTGTCCTTATATTGACTTGTAAATTCTATTGCCATTTTTAGGGAAAATGGGAAATGCAGTTTGTAGACCCAATCTCTGCTGCAGTGACCTAATCACAGCTGACCGCACCGCTATCAGCGTCTTCACTATATGACGTGTAAACTCCATTACCTTTTTTAAGAACAAAAGGAAATGTAGTTTATTGACTCAATCTCTGTTGCAGTTATAAAATACCCCTGAATCTAATTTATTCGCCATTTAATAAAATAGCCGTAATGTATCTATTGCCATTAATGAGAAGTCTTGTCACTTCAGTTGGGATTAGGTGCTGGTTTATTAAAATACAAAATGCTGACACGTGTTTCGACCCAACTGGGGTCTTTATCAAGGTGGGTTGTATGAGGTGCAAAGTGGCCACAGTGATCTTTCGAAAGATCACTGTGACCGCTCATTTTGTTTGCAGAGGCCTCGCTGGCCTGACCGCTTGCTATGCAACAGAGCCACCATGCTGGAGCTTATCACCTAGCCTGTATGCTTTGAACCTCATACAACCCGTCTTGATAAAAACCCCTGTTGGGTTTAAACATGTGTCCGCATTTTGTATGCTACTAAACCAGCACTTAAACCCAACCGGAGTGATGAGACTTCTCATTTCCTTGCTCTATATACTCAACTCAATTGGACAAACCCAAAGTATTAAATATCCAGCGCCCAGGTGCACGCGGTTCTTACAAACCATTTGCTACCATAGGACCTACGCGTTCTAACTATAACTAAACAGATACTACTGTTCTCAGTGTTGATACATCAAAATGGTGTAGGGGCCTATGTTCAGGATTTGCTGTGCCAGGGTTCCCTAATCTCAAATGTAGTATCAGGGGCTTAGTGCCCAGCTCACGTCTTTGCTTCTCAGACCCAAGATCAGGACATCTAGCATGCTTCTTGACTTCTCCTACCAGCATGTTTTTCTTCCCCACTTGCTAGAGCATATCAGCAAGTATTTCTCCCCCCTTGCCAGGGTATTACCAGAAATATGCCAGCAAGCATGTTTTCTTCCATGTGTAGGGATCATTGCTAGTGTTCCATTATAATAATCCAACAGTTTGGTATTGCGCCCCTGAACAAAAGCTACTTGTCGCAGCATGCACTTGCCGCTCCCTTCCCGGAAATTACCTTTTATATAAATATCACATTAAAACCAGTGGGATACTAAGCTTACATATGGTATTATGTATCATCTTGATATCCAGTCAATTCTAAAGCTCCACAACACATCTGTAAATCCTCGCATTATTGTCTTTTAGAGAGCCATCTCCAAAAATAAAAATAGCTAATAACAGATATATACATTTTTATGTCACTTTTTTTCAAATATGCATGGAATCCTTCATAGTCCTATCAAAAATATACAAACACTTGAAAAACTACAAACATTTAAAAATAGCTAATAATTAATTCATCTATTTATACATATACATTCTAGGGTGACTTGCATCACTCCGAACACCTCAACCAAATGTGCATTTTATATATAAAATGGTCAAAAAGCTTGCAACTCATACATGTCCATATAAACATATGCTATACTCTAAAACTACATGCGACTCACTGAATGTACAGTCATCTATACTCTCGTCCAGTGGTCAGGAGCGGTGCTCCTCTACTTTTTTTTTCTTTTTTTAAAAATTTCTTTTTATTCATTTCATAAAAAAAGAGACAAAAAACAAGTCAAAAACTGCATTAAACTGAACCCACCCCCATCCCCAACCCCTGCCACAGCCCCAATGGTCCTTCCCTCCCAGCTGCATCCCATCCTTCCTACAAGACAGAACCATGCAAGTATTCTCTGACTTAGCTTCTGCCTCACCCACCATCATACTATGTGGTGCGCCCCAAGGCTCATGCCTCTCCCCCACCCTCTACAACATCTTCACACGACCCCTCTTCCTCATCCTCGACGCTATGGGTATCTCTTACACTAACTACGCGGACGATACCCAGATCCTCCTCACCTTCAACGGCAACTATGACACTGACTCTTTGACCCTTAACAATATCTACAACACCATCCAAGCCTGGATGGCAGACAATGGACTATGCCTCAACTCTGACAAGACTGAACTCCTACTGGTAGGTTCCCCCGACAGGCTAAAAAATCTTGACTCCCAATTCAGTCACTTCACCATCGACACCATCAAAATACCTGTCTCAGACTCAGTCAAAACTCTTGGAGTCTATTTGGACACCAACCTATCCATGGACAGACAAGTCAATGCAATTGCCTCCTCAGCTGCATATCACGCTAAACTTATCAACGCAGTCAGGCCTTTTCTCTCCAAAGAGAACTGCACAAACATAGCCAGAGCCATCACCGGCTCCAGGCTAGACTATTGCAATGTACTATTTCTAGGAACATCAAAAAAAACCTGGAGAGGCTACAAGTCATCCAGAATAGTGCTCTCCGTGCAGCCCAAGGCATTGCTAAAAGAGACCACATCTCGGAGGCCAGAAAACTGGCCCACTGGCTCCCAATAAAAGAGAGAATCGTGTTGAAAGCGCTGACACTGACACACAAGTGCATCCATCTCACTGCTCCCGACTACCTCTCACAAAGAATCCACCCCGTCGCCTCTACAAGACCAACCAGATCACCCTATACCAACATGCTCTGTGTGCCACTAGTAAAAAGAGTTAGAGCGGGTGGATTCAGCTTCCCATATCTCGCACCTACTCACTGGAAAGCATTACCTCCCACCATCCGAAGTGAGGCCTCCCTCCTTGCTTTTCCGTAAAGCAATGAAAACCATCCTCTTCTGATAAGGTCCTTCGTAGCGGCATGAATACCAACCATAGGACCCACTGCTTAATCTGTATTGACCAATCAAATAAGCTGTAATGATACCTATGTCTGTGTTTGTATGCAATGTGCCATTTACTGCTACCACGTCTGTACCTCTGTAACTAAGCTCATACAAGTAACAGTGCCTCAATGCCCTTGGGCTGCTTGCGCGCTATATAAATATAAATAAATAAATAAAAATGAAACAGGAAAATGCCACCCTGAGGCTGCATCAACAACAGGCAGCCCAACAGGTTGCACAGCAGGCTGCAGCCTTTCGCATTCCACATTGCTCTGAGGTCCCACCAGGGCCACTCCCAGGCGGCCAATTTGATGGGAACCCACATAAGGTGAAGGAATTCCTAGACTCTTGTGCAGTGCAGTTTACGTTCAAAGGAGCATTTTTTCATACTGACCGAGACCGTGTAGGATACATGGTGTCACAGATGACAGGACCAGCATTGGCTTGGGCCACGCCTTTGATCACTAGCAACAATCCCATTTTAGATTCTCACACGGCCTTTTGCAACAGTAGCCGTACTATGTTTGGCCGGGTAGCTTCACAAGAACACCTCCTTGACCTCAGACAAGGTAACCTAGACATACTGGCATACATTACTAAACAGATGGCAAGTGAGACCACATGGTCTGACGATGCACAAGTCACAATATTTAGTAGAGGACTGTAAGAGGACCTCAAGGACGAGGTATCTCGAGATCGCGTCCCTCAACACTCACTGAATTCATAGCACTGGTTATGCAGATAGACTATCGGATGAAATAGAGGTTGACAGAAAGGAGAAGAGGAAGGGTGCCAAGACCATCTCTTATTCCCCCTGCATCCCGATCACAGGCTGCAGACGAACCTATGCAATTGGGTTCAGCAGCACGAGGACCCTTAACTCCTGAGGAACGGAACCGCAGAAGAACCATGGGCTTGTGTATGTATTCTGGCGCCAACACACACACATCAGGAATGCCCGATTTGACCACCTCAGAGCTCGAGAAACGCCAGCGCCCAGCCGTAAGAGTAACCACGGTCCGGGACTCAATGCCAGAAAAGGGTTCCTCGCAAATGTTTCATTCATCCTATTGTACCAATCACTTCTCTACCAGCATGTTAGTACTCAAAGTATCCTTCTCCATCGGGGACCGATTATTGCAGGACGTCCCAGCATTAATCGATAGTGGGGATGCTGGGAATTTTGTTGATGACCACTGGGCTGCTTCTCATAGTATCCCTCGTTCCTCCAAACTGGAGTCTATCCCAGTGGAAAGCATGGATGGGAGTCCTTTGGTCTCTGGACCTATCAAGGATCAAACCAGTCCGATCTTAATGTCCATCTCTTCCCATCAAGAGATCCTAACCCTAGACATAATCCGGGCAGCTCACCATCCTGTCATTCTAGGCTTACCTTGGCTCAAGAAGCACAACCCTTACATTAACTGGACGGCTGGATCCTTCTTCCTAGGGTCAGAATACTGTATAACACATTGCATTGGCGGCCAACAGAAGGTTATGGTAGACTCAGCTCCATCTCATACAGACTACCAGGGGGTAACTTCTCTGAATCAAATCACTGGTCTCCCAGAGGTCTATTATAAATACCAAGATGTATTTTCTACCTCTGAATACAACCAATTGCCTCCCCACAGGAGGGATGACTGTGCAATTGAGTTAATTCCGGACCAACCTCTGCCCTTTGGGCGAATGTACATCTTGTCGGACAATGAAAAGGAGGTTCTTCGTGAGTAGCTCCGAACCAATTTGATGAACGGTCTTACCACCGAGTCCACCTCACCAGCAGCCACCTCTCTGTTCTTTGCCTCTAAGAATAACACTGATGAACTTCGTCCCTGCATGGATTTCCGTGGCTTAAATAAGATCACAATCCCAGACAAATATCCAATGCCTTTAATCCCGGACATTTTGGAAGCAGTAAAAGGGGCCAACATTTACACTAAATTAGATTTGAAAGGAGCATACCATCTGATACGAATAAGGTCAGGCGACGAGTGGAAGACGGCATTTAGAACACCGTTTGGTCATTACCAATACAGAGCAATGCCCTTTGGTTTGTCAAACGCTCTGGCTATATTCCAACATTTCATGGACCACCTCTTCACCGATCTACTCCTCCACAACATGGTTGTCTATTTGGATGACATTTTGATCTTCTCATTCACGGCTCAGGAACATATAAAACATGTGGAGGAGGTACTACGATGGCTCCGGCAGAATCACTTATATTGCAAGCTGGAAAAATGCTCTTTCCACCAGTCCCAACTAATGTATCTGGGGTACGTACTATCCGCCAAGGGGATAGCGATGGACCCTGAGAAAGTGTCTGCAGTTCAGAACTGGCTCACTCCCGTATCAGGTAAGGATATCCAGCGTTTTGTGGGGTTTGCAAACTTTTATTGGAGATTTATTCCCGATTTCTCCAGGCTTATGGAGCCATTGATGAATCTCCTAAAAAAGGGAGCCCCATTTGCATGGTCTCTGATCACAGAACAAGCGTTCAAAAGACTTAAGGTGTTATTCACCTCAGCTCCTATCCTGTTAACTCCTGACCAAAACCGTAGATTTATTGTGGAGGCCGATGCCTCGCAGTATGCCTTAGGAACTGTCTTGCTTCAACAGGATGATCTCGATCAAGAACGCCCGGTGGTGTATCTATCCAAGACACTGTCACCCTCAGAGCTTAACTACACTGTTTTAGAAAAGGAACTACTAGCCATCAAAGGTGCTTTCGAGGAGAGGCGCCACCTACTTCTAGGAGCTAAATTCCCAGTAGAAGTCCGGACAGACCACCACAATCTCAAAATCCTTCATTATGCCCAGACCTGTAACAGCCGTCAAGCACATTGGAGACATTTCTTTTCACCATTCAAGATCACCTTTTCATTCATTCCTGGAAGGGACAACCTAAGAGCGGATGCCTTGTCCCGCAAAGAACACTTTCACAACGACCTTTTTAGGTCTGAACCCATCTTTACTCAGATTGCTATGGGACTATATACAGTCCCGGATTGTTTGACACGTCTTAAATCTCAATCCAATCCTACCATAAAATCACAGCTCTCACGGTCCGCTAAATTGGCACTGACTAGGGAGGATGGTTGTTATTTCTATGGACATTCATACCTACCCGATCCCTCCAGGAAGAAGTTTTGGATATGTGTCACAATTCCAAATGGCTGGACACTGTGGGTTCATCTCCACTCTGGACTTGATTTAACGCTTCTTTTGGTGGCCTACTTTACGAAAGGACATAAAGGAATACGTTAGGTCATGCCCTATCTGCCTACAAACCAAGGTACCTAGGAAATATCCCCTAGGAGAATTAGTTAAGATGCCTTTGCTTTCTCGTCCATGGCAGATAATCTCAACAGACTTTATAGTGGACCTACCACCGTCTGGGGGTTACTCCACTATCATGGTCACTATGGATACCTTTACAAAGATGGCTAACTTCGTCCTTCTTGTTGGAGTACCTTCAGCAGCACAAATGGCTCGCATTTTCATCAATAATATTTTTACTTTACATGGTTTGCCCGAAACAATTATAGCAGACAGAGGGCCACAATATATTTCACAATACTGGAAAAATGTCTGTCGGTTTCTTGGGCTATCTCGGGCTCTCAGTTCTGGTTACCATCCCCAGTCCAATGGTCAGACAGAAAGGCTGAACCAGACATTGGAAGGATACCTCAGGAGTTACGTCTCAGCAGCCCAAGATGATTGGAAGGATCTGTTACCTCTAGCCGAATTTGCTTACAATAACTTATCATGTGGCTATCCACACATCTCACTTTCATTGCACTTATGGATTCAACCCCACATCCTTTCCCACTATGAAAAAGTCAGAAATCAAATTTCCAGAAGTGGACTATTTAATGGATCAGATACGGCAAGGTCATCGCTCTGCTATAACTGCTCTGCAACATTCTCAAGACAGAAGGAAGCATTTTGCTGATTGCCATAGGACTCCAGCCCCTGGAATCAAACCAGGGGATGGGGTATGGTTGTCCTCCCGATTTCTCCCACGGCATCTAGTACCATCCAAGCTCTCCCCCCGGTTCTTTGGTCCATTCCGGGTGGTCACAGCTATAGGGACAGCTGCCTTCAGACTCTGCCTATCTAGCACATGGGTGCGTATACATCCGGTGTTTCATATCTCCCAACTGAAACCTGATAATCGGAGTACATTCCACCCAGTAGTCTCAGCTCATCCTCCACCGGTGATGTCTACTTCATGACCGGAATTCGAGGTCGAAGGTTCGAGGTCGAAGGGATATGTGACTCCCGGTATCACCGGAGCCATCAACAGTATTTAGTAGACCGGAAGGGGTATTCCCCTGCTGATCGCACCTGGGAACCAGAAGCTGCAATACACACACCTCGGCTTGCGCTCTCTCACTGGTTACCTGTTGGTAGGCATCTTCCTCGTCTTGAGTATAACGTAGTTTCTGCGTTGAATCAGATAGGCTCACTTTCTATTTTTCATCCACCGCAGTTAGGACTCTCAATCAGTATTGTTAAGGTGCGCAACAAGATCTCCGAAGACAGATTCTGAGAGGCTTTGTTCCTACTAGTGTCGGGTAGGCTACTTTACCTATAATTCCGATTACACTATTTTCACTATAAAACAGGACTACTAGCTCCTCTAGTAAAAGTTAAGCTTTGTCTCTCATCTGTCTTCTCTTATCCTCCAGTTTTCCTGTACTCCCTAAAGGTTCGACAATTAACAATCAAACAGCCTTTCTCTACCCTAGCTTGTGGTAAGACTCCAGAATTCTTGCAAATACATCCTATGCCAAATTGACCCATAGGGTTAACATCTCTATTCTCTTTTGTACATATTAGCTACCTCAGCAGTCCGAGTCTGGACCAGATTTTCTAGACATATACCAGACTTCTAAAATAGACCAACATTCCACGCCTGGTCATATCACGGAGACAACGCACCATAGCAGCTCTCCCCAGGGTTTTGTTCCCCATGAGGGTTTCCCTGGGAGCCTCCCGGTGATCAAGCCTCAGTGCCGGGCTACCTGGGGGTTCTCAGGGGGACTTCTAATTACAACTGGAAACGGTACAGGGCTCCTGCACCAACCAGACCAGCTGTTGACATCAGTTTCATCCTTTCTTCGAGCCCAGGTAGGTGGTCTTGTGAGTCTACCTTGTTCTCACTTGGGACAAACAGTTTCTTAGCATATCACAGAGAGATACAGAGACACAGACCGGAGGGAAGCAGGGCAGAGAGAAGAAATAGAACAGTTTGGGGAAGAGTGAGAAAATAAAGGGTAGACTGGGGACAAGGGTACTTTAGATTGGAGGCCTGTCTGCCCCCAACGCCCACGGTCAGCACACCCCACCAGCCGCCAAAAAGGGAAGACCCCCAGTCCTCTCCACAGGCTTATACAAGGCTGTTGTTCCTGCCCACTCCAGGGCCGTCCTCTAACCTAGGCAAGAGTTTGTTTGGGCATTACCATGATACCCAGGATTTGTCGATCTCTGCCCCCACCAGCCCAGCTTCCCTCACCCAGGGCAAGTGTTGCCAGGGTCGTTCCCAGAGGAGATGGGAAGCAGAGTGGGGCACACACTTTCAGGTATCCCAGATCAGGGGAGATGGCAGTTTGAGCCCAGAGGGGATGTTAATTATAGGGTGTTGGGAGAATCAATTTTACAGTGCAGGACAGTTGCGGCCAAAGTGCCGGCTAATCGTTGGGTGGGGAGTTTGGCTTTCCAGAGTCCCCCCCCACCCAGAACTTGTTTGCAGGGCTCAGAGAAGACAGGAAAAAGTAGGGGTGGATATTACAGGATAGGACAAGTGGGTAAAAAGGTCAAGCCAGATTGCTGGCTCTGTAATTCTGGTAGCTGGGCGGGGAACATGTTTAACGAATGGGTTAACTAGTTTTCTTTGGAGACCTTTTCCAGGTCTGGAGGAATTCCACAAACCCCCACATACCACCGGTGCAGGGAACAGAATGGACTAAACTCAATGGAGCATAAACAGTACACCGAATGTATAGTCATTTAGCACAAGGTGGAAAAAAACATTTGGGAAACATGTAAGTCACACATAGCCACTTCCACAGCTTTAATGAGATTTTCTTCCTCCCTCATTCAGGGTATTTTTCAGTCAGTCAAAATTCTCTTGCCCTCCTGCCATGGGCCACAGCCTATCCCCAGGGGCCGTTTGTGGACAAACTTTAGCTCTGGTTTTCCATTTCCCGAATGCCAAAAGAGGGGCTGTTGTGCCCTTCTGGTCAGCCTTCGCACTCTACAGAGTTTATAAGCTCTCCGCCTCTCTCCCAGCCTGTCACTGCTTTCCTCCAGGCAGCAGTCCCTTGAGTCTTCCTCTCTCCAGCAGCCCCTCCTTTTAACAAGGAAGCATCCGCAGGTACGTGTGGTGTGGTTCATCCAGGTCCAAAACACTGAATAAACCTTCCCTGCCCCTTTTATACCGATGATGCATTGTTGCTTTTTCTAAGCTTATCCCTGATAGCTTATTCCTCTGGATACTGTGTTTTCTTTCCTGGGATTGGTTAATGACGTCATTTGACCTATTAGCCCTTGCCAAGAGCTGTGACGTTTCAAAGGCTGCATCTGTGTAGTGTGGTGCCATCTTCGAAATGCTTAGATCACTGGCCATGGCTCTGCGATCTCCTTGTCTCGGGAGATTTCTTGTTCTGGGAACTAAAATCCTGCAGTTGTTTAACAGGCAAGGTTTCCTGGGTAGAAAGTGACTGCATCTCTCTGGGAACCCTTGTGTGTATATGTAATGTTGTGGCTTACACGCGAAGTAATCCCACTTCTCCCCAGCCAATGGGCTCCTGGGCCATGGAGTCTGCCATAGTGGTGGCAGCGACTTGGGGGAATTATTTGAGTACCCTTTGTCTGAGATGGGGCAAGACTAAAGCGAGTTCCTCTTAAGTCACCCTCTTGGCCCACATTAGGTAGCAGCCCAGTCAACCCTGTCTCCAGTGTCACACTCCACTCTTAATGAATTAATCTTTTTACTCGCTTAATCCTGGAGACCAGTATCTAAGTGCAGGACTGGGACTTGAACCTGGGTTACTCTGTGTTGTCTTGCTTCCAAATCAAGTGCATTGCTCTTGAGCTATCCTCCGGGCCATAAGCGAGTGTGGTAAATGTTCCCATCTCACCACAGCTGGTCCTGAAGATTGGGCGAGGGTGTCGCATCTAGACATGGGACATCTTATTTCTTTTACTCTCTTTCTCTAATCTGCCTTGTTAAAGGGCCGGAATGATCTTGTTGAGTTCCGATTGTACAAATAGCTTTCTGATTTTGCTTTTTGGTTCTTCTGATATGCCGTGCTTTAAGAATGTGAGCTGCTGGAAATGCTGATCCCATTCTGTTCATGCTGTGACTGCTGCCTATGGGGGCCTTTGGTGTGGGATCTGTACTGGCTCCGCCGCTTGTGCTAAAGTGTCAGTGGTGCCGGCTAGGTATGGGTCCACAGTGGAGGGGAGGAATTGATGTGATATTATTTTGGTAATTACATTCCAGGTGATAAGTGCTTGTTCTAGGTACTTCATATCTTCCAAGTAACTACTTAGTTACCACGATTAATAAGACTGGTGTCCTCCATCCACCAGTTCTGGAAGGACCTGAAGATCCCACTCTTCAAAGAACATCTTGCCAATCACTCATTGCTACACTGTACCCTACTTCTTCCCATCCCCCCTATGCATCACAGCTCCTCTGCTAGTCCGGCACCCTACTTGTAACCCACCAGGTGCATATCTATATTCATAAAAAATAACCAAACTAGGGAAATCCTCACTTTGTTAAGAGACCATGACAATTTAATCAACGCTGCATTCCTTTCTTTTTGGAACCCATCTGGAATCGGAGAGGGGTCATCAATAGACTTTAAGGAATGATACGGGTTGCCACTATATTAATAGTTTCTAGTTTATCTCATCTGCCCAATTTTAAAATTGCTCACTGTTCCACCAGTTGTCCTTTACAGTCAGATGAGAACATGTGATGACAGTTCTGCGTTTCGTTTCTTTGCCTGGAAGTAATCACAAGGCTAGATTTATGTCACTTTAAGGCAATATGTTACATGGGCACTATTGTATCTGTTAAACAAGCCCAATGGATATATACTACAGTTCATTTTTCTGGCCTGTCACTTAATTCAAGTGTAACTTTAGTTCTCAATAAAAGAATGCAACAGAAGAAAAGAACCAGAGCCGGTCTGATCACTAATTAAGGCGCCTACTGCCGGGAGGTTTATTGGTCTGGTTAGTCATTGGTGCTCTTTGGTAAGTCCTTCAATGTTGGAGCTCCTTTAACTGTTTAAACAGCAGTTTGAAATGAGTCTGCCTGCCTTCATTAACTGCTCCACGATTTTACAAATCATACTTCAAATCGATTGTGTCCTCCCACGTATTCCTCATCTTTAGTTATCTTCCATTCCAGCTTTAGATGCTCCGGAAAATAAAATCAGCAGAGGGCGCTGTGCGTCGATGCAGTCGATTGGATGTCCCTCAAGGGCCTCCATCCCTGGGTCAACATCATCGCCGCTATATATATAGAGCATGCAGCGCCCGTTGGCTTCAGTTACATTTTTCTGCGTTAGATAATGCTTTGAGAAATATGGCATGCTTCATTTTTTAAATTAAAACTGCAACATCATCGAAATCGATGGCCTCCTCATCGACACTGTCAACCCAGAAGACCAGGTTGAAAAAGTGTCACAACTGCAGTGTCAAAATGTCACTCACTGACCCTCATCGGGTGTGTTTGTGGAGCACAGGACGGCGAACTGTGGGTCCTGTCAATCCATGACCAGTAAGGCTCTGAAAGGGCGTACAGGGAAATTAGCAGGGTGTAGGCCCCCTACTAAATCCCCCTTGATGACACCGTTGAAGAAACAATCATCCAAAGAGTCGAGAAGCGACTCTCCTCGAAGGAAAAGGTAGCAAAAGCAGTCACGCTCTAGGAGTGGGTCTCACCATTCCTCGTCTTCTTCCAAGGAGGCGAAGAAAAGGTGCTATAGATTACCTTTGTGCTCCTTCGATTCTTCTCCAAAGAGAAGTATAGCCTGTCCATCAAAATCTTTGACTCCTGCACAAGGCAGGAAATACTAAACATTTTCAAGAAGGAGGCCCCATCCCCCTCAAAAGAAAAAGAAGAAAGCCAATGCCAATGCTCCTATCGCGCTGCATAAAGCTGACAAGGAAAGGGTTAAGGTTAAATCCTCCTGCACGCCTGCAAAATCATCAACGATTCCATCGAGTCGAGGTTCAAGTCCTTTGAGGGCTCAGGCGGTGCATAAATTGTCGAAGAAATGGGCACCAGCAACGTCGAAGTCATTGACGCCGTCTGAGTTGACGCCATGAACGCCTTCTGTGTCCAAACTGTCGACGCCATCGGCATCAAAACCATCGATACCTTTGGGCTCAAAACCATCTTTGCCCTTACCCACTAAAGAAGTGGAAAAATCCTATAAACCCTTCAAATTCTTATCCTTTATTTATGAGGAGCACGAGCCATCGGACCAAGACACGCCACCTTTTGATTTAGAGTTTGGCAGTCCCAATGTCCCTAAATCCCATATTTCACATGAATCTAGGTTAAGAAATCTATATGAAAACCAACAGTCTGCAAGTGGTATTGACACCACTTCAGAACTTGAGTTTGGCAGACCAGACCCGACAGACCATGCAGATGCTTCTTACAGGCAACTTATGACTAGAGTGATTGATTTTCTGGGTCGGGACAGACCTGCTCCTCGATTCGAGCAAGACGACCTGACAGACATTCTCGACAATTGTACACAGAAGGATCCTGTACTTCCTTTCCATGTCGCCCTCCAAAAATGGCGAATTCGGACGCTCCTGAGTTAAGTCCTGTGGTGAATTAGAATCTCACCATAAAGTACAGGCCTTCGAGTAGCGACCCTGACTACTTGTTAAAGCCCCCTACACCAGAAAGCCTGGTAGTTCAGGCAGTGATGTCTACATCCAAACAGGCTGCATACCCAACCATCCCACCTGACAGGGACGATGAGCGTTTTGACGTTTGGGCAAGGAAGGTGTTTCCTGTCGGGAGCGGGAGCATGGCTCTTAAGTCTGCAAATGCCAATTGCGCCTTAGCAAAATTTACATTCACCCTGTGGAACTGCATAGTTGTGGCCAATGATCATATTCCTGAAGAGGAAGAAAGAGGCGGCTTCCTGAAAATTTAAGAGATGGAACGGAGGCCATGTGTGAGTCTCTGCAATCAGGACTGGACTCTGCTGATAACATCAGTAAAGCTATGGCGGGGACCACTGTGATGTGCAGTTTTGCGTGATTGAGGGAGTCGGTATTTACAACAGACATGTAGTCTAGACTCTTCAACATGCCCTTTGATGGCACTCACTTGTTTGGCAGCAAGGCTGATGAAAGCTTGGAGAAGCTGCAAACCTCTAAGGCGACAGCCAAATTCCTTGGTGCTGCTATCAGACAGCCACAACCATTTCACCCAAGTGGATTATCTTGAAGGGGTAAGTCCTGTCGCTTCTACTCCTCAGTTGGAAGGGAGAGAGGACTGGCTAGTCAAAGGGGCCAAGGAAGATTCCCTCATGGTGGACGAGGGAGGGGTGCCAAGTCCACCCAAGCAATGGCTACTTTACCATCAGCCCCTGCTTCAGCCACCTCAAAACCTCTCTGAGGCCTTAACCCACAAGACCTTGGTTGGAGACAGACTCTCACAGCATCTGCAAGAATGGCGGGGCCTTACTTCAGATGCGTGGGTGTTGGAAACAGTAGCCCAGGATTACTGCGTCCCCTTTCTTAAGAGGCCGCAGGACCATCATCCTGGGAGCCACTCGTTCAAAGTTCTGGATCCATTCCTTGTGTAGGGAATGTTGAGCCTGCTAGAGAAAGGTGCTATAAAACCAGTACCTGTAACAGAGAGGAACAAAGGGTGGTACTCTCCTTATTTATAAATCCCCAAGAAGGACAGAGGATTGAGACCCATCTTGGACTTGAGATGCTTGAACAAGTTCCCCAGGAACGACAAGTTCAAGATGGTTACCCTTTTTCAGATCCTTCAGGCCCTCCAGCTACAGGATTGGATGGTGTAATTTGAACTTCAGGATGCTTACTTTCATGTGCCAATCCATCACAAGCACAGAAAGTACGTGTGGTTCACCGTTGGCAGTTCTCATTATCAGTTTTGAGTTCTGCCATTCGAGCTGACCTCCGCCCAAGGGTTTTCACCAAGTTAATGGCGGTGGTGGCAGTGAGTCTCAGGAGAGGGGGGGATTCACGTCTACCCCTACCTGGATGGTTGGCTGATCAGGGCCCATTCTTCCGTATAGGCCCTTGAACATCTCAGCATAACCTGCCACTCTCTCCACAGACTGAGCTTGTCCCTCAATTACAGGAAGTCCCACATGATACCATCTCAAAGACTCCAGTTCATCTGAGCAGTCCTGGATGCATCCTTGGGAAAAGCCTTGCCACCCAAGGTGAGGTCCGAAGACATTCTGCAGATGGTCTCCAAATTCCAGAGTGCCCAGCATCTTCCGTCCTTCAACTTTTTGAGGTTTCTTGGCCTCATGGCATCCTGCATTTTTCTGGTGCCAGAGGCTCGTCTGAGAATGAGATCCCTCCAATGGGCCCTCAGGACTCAGAAGTCTCCATTCTCAGGCAAGATGTCAGACCTTCTTCAGGTTCTGAGCAGAGTCGCACAGGATCTCCTGTAGTGGGCATGTGAGGGCAACATTCTGAAGGGAGAACCTTTTTGGCAACCATGGCCGGGGATAACAGTGGTGACGAATGCCTCACTCATGGGGTGGGGAACCCATGCCAACGATCTGATCGTCAGCAGTCCTTGGTCTCCAACGGAGTACAAACTACACATCAGTCTTTTGGAACTGAGGGCCATCAGACTATTGCTGAAGGCCTTTCTACCCTTTGTATCGGGAATGAATGTCTTGATAATGACAGACAACACAGTGGCTATGTACTACCTCAACAACAGTGGAGGCCTAGGTTCACTACCACTGTGCAGAGAGGCAATGCAGCTCTGGTTCTGGGCAATTCAGGAAGGAATCTTCCTGTCTGAAGTTCACTTAACCAGAGAGGAGAACATAGCGGCAGACTCTCTGAGCAGGCAGAGCACAGTCTCCCACGAGTGGAAACTAGCTCAGGAAGTCCTTCAAGAGATCTTCCCCCTTTGGCGAACCCCTCAGGTAGATCTGTTTGCAACCAGTGCCAACCTGAGGTGTGAGCTCTGTTATGCTCCAGGGAATTGCCCCCAAGAGGTGCTCTAGGGGACACAATTGTAGTGGACTAGGAGTTTCCACTCCTGTACGCGTTTCCTCCAGTCCCCATCATTCCCCATGTGATAAGGAGGTTGAGAAAGTTCACAAAATCCATGATCATAATTGCGCCTTATTGGGCCAGGAGGACCTGGTACCCGGACCTTCTGGACATGTCCATCTGCCCTTCAGTGCGTCTTCCACAAAGAGAGGACCTTCTCGCGAGAGAGGAGGATTGCATTCTCCATCCAGAGGTCAAGACACTCAAGCTTTACACATGGTTTCTAAGAGGTTGAGATTTAAGGATTGGGACCTCCCGGATGACGTTATGGAGGCCAGCTACAAAATCCATGCACCGCTGCCGTTGGAATACATTCTGCAGCTGGTGTACGGAAAAAGATGTGGGCCCTTTTCAGTGAAATACACCTATGGTGTTATCTTTTTTGTTGCATTTAGCAAATCTGGGGCTCCAGATTGGAACTATTAAAGGCTATTTGGCAGCGCTTTCAAACTTCAAGCACACATCGGAGGAGGTATATTTTAAGATGCTTTAATAATACAGTTTCTTGAAGGGCTCAGTAGCATGTTTCCTACAACACCTTTTCAAGTGCCTATTTGGGACCTGGATCTGGTCTTAGAGTGTCTAATGCGTGCTCCTTTTGAGCCTCTACGTTTATGTCTGCTGAGACTACTAACATTTAAAACCATTCTGTTAGTAGTTTTCATGTCAGCCTGCAGGGTGAGTGAGTTGCAGGCTTTATCTAGTAAACCTCCATTTACTATTTTCTACAAGGACAAGGTTGTTCTTAAGGTTGAACTTTCTTTTTTGCCAAAAATCATATCGGATTAACATTTATCCCAGAAAATTGCACTACCAATATTATATCCGCCCCCTCATCCTGGCAAGGAAGAGGAAAGGCTATATAGGCTTGATCCCAGAAGGGCCCTGCGCTTTTACATTTCACAGATGGTGAAAATACGTCAAAATGACCAACTTTTCATAGGTTACACCGGACACGGACTGGGACTTCCAGTTACAAAACAAACCTTAACCAGATGGATAATTCTTGCCATTACAGAATGTTACAGATTGGTGAGGAAAGATCCACCAGGGGCCTGAGAGCTCATTCCACAAGAGTCATGACAACATCTTCTGCTCTGCAAAGAGGGGTGCCTATAAAGGACACTTGTGCGGCAGCCACTTGGTCTACCATTCATACATTTACAAAGCAATAATGTCTGGACTCATCCTCTGGCCAGGAAGGAGGATTTGGGAAAGCTGTCCTACATTCAGTCCATGACAAATCTTAAATCTGAAAATTCTTACTCCCTCCTCCAAAACCTAACACTGCTTTGGAAGTCTATCTAAAGATGAGGAATACGTGGGAGGACACAAGTTACCTGTAACGTTCTGGTAACGTTGTTTCAAATGTATGTTCCCACTCATTGCCCCTCCCAGCCTACCCCACTGTAGAATTTCCAGTTATTGCACTTTAAGCTCTTTCAACGTCTGGTACTGTCTGGGACTCACTGACGCAGGTATTTCTGCAAAATGAAGGTGTAAAAATAGAACGGAAGCAAATCGGCTCTGCGCGTGATATATATACAGACGATGATGTCGAGCACAAGATGAAAGCCCTCCAGGTGCATCGACGCACAGC
Source organism: Ambystoma mexicanum (assembly GCF_040938575.1). Taxonomy (NCBI): domain Eukaryota; kingdom Metazoa; phylum Chordata; class Amphibia; order Caudata; family Ambystomatidae; genus Ambystoma; species Ambystoma mexicanum. The sequence goes on along the minus strand of NC_090925.1, from coordinate 940,617,705 downwards.
CCCTTCTGCTGAATTTTCTTTTTCAAAGCAACTAAGCAGGAAGTGAAGATATCTGGGATTGCAACTGGGGCCCGCATAGATTGATCATCTCTCTCTATGCAGATGATGTGGCCCTATTCCTGAGTGACCCGGAACCTAATCTCAGCCCGGTGATGCGGGAGGTGATGCGGGAGGTGATTGGATTTGGGGAATTTTCCGGCCTAAGGATCAATCACAGTAAATCTGTGATCTTTTATCTCACAGAGGTGACCAGGAAGTTTGCTGAGGAGTTTGGCTTCATGTGGGCATCATCCGGGGTCCGGTACCTGGGTGTTGAGGTGGCCGGGTGATTGGATCCCACCAGGATAAGGTGGCGCGGTGTTGCTTGCTCCCTCTCAATCTGATTGGGCGAATTGCAATAGTAAAAATGATAATACTTCCCAAGCTCCTTTATCTGTTTCTCAATGTCCCGCTGCTTCTCTCGACTGCCTTTTTTACGTGGTTGCTGGGACTTGTGCTGGTTGGACCTCATCTGGACGGGGAAGCCGGCGAGGGTGGCACACTTCACTGACTTAGCCCTACGATCAGGGGGGCTTGGCCTCACCTGATCTGGAGCGCTATTACTGGGCAGCACAGGCTCACTATCTGGCACATTGGTACGCCACTGATTTTATTCGACCACATGTGCAAGTGGAGAGGGCGTTGGCTGCCCCCAGCCTGCTATGCTTGGTGGTCTTCAGGCCCTCAAGAGTTGTGCCGGGCTCCCTGAACATAGTAAGGGTTACCTGTGAGATTTGGAGGAGCATAGCATGTAGGAGGGGCGTTGACACGTTATAATTGCCCCTCTTGCGCGTCCGGCATGTGGCTGGTCTGGGGATCAGGCGGGAGAGGGCGTATCTCAACTGGGATGAAAAACTGGGTGTCCTCACATTCTGAGGCTTTTTTTGTAGAAGGTTCATTCCTGTCACTACAGCAGGCAAAGAAAAATGTGGAGCGAGTACCCATTGGACATATTCATGTATTTCCAGTACCGTAATGTCCTGAAAGCAGAGTTCCGATTGTTTCCCCGATAGACCCCCACCTGGGAACTGCTACACGGGGTGATTCAATCACAGGGGCAGGGCCGCCTGGTCTCGCGGCTTTACAGCGGGCTGCTCTCCCATTGAGGATGGAGGCTTCAAGATGTCGGTGGGGGCGAGCCCTCAGTAATACCATTGCGGATGAAGACTGGCTGTATGTGTTGCGCAGAACCAAAAAGTATCCCTCAACTCCAGGTTCAAGCTTATTCATTTGACTTTTATGCATCAGGCCTATCATACCCGGCCAGCATTCATAGGCATTTCTTAGCTATTCATGTGGCAGGTGTGGGGCTGGTCAGGCCGGTTTTCAGTACTCGGCCTGGATATCTAAAGATGAGGAACACGTCAGAGGAACATCCAGTCGAAAGAACTTTACCAGGGGTAACTTGTTCTTTTATGTTCTATACATTTGATAAGTTCTATGAATCATAGAACTACTTCATAGTTCTCTGATTTTATTTGTATGTTTTTAGTCTGTACAGCGCACTGCTGCCTTCATGCCTGGTTCACGCTTTATAAAAACTGTAAGTGAATGAATAATAAATAAATAAATGATCCCCCGTGATATATTTGAAACAGAATGGGCGTACATTGCTCGTGAAAATGACAGTCTCTGCTAAAGTTTTACAGTGTTTTACAAGATAAGAAAAACCGCGGGAAGGACGTGTAAGAGGCCCCCGTCGGGCCTGCGTTCCTCTACCTAACGGCAGACCTTAGGATTTCTTAACACCATTCCAAGCCCCCTCGGAGAATGCTGAGGAATTATAACCCCCTGTGGCGAAAAACAACCTCGAGCATGGGAAGAGGGGCGGGGGAGAAAGGGGTGCGGGGCGGGGAGCGGGGGGTTGGCGCGAAGAGCGTGCATGGAGTGAGCTGAGAAGAGAAGATGGACAGTGCTGGCCTTCGGGAAACAAGGAAAGGATGCGAGGCTGAGTCCTGAGGAAGGAATGTTACAGGGGTCTGGAGAAATCCTTAGCTGTCCAGATGCCGACAATGAACCGTGCCTCACTAGCAACAGCGAATCTGCCAGACTCATCTTAACACAGACGACGAAAACAGGCGGCAGCACTATCGAGCCCGCCTTGTTATTCAAGCGCATACTTGCTTATAAAGCACGACTGCCGCATCTGGGAAGGAGTGCCGGTGAAAGGGAACTACATTGCCACGACTCCCGCATCTGGGAAGGAGTGCTGGTGACAGGGAACTACATTGCCACGACTCCCGCATCTGGGAAGGAGTGCTGGTGACAGGGAACTACATTGCCACCAATATACATCTAGTGCATTGCCGAGTTTGAGTCAGAGCGGTCTAGCGCTGGACACCTGCCGTGTTTGTTGTTGTTGCAGATTCGGCATTTATCATGCATTGCTTGACCTTGCCAACTGCTTCCTCTTCCTGGTGGCGCCAAGGAAGGGGGCAGCCACGAGGCCATGTGGTTGGATTGGGTCTCGATCAGTTATAAGGTGCAAAGGGGTAACCTGAACAATCCAAGTGTTGGATGACCTCAAAACAATGAGATGATGCAATATGTACACACTGGGAACGTGACATGTGAACCGGGGAGCGGACTCCCACAAATCCAACTTGAAATAATTTGCACACATGAAATTGGAATAATTATTATCTGATCACTAGTCTTTTTTTTAACATCGTGAGCGGAGGCAGGTGAGTGCGCAGGGCCAGCGACCCTCCTGGGCCTGGCTTCACCCCATTTTGCCAGGGGAAACCCAGCGGAGACGAGGCCCGCTCCCCCTGCAGACCCCAACCTCCATTTTCTTCTTCCCTCCCTCCTCCTGCCTCCCGACCGGACCCCGACCCTGTGATTGGTTGAGGGCAGAAAGAGTGGCTGGTGTAACCAGCGGCGCCTCCCTGCATGCTCTTTTAACATGGTGAGCAGAGGCAGATGAGTGCGCAGGGCCAACGACCCTCCTGGGCCTGGCTTCACCCCATTTTGCCCAGGGAAACCTAGCGGAGACGAGGCCCGCTCCCCCTGCAGTCCCCAACCTCCATATCCTTCTTCCCTCCCTCCTCCCGCCTCCCAACCAGACCCCGACCGTGTGATTGGTTGAGGGCAGAAACTGTGGCTTGTGTAACCAGCGGCGCCTCCCTGCATGCTCTTTTAACATGGTGAGCAGAGGCAGATGAGTGCGCAGGGCCAGCGACCCTCCTGGGCCTGGCTTCACCCCATTTTGCCCAGGTAAACCTAGCGGAGACGAGCCCCGCTCCCCCTGCAGTCCCCAACCTCCATATCCTTCTTCCCTCCCTCCTCCCGCCTCCCAACCAGACCCCGACCGTGTGATTGGTTGAGGGCAGAAACTGTGGCTTGTGTAACCAGCGGCGCCTCCCTGCATGCTCTTTTAACATCGTGAGCAGAGGCAGGTGAGTGCGCAGGGCCAGCGACCCTCCTGGGCCTGGCTTCACCCCATTTTGCCCAGGGAAACCCAGCGGAGATGAGGCCCGCTCCCCCTGCAGTCCCCAACCTCCATTTTCTTCTTCCCTCCCTCCTCCTGCCTCCCGACCGGACCCCGACCCTGTGATTGTTTGAGGGCAGAAACTGTGGCTGGTGTAACCAGCGGCTCCTCCCTGCATGCTCTTTTAACATCGTGAGCAGAGGCAGGTGAGTGCGCAGGGCCAGCGACCCTCCTGGGCCTGGCTTCACCCCATTTTGCCCAGGGAAACCTAGCGCAGACGAGGCCCGCTCCCCCTGCAGTCCCCAACCTCCATATCCTTCTTCCCTCCCTCCTCCCGCCTCCCGACCGGACCCCGACCCTGTGATTGGTTGAGGGCAGAAACTGTGGCTTGTGTAACCAGCGGCGCCTCCCTGCATGCTCTTTTAACATGGTGAGCAGAGGCAGATGAGTGCGCAGGGCCAGCGACCCTCCTGGGCAGGCCCCGCTGTGGTGGTGGCAGCGGGATTTTGTAGAAGTGAGGGCTGCCACGGCGCGGCAAGATACAGTTGGTGTGCAGGGGCCCTGGAATGGGATCACGGTGCAGTGCGAAGTAGGAACCGTGAGGTCCAGTGGCCAGGCCTCTTCCAGTGGAGTCGGCCAGGTAGATGGGCAGATTGAGAGGCAGGGGGCCCGGGCGCGCTTCCGCGACTGCCCGAGCCTGACTCAGGTGTGGGCTTCTCCGTTGGCCGTCACCACCCCCCGGGAGTCATGTGCGGTGTGTTCCGCTGTGGTGGCGACGGTGGTGCTTCGCGGGGGTGTGGGCCGATGTGGGCAGGTCACAGCTGTGGGGCCCAGGCGCGCTCCTGCGTCGGCCCGGGCCAAAGCGTATTAATGGTACCTGAGGCGGTGGGGGGGACGCTGCTCCTTGGGTGTCGCCGCCTCCGCACTCGTTGGTCCCACGCCCCAGGCTGCTTATGGGGAGGTGGGCTGCCGGAAAGCAATGGAGCTCCTCCGGGTACCCGCCCTGCACCGTAGCTCCGTAGCATTACGCCGGATAGCGTTTGTTTCGCGGGCGAGCGCAGGCAGAGGGCCCGGCTCCTCCTCCCACAGCGCAGCACGCCAGCACCAGGATCTCGTCGCGGAGAGCGCCTGGGGGAGGGGGAGGGCTGCGATCTGGACTCAGGTTGCGGGAGAACGGCGGCACCCTCAGATTCCGCGTAACTTCCCTCTTGTTCCTTGAAGGTTCCCCTTCGCTAATTCCGCTGAGAGTCGGCACTCATGGAGCATTGAGGCATGTCATGTGGCATGTTTCCCGGGGCCATGTGGGGAGCTTGAAGATCAGGCAGCCATCTTGCCTGCGCCCCCTGGTGGCCTCCTCAACACTTTTTTTAATTGAATTTTGCCGTAAATATCGGCGGGGAGGTGGGTAAGGGTAAACATTAAGGTGGGGGTTGAAGGAAGGGCTGCAGGGGGATTCCGTCTGCATATACTTGCAGCAAAATGGTTAACAAAAAAAATCTTTGAAATCGAATTCGACAAATTCTTCTCGACCAATTCACATAGACCCGCCTGGTAGATGTCATCAGTGCCCCATGAACCTAGTTGCGCTGCTACATGGGGGCTAACCCCTAAAGGTTGTCAGAAGGCCTTTCTGAGCTGAGATCTCTGCTTATTTAACGGTACATTGAATTTGCAGAAGGCCTTTGTTCTAAAGTATGAAGAGTTGTGTCACGGCATGCCATCCGCATTATGAAACCAGGTGCACTTCTTTATCTACCTGGGCACACACTGACAGTGTTACATTCCAAAGCAGGGCAGGTCAAAAGGCATTGATCCCTTGGAAACTCTGTGCATGACAACGTGACCTAGAATCCAACATCTATTGAAGAGCGCCATGTCCCCAGCGTGCAATCTGGCAATACCACGACATAGCAGGGGTGTTAGTGGAACGCGTCTCCACCCCAGGGGGCGTCTTGGGGCTGTAGCCAGATAACAGATGCCCACTGTGACCCATCTAAATGGTACTTGGTGTAAGGGGATATTGAGCGCAGGGGAAAAGTCTTCTTCTGCTCAGTCGCACACTCATGCCAGTGCCCAAGAGAGTTGGCTGAGACCCTCCTCGAACCTTTGCACTCATAGTTCGCCTGTCGTGTAAACCAAACGCCCTGAGGCCATTCGGCTAACGGGGTGTGCTACATAAAAAGTATACTTGGCTGCTTTCCGCACATTGCCATTCTCTGCAGCACCGCGAGACAACTTCTTGGCAGTAGAACTACCTTCAAATAAACAGAAATCAATGTCAGCAAATGTGTCTGCAACAATCTCCTCAGTACCCTCCCTCACGGATCAGCAAATGTGTCTGCAACAATCTCCTCAGTACCCTCCCTCACGGATCAGCAAATGTGTCTGCAACAATCTCCTCAGTACCCTCCCTCACGGATCAGCAAATGTGTCTGCAACAATCTCCTCAGTACCCTCCCTCACTGCCCACTAGTCTCCTGGGAATGCTGCCTTTTTGCAATGTGTCTAAAGAGGTACATTACTAAGGCAATAACGTCATGGCAGTAATTGTATAAAACCAACTGGTGGAATCATTCCGTGGCTTTGAAGTACCTATTACCCCATCGCCGCCACTAAATATTGAGCCAATGCCAACCTTTTCTTCATGCCAGACTTGCCATTTTTAACTTGCCGGATCATTCAGTCTGTAGGAGCGGTAAGGACGGCCCTCATGGAACAGACCCTAATAAATGACACCGAATCAAAGGACCTGTGTCAGTCGGCTAATGGTTTCCATGAGCTCATTTCCTTTGAGTGTGGCATGCAACCCTATCTTGAATGGTCCTGTCTTTTGACAATAGGGTTTTAATGACAAGACTATGGGCCTCATTCCGAGTGTGGCGGTAAGGGGTTAACGGCACCGGTAAGGATGCCAGTGCCGTTAACCCCTTACCGCCGCATTCTGAAGTCCTTTAGCGGGTCCCGCTAAGGGCGGCTGGTAAAACCAGCTGCCCTTAGCGGGACCAGCTAACCAGCCGCCCTTAGAGGGACCCGCTAAAGGACCAGGGAGCTAATAACGTGCCCGTTATTAACCGGCCCGTTATTAGCTCCCTCCCCCTTCCCATTTAGCCCTATGGGGGCTCAAATGGGAATGGGGATGGGTAAATTGAATGAGGAATTACCGGGACCTCCAAGGTTGGAATGGCCCGGTAATTCCTCATTCAAGGAACCCGGCCCCGAGTTTGGAGGCAGCCATGCCGCAAATAGTGGCATAGCTACCTCCAAACTCATAATGAGGCCTTATGTTTTAATTCCTCAGTGCAGAGTAATGTGACTACTAGAAGAACAGCGGTAGAGATTCACACGTCCTTTTGTCCATCCTACCTTAACCAACTAGAGACTGCAACGTACTTTGGCTCTCGTTCCGAGTATGGCGGTAAGTGGTAAAAATGGCAGTCGATCAGTTACCACAACTTTTACCAGTCTGCCGAATTGGAGGTCCCAGAAAATGGGTGATAATTCCACTGGCAGAATTACAGCCAGTGGATGAGCTCCCAAAAAACAGTGGAACTAGACCCGGTGGAATTACTGGCAGAAGCCAAAATATGAAATCTGCCACATTACAAGTGGAAATACCACCGAAATACTGCCAAAAAACAGCAGTAATTCCTCCAAATACACAGTGCAGTAACCTTCACCGAAAGGACCGGCCCCTCCAACCATGAGAAGCCGCGTTGGTCTGTTGCAGCTGTCGAATGGCTGCGCCCAGTGATTTTGCCGCTGCTTTCAAGGACTGAAGCTTTTCCAAGCTTTCATCTGCCTTGGAGCCAAACAAATGGGAGCTGTCGAAAGGCATGTTCAGAAGCCTTGCTTGGACACCTCGTGCAAAGCCAGATTTACACAAGCAGGCAAATCTCTGCAAGACAGTACTGGTTGCCATTGTTCGGCTAACACTGTCTGCTGAGTTCAATCCAGACTACAGCGACTGGCAAATTTTATCCTTGCCGTCTTTTACAATATTTAAAAGTCCATCCCTTTCTTCACCATCTGGATGTGTTCAGCAGCTATAGCAACCACTTCCCACAATGTAAATATAAATTTGGCCAATGCACACGTGTCATTGATGGATTTTAAGCCCATACTACTGGCTGAGAAAACTCTCTTTGCTAGAGCATCAAACCTTTTATCGTCCCTATCAGGGGGAATTGTTGGATAGGCGGCTGTCATTGATGAAAAAGTGGTAGCTTGCAGCATTAGACTCTCCGGGGATGAATGTTTTCATAAGAACTCCAGATCCACACTTCAAGGCCTGTATTTCCTGGCGAAATCCATATTAACCGCAGAATCTGTATCATGACTTTCCCAATTTGCATGACTCTGCTCTTCAGAGCAGTATGGAATGTGAGCACACGGTCTTTAGGGGGGCCCTGGTCAAGAATATCTGTGAGGTCATCCTGTTCATAGACTGCTGGCAGCCTCCCCCAGCTCAGATACTCAGTAACCTTGCCCATGACTGCCCTATAGGAAGCATCAGCATGTTCAGAAGGCTCTGGGCTGGCAAATTCCACCTCTGGGGAGGTATCTAGTCCACTGGCATCTTACAATGAGCCCACCAGATGCTGCATCCTGGACTTAAATTAAAGCCTCAGAAATATTGGGAGTTCCAAATTCCAGGCCACAGGCAGGAGTGTCTGGATCAGTTACCTCCTTCCCTTTGGGCCTCATTACAAGTGTGGTGGTCCGGAAAATAAGGGTGCCAGTAATCTTACTGGTACCCTTGTTTCTGGACCGCCACACTACGAGTCTGCTTGTCGGGGCTGCTGCACCTGACAGGTCTGACCCTGCCGGGCACAGCAGCCCCAGAGGAAGACTTGTCACAGAAGCACCGGCACCGTCAGCAACAGTGCTGTTGCTACCAAGTCCCCAATCCAATGGAGTGCTATGGGACTCCATGGGAATGGGGACTTACAAAATCCGGCACCTGACTTCCTGCACTGCCGGGACTTGTAATGTCCTGGTGGCACCGGAAGTCAAGTGCCGAATTCGGTGTTACAGGGTTGGCAGCAACCCTCTGGTTGCACCAGCGGGTTACCGCTAGCCTCGTAATGAGGTCCTATAGACTTCAAAAAGTCGGTTCTAGACAGGGGCTTGAAAACCTTCGACACCTCAGTCGAATATGTCGATGCTGATGGTCTTGGAATTGAGGAACTCGACTCAAGTCCCGTCGAACGAGTGGAACTGTGAGTCTTAACCTTCAGCTTGTCTCGAGACTTCACAGTCTCCAAAGCTTATTGAAGGAGCTTCAAAGGTTTTTTGCCCAGGCACGAGGGCACACGAGCAGCAATCTTTGTGAACTTTTTATCAGTCTTACAAGGTGCAATAGGGCCAAAAGGGGGTCGGAGAAGTCGCCTTCTCAAAGACCTTGATCATCTGGAGGCGAAAGTCCTCCCATTCGGCCTTGGTAACTGACTTACCTGGAAAACACACTCTGAGGTCTGGCGAAGAGTCCGAAGATGAAGAGCGCAAACAATATTATCTCTTCTTCGATCTTTTGCGGGAGGCTGAAGACAAAGAATGGTGGGAACTGCTTCTGGAATGAGAGCACTTGAAATGTTTCAGACTAGACATTTTGAGACAACTGCTACACGGGACAAATGAACCATCGAAGCATGACGTGCATACGGAAAAATGCAACTGAAGTAACCGATATATACCGACGTCCACGTCATACTTGAGAGCGGACGGAGGCTGCTGAGGGGCACGAGATCGTTGAAGCGATGACGCATGTTGCCCTCTGGTGTGAAAAAGGTTCTGAAGCAGCTGACGGTGGATGTGATGTATCAAAGAGGAGGAGTACGTGGGAGGAACATCCAATCGAAAGAAATTGCCAGGGTTAAGTAATTTGTTCTTCTACACCATCACCGATTTCCCTAATGTCATATCAGCACTCGACTTCACACATGTGGCATTGGCCCCTCCCCCCCACAGGCAGTGGAGCCTGCATGTCAGAATTAGAAACTGTGAAACATGAACATGCAGATTACATGTGATGGAGATCTCACCAACAGCGCACTCTCTGCATATATGAATACACACAGGGGACATCGTACCTGATGTGTTGAGTCAGTAATGAAAGCCAGACAGAGGTTTGCCAGGGTTTTGGTTAAAGACTTTAATTGAAAATTAAAGGGGCTGGGAAAAGGCCTCTCTGACCATGCTCTAAGAGGAATTTCCCTACCCAAACCAAAACTAAGGATCTGTCTGTGTCAGCATGTCAAAATCAAAACCGTCCTTGTGTCCAAATGTTCTATTCTGACCCTCACATTATAAACTAAACTATAAGGTGGAAATGGGATGGTTTCTTTAACTTTTGATGCTTTTTGAAAAAGTGTTTGTAAAGGAAGAATAAATAGTTCCAGCAGAAAAACTGTTCTTTAAAGATAGAGAGTCCTTGTTCCAGAAAGTAGTTCCCTTCCCCTATATTCCTCTTCAGTACAACCAGTTCTTTATACAACAGTTCCTTGTGCCTTTCTTGGCCCACAATAACACTGTTCCATACAAAGCTGTTTAGTGTTGTAATTCTGTTTATCTCAGAATTCCTGGTTTTCCTTTCTGCCAGGATTTTGTTCCTTCTTGTCTTGATCAACATAGTTCTAATATTCCTTCTTATGATTTCTTGCATCCACAAACTTTCAAGTGCCTAGTATACTCTCCTGCCAGGGCTTCTCATAGTCACTCACTTGTAATTGCCTTTTATACTCTCCTGCCAGGACTTCTTGTATTCACACACTTGGAATCGCCTGATATACTCTCCTGCCAGGGTTTTTGTATTCACACACTTGGAATTGCCTGGTATACTCTCCTACCAGGGCTTCCTGTATTCATGCACTTGTAATTGCCTGGTATACTTCCTACCAGGGCTTCTTCTATTCACACACCTATAATAACTGCCTGGTATACTCTCCTGCCAGGACTCCTTGAGTTCACTCAGTGTTTCTATTCACTTCCACAATTGTGCATTTACTTGGCTGGATAATATATCCTCTTGATATATTATTATATTTGGTGTTCCCATGTATTTGCATTCCATGCATTCACATACGGATAAGGGCCTTGATTGCAGTTCACTTGCCCTTTAACAATCAGTCTGTTTGCTTTCTCTGTTTACGCCACTCCCTATAACTATTTGGGCTGACAATTTGGGGATCACTGCTACTGTCAAATATACTCCATATCTCCGGGGGTACTACAAGCACACCAATCATTTGAGAGTAATATTAAAAGCCTATGCTGCCAACACGGCATTGAAACTTGAAACCTGAAACTCTGTCGCGCATATGCGACGAGTTTAAATAGCACTGCGACAAGACCTATATAAGTAAACACTGGCGGCCATCATGGAGATGGCATCCCGCTCAATGTGTGCCGCCTTCGAAGCAGGCCTGACCGTACCTAGAACAGATTCCACAATTAACAGCAGCACATAGCGGGAACATTAGATATAGATCTGGACACTGCCACATCCGAGATTATAGAGAATAATGACCTTTTTTGATGAAAAGGGTGCCTATTGGGCACAATAATACCACAGTTTTATCTAAAATGTAGAGGACACAGTGGCATAGAACAAACTAAAAACATTCTGCCACTTTACATGAAATTCAGCCCGAAGGGGCTATGGGCAATACACTCCAAGATGGCTTCTTGGCCACATGGCATACATTTGTTTTTCTGTGCATTCGCACATCGGACTACTAGATCTGACTTGTAATCATTCATTCATAAGGGCTCCACATACTACATGGCTGAGAAAAGAAGCTGCGGCAGTGGTACACATTAGAGATCCACACCCAAACTGAAGATCAGACCCTGTCTTCAGTCGTAAGACATGTGAACCGGCACTAGGAGACACGGAACAGGCGAAGCACGCTGTTTCCAGTGTTCTCCTCCATACAGGATAACTAAGTAACTGTATATTGTGGCCATGACCGCTAAATGAATACACCTTCTGTTTTAATGCCAGCTTGACTACCCTGACGTAAGATTTACGATTATCTTTAGGTGAATTAAATAATCCTGAAATCGGTGAGGTTACCCTCTTCTCCGTCTGAGTAAACATGAGCAGAGCCAACCATCCTGAGTAAGCACATGGCTCTTGCTCAACTGCCATCCAGCGAACATACTCAAAAACAAATAGAGTTCTCAAAAACATCTACTACTGTGCCCCCCCTTCTTCTGTCTTACAGGGAGTAAACACCCTGAGGATGAGGGAATGACCAGAATTTGCTCAGATGCACCAACGGTAGTATTCCTATTAGAATTATGAGTTTTTAAGGTCCTGAAGAAAGTGACAACACTTACATTAGCCACTGAAACCGGTCAACCAGAGAAAATAGGGGATGTCCAACTAGTTACTGGACACCCTGTTCTAAGGTATGTATATTGTTTGTTTGTAGTTTTAAAAATTCTAAATTTTAGTTCATAGAGGCGGAATATTAAAGCAATATATTCTTCCTGCTAGAACTTTTAATCCTTTAATCCGGGTACTCTTTGGAGTAACTACGAGTCTGGCGGTAAACCTGCCGGTGCTACCGGCGGGTTGCTGCAAAACTCGTAAATGTTACCGGCACTGAGCTTCCTGGTGCCACCAGGACATTACAAGTCCAGGTAGCACCATTTAAGCTTACCAGCACCCTTGTTTCCGGACCATCAGGGTCAGAATGAGGCCCATTGTCTGACTCTCCAGATTTTTTAACGAAGACATAGCTTGAAATAGGGTCAGCCTCTTTCTGTCCCCTCGCCCTAGATAGGCGGCACACCACTGAGGTCTAGGGAAAGAACATCACTGTGGGGACAGCTATTAATGGTTGCAGGCCTATATAGGCTATGAATTAGCAGCAAATTTAACCAAACTAGGAAACTACCTGTATTTTATGTGTGAAAAACTTTCCGGAATACGTACAGGGTTCAAAAACCCACTTGATGGCCCCCCTGTGTGTACCTATACATTCAATGTAGGCAGGGAAGGCCTTAGCTCTGGCAGTGCCTGGGTGAAACACAATTTGGTGCCTGCCACATTGAGGAGGTTGCAGGAAGAAGACATCCTTCTGGCTTGATGTCTGAGTGCCATGCCCTCAGCTATGATGGGAACGGGGATGGGAATGTGGTGCTACCAAGATCCTGTCAGAGTTCTCACCTGGGAGAGCAGAATATTTACATTTGAACATTCATTGACATGGCAGCAGCTACAAACATGTCACAGGACAAAAGCCTGCAAGGGCGATATCAATACCCTATTGCTATAATGACAAACTTTCAAAACTGTCATCCAGTCAACCTTCCAAAAATAAATTGAGGCTGGCTCCAGCCACCGACCGCTCAGGCTCAGGGAGGCGCCCTATGTAAAAGAAAAGCTCCCGACACCAGCACAGGAAGCGCCCCTGTCCTGGGGACCAGGGCTAACCCAGGAAACTCCCAGATATGCTTCCGAAGACTTGGCACGGGAATGAATGCAGAAACAGCCAGCCGAGTATCCTATTCAAAAGATGTAAAAATTGGTATGTATGTCTTGGAATTTACAGACAATTGTTAGGGTGAGTATTGTGACCACTGAAAACAGTAGAGTCCAATTTCCATTACTCACTCAAAAGGATGTCTTGCTGATCACAGACATGTTTCAAATTTCAAAATGTGGGCAATTATAAATGTGAAACATGCATTTAGCAGAAACGCAAAGAGCATTTTGGGAACATAAGAAAATCTTATGTTCCCAAAATGCTATTTGCTTTTATGCAGGATGCCAGGTTTGGCCACAACCCTCAGCGCTGCCCTCCACTTCCCCCGAGGAGAAAGGGGAGCCCAGAGTATTTTATTTTTGGGCAGTGGTGCCCTATTTCAGCGAAAAGCTCTCTCTGCCACAGGAGCGGGGAGCTGTTCCCATAAATAGCATGTTGTCACAACGCTAGCTTGGGGCAGTCTTTCAAAGGCTGCCCAGTGCTGGCATGGGAGCGGTGTCCTTTTCAAATGAAAAGCTCCCCACTCCCATGCTGGAGCAGATGCTTTTCATTTTAAATGGGGTGTCTCCACCACGCCAAATCGGAGCAGCCATTGAAAGGCTACCCCAAAATGGCATGGCAGCGGCACCCTTTGTAATGGAAAAGCTGCCCTCCCATGCAAGCACCCCAAAGTAAGTGAACAGCTCCTCCTGGGTGGGAGGGGGAATTTTCACCTACTTAGGGGAAAAACGCATAACTGGAGTGCCAGCATGGGGGAGCCTTTTATTTTACATATGGTGCCCTGTCAGCACAAAGAGCTTTTTAAAGTTTTAAAGGCTCCTTCGTGCTGGTGTGGTGGAGGCTATGGCGCCCTGGGGCGCCCACACCTAAGGCCATCCCTGAATGTAGCCAATTCATGTTTGCTTTACCCTTGATGCACAGTAACTGTACATCATGGGTAAAGCAAAGATAAGTGTTATCACGTGTATGTACTGGTGTACATTCAATGAAGGCCAGTCTATCCACTTAACACTTATCGTTGCTTTAGCCATGATGTAGAGTTACTGTCCATCAAGGGTAAAGCAGAAAGAAAGCAATGTCCAAAGCAGCCCCTGCCCCTAAATGTAGCGGTGCCGCTTAGCGGGGCCAGTACGTTTAGGGGTGAAGGCTGGCACACACATACGCAAACAAACAGAAACACTTTGAACCGCACATTCACACACAACCAACACCAAAATACACACATACATGCATACAATCTATACATGAATGCAAACGATCTCTGCCTTAATGTCAGTAAGACGGAGATCCTTCTCATTGGGACCCCTGTCCCTGCTTTCCCTCTCTCACTCTGGCCACCCGTCTTAGGCCCTCTTCCTTCACCTTCCTGCGAGGCAAAAAACCTTGGTGTCATCTTTCGCTCCTAACATCTTGGACATCGCCAAGATGTTCTACTACCAGTTGCACCTCCTCAAAGGGGTTCTTCCCTTTCTCACTTTCCCCCAGAAGCTCACTGTCTCCAGAGCCCTGGTTCTCTCTAGGGTGGACTACTGCAACAGCCTCTTTCTCAATCTGCCTTCCTCTACTCTCAACCATCTGCAACAAATCCAGAACAGGACTGCAAGACGTATCCTTGGCCTCAAGCCCCGGGACCATATCTCTCCAGCCCTGAAAGCTCTTCACTGGCTCCCGGTGGCTGTAAGGATCAAGTTCAAGACCCTTTGCATTGTCCACAAGTCTTTCTGGCCCGCACTGCATCCAACGCTCTCTTCCAAAATACCTTCCTTCTTGAACCCTTCGCTCAGCTACCTCCAACTCTCCAAGGGTGAGACACTTCTCCCGCAAAGACTGGGAGGTAGATCCCTCTCCTCTGCAGATGTATCCCTCTGGAATGACCTCTCTGCCCCTCTTAAACTTGAGCCGGACCACCTGAAGCTCTGGAAACAGCTCAAACCTTTACTCTTCTCCTCTGCTTTCTCTCTCTCCCTCCCCTGCTGACCTACCTGACTGCTGTAACGACTGGTTGCTTGGCTACCCTCAGAGTCTCACTGTGTACCAGGCTCTTTCTTGATCAGTCACCCTTGCACTGCTTCCGGCCTACCATGCACTTAAGGGCTGTAACTGTAACCCTACAGTCTCTTGTTCTCCTTGCACTACCCAGAGACGCACTGACCTGACTGCACTTACTCAAAGCATTGCTGCCCTGTTTTCCCCTCCCCTCTCCCTTGCATTTCACCTCCTCCATTTCCCCTTGCGCTTCTCGATCTCGCACTTGCACGATCTGAATAACAGAAGGCCTAGTAAGATAATTTGTCTTGTTTTTGGGCATTGGTGTCCTCCCTCTATCTTCCCTCCCTTGTCTTGTCGGGCCTAGTAACACTTGTGTCCAGGCGCATTATTAATGACATATCATATCATACATGAACATTAAATTCATTAAATTTAAAAAAATACATTTACCTTGCCCGCATGCATTTACATCCGCCCGCGCAGCCATGGGGAGGACCGATGGCCCTCCCGTCCTCTATGGGTGTAGACACACTGCCTGACAGGAGAGCTGCTTTCCTGTTAGGCAACATTACGCTGATGGCGTGACAATGAGAGCCGGTGGAGACAGTCTTCCGATGCCCCGCCGGCTCCCATTAGCTGCTACTTTTGTTGCATAGCCCAAAGGCTCTGCAACAAGCAACATAAAAGAACGTAGCAGGGGATGCGCCCCTGCAGAGAGGCAGACATGACAGTCCTGAAGTGAAAATAAAGGAGGAGGTGGTGACCTGCCGCTCATGCAGGGGTGGCAAACCCCTCCACAACCCCCCCGGTCCCCGCCCATAGTGGCTGGCTGCCACTGGCTGGGATGATTGTTGGAAGAGGGTAGGCTGGGGTATAAAAACCCATCCAGCACAGAGGACATAGCAAGGGGTCAGGTGGAGTGATGGTGGACCAAGAGGCCAGGCAAACAGTAGGCGGTGGAGTGGAGTGTTGTACCAGTCTTCTGAGTTCAGGAATGGAATTGTGTGTAGGAGAAAGTGGTACCAGGTGTGTGTAGTGTGCTGAGGGGGGGCGAAAGGTGAGAGCAAGAAATTGAGAGGGGGAGGGCGAGAAGTATAAGGAGTTTTACAGCGGGAGTAAGAGTGAGTGTAAGTGATAGAGAAGAGTGTGGGGAACAAGTGGTGAGAAAGTGAAAGTGATAGTAGAAAAATAGTCAGGCGGGGTAGAGAAGGAGGAAGGTAGAGGGGAGACACAGGCGGGGATAGTATCATACGCTCAGGACACAGACAGGGGTTATTGAGGAACAGAGGAGAGGGGTGCAGGTAGAGAGAGAAGAGGAGGAGAGTAGCGAGGTGCAGGAAGTCAGAGGGTGGAAGAAGAGAGGTTTGGGGAGAAAGGAGAGGGGAGTAGATGGGATAGAGAGGAGGGAAAGAGGTGAAAAGAGGAGAGAGGTATGGGGTGAGAGCTAGGGTGCCGTGAAAGATCAGGGAGGGAGGGGAGAGAAGACAGAGAGAGGGGGAGAGATGGAGACTGAGAAAGTAAGAGAGAGAGTGTGAGGGTAAGAGACAAGTGGATACACCCTGCTGAAACTAGTCTGCTTCCAAAAGGGAGAGGATCACTTAGAAATAATAATAATGTATTTTGTATATAGCGCTACACACCGACAGGTCTCAGAGCGCTCAAATAACAGAAGAGATTATTATCCCACAAGAGTGGTACTCATTTAATCGACCTCGGAAGGATGAAAGGCTGAGTTGACTCTGCCAGGATTTGAACCGGCCACAGCTGGGTGCACACAGATGTCAGGGACGAACGCTTAACTTGCTGTGCTATCTGGTAATTTGCTAAGGGATCTAGATAGAGAAGGCTACAGCCTTCAGAGTTTCTTTCCAGATTTGAAAGACCTGAGATGAAAGGGGTTACCATGATTTAGACCACACTGGGATCAATCTGGTGCTTACCGGCACCTGGATTACGATGGAGGGAGCCTGCATGGAGGTCGAGAGAGCTATAGAGATCCCTATTAGTTTCAAGTGTCCCAGACTTCCCAAACCATTTGTTCAAAATTATAATAAGCACCTTATCCCAACCCACAGGGATACAACTCTAACGGAATCAGAAGTACCTGAATCAGGATACAGACCCCACTAACCCAACCCACAATCTTCTGCATACTTAAACCACACAAAGCCACACAACCATCTCTCTCCCAGCAATCCGCACGCACTTTACCACACCGCATCAACAACACATAAACATCACCTACAGCACTCGAGGTCTCATCCGATCCGATACTTGCACCAAAGCCCAGCACTTGGTGTATACCGAGCTGAAGCTGCCAACAGCACACCACCTCTCCCACTCTCCTACTCCCCTCCTTCCGACTAACCCTACCCGCCATCCTTCCTGTTTGCAGATCCGCTAGAGCGCCTGGGGAGTAAATTCCGTTGGTGACGGTGCACTATATAAGTACCTTTAACATAACATAACATAACCTTAAATCTATCAACTTTGTGGATTTCTGAAGCTATCTGTGACACAGGCCCATGGATTTCCAAAAATGTCCCACAATACACATGATTGATTCTGTTTGCATACAGACTGTGAATATTTACTCAAACAGTATGAGGTTATGAGGTCAGTACTTAGCCGTCCAAATCATGACAACTTCTTTCGAGGCAGGCTTCCACACTCATACCAACAAGCATTGGCAAATCTAACAGCTTTGGCGTGTGCGTAGACATGGGATAGGCATTTGTCAGGCACTACCTTGCCATAAGATTGCAACAGTTGGAAAATGGTAGAGTACTTGAGCATATGATGTCATTGCCTGGACAAATATCTGTCTAATACCTATACACAACTCAAAACTGTTGGCTTTTTTCGAACACCTTTATTTAACAGCAGTTTAGTGCAAGTAATAGATGTGAGGACATAAATATTGGTTTTAGCTAAAGTTTCTGAAAGCGCACTTGGTTAAGACATTTCTGTAACACCAGGGACCAAATTTACTCAAAATCAAATGTCTCTGGCACTAAACAGCCCACTGTGCCTGGGGCCCCCTTTTCATCCAGATGTACTCGCCTGATTAAAATGGCATACATAGCGATCATTAAATACATTGGGCCTCATTACACGGATGGCGGTAACCATGGCGCTATTAGCGCCATGGTTGCCGCCGGTATTTTACCGATTCCGCCATGGTGAATGGGGGAATTACCGCCCCATTCCAAGGTTGGCGGGGCGGTAATTCCCCATTCACCAAGGCCCTTCCCCATTCCCATTTGAACCCCCATAGGGCTCAATGGGAATGGCGAAGAAGCAAATAACGGCACCGCTATTAGCGGTACCGTTATTTGCCCTGAAGTCCCTTCCTTAACGTGTGGTCTGGCCACACGTTAAGGACGGGACCCGCTGAGGGACCTCGTAGTATGGCGCTAAGGGATTACCGGCACCGGTGCCCTTACCGTTGCCGGTAATCCCTTAGCGCCATCCGTGTAATGAGGCCATTATCTTTCAGTCTTATTTCTTGTACATAAATTATCTCAGGCCCACTTAAATGAGGGGCCAATTTCGAGTTCTTTAAAAAAAAGAACTGTTAAATCCCTTCAGGTCCAAGATATAATAGTAAGACATGACCCTCCAAATGGCTTATAATGATTATTATGAGGTTCGTGAACCCGAGGTGATTGGTAACATACTCGATAACCATGACCAGTCTATATTGGTCAATTGCATGGTGTCTATTTCCTTATACAAAACTGCTGCCGGCATTGTATGCTGATGTTAATTGAAATATCACCCCAAAAGCTCTTGCACCCTGTGCAGCTGCCCGCTGCATCCGCCTGAAGAAACGACCATGGCAGCCAGGTGAGCGTGCGAGTCAACTGCTTGATATGAAGGTGTAGGTGTGCCAGTGTGAATTGGTAATGTCATGAGTCAGCTCTTAGTGTTTGGTCCCACTCTCTCTCTGACTTCTGATCCTTCAGCAAAAAGGCCTGCTTTTGAGTTGGAGTCCTGAATATGAGCTCAGCGTTTCCCTCCATGACGTTACCATTGAGCCCCTTATTTGCTTAATATATATTACTTGATTTGAAACTGGGGAAGACTGGACCATTTTGAACTTTTTTTCGAATCCGAATTAACATTGGCACATGAATTGTAAGTATAAACTACAGTTTGTAAGAGTATGACTTACCGATCAATAGCTATAATAGGGTGTTGTGTGTGAATGGGGATTGTGTGCTTGCTATTTCGAGTTAAGAATATGGCATGGGTGGCGCTGGTGTAATGCGTGTTTATTTTCCTAGTGCTTATGGGCTACTAAGTCAAGAAAACATGAGAAATGTTCGCTCTTTTCCAACATTCGCATATTTGAAAATACATCTATTATTTATACTTTAAATGAGGAAATACTGTGACTTCTTATTTTTGAAAAGAAGGACTCTTAATACTATGCGCATTGTTAATGCAGTAATGTAATCGGTCCTCACCTATTTTAAGATCATTTCTTTGGGCAGACTTTTCAATAGAAGGTGGCGGCGGGGAGGGCTATCTGACCCTTGCGGTGCCTGCGGGAAGCAAAACGTTGTTGTATCATAATTTTGCAAATTAAATTTAATATGTAGTGTGATCTTGACCTCTAGAAGTTTGATATGGGTATATCATGGGTTCAGCCTTAAATTATTTTCTTGAGAAAATGCACAGACTTGTGAGCTTACACATGAGCAATATAACCAGAGTGATAAAGATATTCAATCATTTAACAGAGGGAGATGGCAATGTGAAGAAGGATCAAGGTATTTGATCGTTAAGTGTTTTCTTATGGTTCTGGCTATGTGCTTATGAATTAGTTCACAGCCTATGACAAATCAGTGAGGAATTAAGGCTAAACTATGAAGATGTAGTATATTGTATTCTAGAGAGAATATTGGAGATTAAAGTGATGTTGTAGTCTGCTGAAATTTATGTCAGTCAAGTTAAATGAGAAACACTATTGTGATGGAAGGGACGACACTAATTGGTTAGCTACATCACATCTCATATGTAACATGCAATGTGAAGAGTTGTATAACATGTTATGGTTAAGTTAAGAAGCTAGGTTGTTTAGATACGCCATTTTATTCTAATTTCTTATTTTACTTGGGCAGGAGTCTTTAGATGCATCAATTAAACATGACTGATCATATATATAATGAGAGTGACTATGGTGGGGAACCTAAAATATATCCAGAAACTAATAGACTATATGCCACATAATATGCTTATAAAGTGGGTTAAATACACTTATAACTCAGTTCAGAAGTAAACCGAACCCACTAGAGAAATACAACAATAATGCTAAATTATGTGCATTGGTTATATGCCTACGGAATGTGTTCTAGATGCGCATAATTGACTAGACATCTACATTAATTGGGGATAGATGAAATTTGGATGTTGAAAATTGCTATGTTTGAATGTTAATAAGTTAATATGCGTGCAAATAATAAGCTGAGGCTTAGACTTTGCATCTATATATTAGGATAGAATGTGCAAAAATGATTCTATAGGCGGGTAAGCTGGATGTGCGAAAAAGATGAGCATTGACAAAAGTTTTACTATGGGAGCTTTATTTTTGCAGGCTTGTATAGATATGTATTTAATTATACGAGCTCACAGATGGTTAAGTATTCAAGTTGAATAGAGTTCTATTTAGGATTTGCAGGGGTGCTGGGGGTAGTGAGGTTTTGAGTTTATGTTGGCATTGGATACCAACATTTTCAGCAGTGGGAGAGGGAGGGGAGTTTTCTTATTTTTTCTCGAGTTTGGACCTAGTGCTTACTTACTTGTTCTTTATATTTGTCTTCAGAATGTCTCTGAAAGCTTCATCTTGGAATGTTAATGGCATGAATAACACGATTACAAGGCAGAAGGTTTTTCCGTGTATGGATGACTTACAAAGTGATGTTTACTTTCTACAAGAAACTCACTTATTGAAAGGAGATATAAGTAAACTGTGAAAGAGGTGGGTGGGTAGTATTTTTGACTCATGCTACTCCTCTAAATCCAGAGGGGTTGCAATTCTAATTCACAGGACTGCTCTGATTAAAGTATTGAAGGAATGCTCAGATAAGGATTGTAGAATCAGTATACTGCTCGTGGAAATTCAAGGTGTAAGAATAATTCTATGTAACATCTACGCACCTTCGGTAGATGACGGGTCCTTTTTCAGAAAAGTCTCTCAAAATATCCAATATTTAAATATCCCAAACATTATACTGGGTGGTGATTTTAATCTAGTGATTGATCCTCTTTTAGACCGTAGTGGGGCTAGGGCAATTCAGAGAAAAGGCATTCACTATTGTTCATTTCAATCTCTTCTGGCAGATTACGATTTAAAAGATTGCTGGAGGTTGAAAAATCCAAATCTACAAGAATTTACTTTTTTTTCCGGTTCACATTCTACATACTCTCGTATTGACATGCTCCTTACAGGTGGCAGAATGACTGAGAATCTCACAACTAGTACTATAGGTGCAAATGCAGTCACAGACCATGCGCCAGTATCTTTGGTCTTGAAATTAATTGGAAAATGAACACGTCTATATTACTGGTTGAGAAAGTACTAGAAAAGATCAGATCTGAAGCTGATCATTTTGTAACAGAAAACCGTTTGTATGAACTAAGTACTAAAATTACTTGGGAAGCATTTAAATGTACTATGAGGGACTTTATTGAGCTTATCAAGCAGTAGTAAGAAAAAAGAAGAGGGGATGAGGATTGAATTGGAAAAACGCATTAAGGCTGTTGCTAATGACTTAATGCAAGACCCAGGTAATTTAAAACATAAAAAAGAACTGTGTGCTTTAAAGAAAGAATTGAATAGGATTCTGACGGAAAGGCCAGTGAAAGAAATGTATCGAATTAAATGCTCATACTTTGAAAGAGGAGAGAAATGCAATCACTGGTTGGCTTATAGGCTTAGACAACAAAAGTCTGAGGGTGCAATAACTTCTATATGCAGCGCTAATGGTTAGGTCACATTCAACCCAAAAGAAATTAATGATACTTTCAGAGTTTATTACACTTTATTACACCACTTTGTATCAAAATGAATCGGGTATTACAGACCATGGAAACTCTTTTTTCCGTGAAATGGATATTCCTAAAATTACTGATGATGAGAAATTCATGCTTGAAAATGCTATGGCTACTGATGAGATTAGGAATGCAATTGGTAAATTAAATTCAGGGAAGTCACCGGGGCCGGAGGGCTTACCAGCAGAATTTAATAAGGTCTTGCCTGAGTCAGCATTAGAATTTTGAAGGGATATGTTCATTGAGTCTAAGAACGACGGCCTACTGCCATCAACCACGAATCATGCCACTATTTCAGTTTTCTTGAAGAAAGGCAAAGACAGCAGTCTCCCCTCTAGCTATCGACCGATAAGTTTGATTAATACGGACCAAAGAAAACAAAGAGAGGTGAAAGGGACAATACGTGCCCAAACCTGACAATCCCTCAACAAAGGTTTAGAACACCTTAATTAGCACAATAGTGTTTCAGGGGGCAGAAAATACCTGGAGCAGGGGCTATGTGCCTGAACAATGACCTAGAGGAGCAGAGGCCAAAACCTCAATCACACCAACAACCATGAATCAAAAAGTACAACATTTTATTGAAAGAAATATAAATAAAATACATGGAAAATAGTGACCAAACAAATTGGTCAATGAGCTCACAATATACACAAATAATAAAAAACCATTACTAGATGGTGTGTCCGTCAGTACGTCAGGGAAAACAAATAGGGTTATGGGAGGGTGGGTTCCAAAATAAAGAGAGATGGTATTATGTCTGGGTACCACACCTAAAGTGTCAAGTGCTGTGCAAAATCAAGCAATGCAACACAGTCACACACTACAATCATACAATCTAAAGTCACTCATACTCATTCTTACTCGTAACCTCATTAACCAACATGTTTCTTTCCTTACACAAGTGAAAAAAGAAAATTCATAGGAAATTTGTCTGGGTCTAGATGTAGTCCACAGTGAGCACTAACAAAAGAACGTAAAACATACCACAGAAATATGTTCTGCACAATGTATGCGAGACACAACTCAAACTATATACATGATAAAGTGATACATGAATCAAATAATCAACTGATCTTGATACACACTGGCGCTGCAAAGTTCTAGCGTCAGACCAGTGGTGGAGAGCCCGTCATTGGTTCTCCTAGGGGTCTACAGGCAACAGACATCCCCTGCAAAGGTAAACAGACATTGGTATAAATGACCATATGTCAAAATTAAGATCTCATAGTGAACCAAGGCAAACATCCAATTGTATAAATCAAAACTGGGCGCCACTTCAATAGAACAAATCATAATCCTATTGCAAGACACAAAGAACAAACAGTAGCCGGGTTCACAGAGGGTAAACACGGAATGGCTAAAGTCACATCCACATATTAGGAATCTACTATGTCCCAGATTGGGGAAAACCCAATTGGTGTAGCATAGTAGAGAAAGTCTCCCCTTCAAGGAAATTACGGAGAGAAAGAGTTGAAAGCTAGGGTTTGATTCAAAAATGCTTCTCACAATTACATCCCACTGTGTAGTATTCACAAATTGTGAAGATAAAACGCTTACCTATTGGTAGGGTAGTCTTTACACGTGATGTTGGTACACGGAGATGTTATCAACAGGTAGTAGGTTTGTAATTGAGAAGGTGTCTGTCAAAATCACAGCGAGGACAGGTGCATCGTTGCCTAGGAACTTAGCGATCACAGAGCACACGTGACTAGAACACGAACAGTAGTGTCATTAGAGAAGGGATGGTAAACAGGTAGTTCAAATGCTCCATACAGGGAAAGTGAGAAGGAGCTACATAATTCATACCTCTAGTCGTAAAGTCACGAGGCTTAAGCTTGTTGTCTGCGCATCGCGCTGAGTGCTGATTCTATTGTGAGCTGTCTCAAATACTACACGTAAGGACTAGAGGTAGATTATTGCACGATGTTAAAAGTATCCAATTTCATGCGTTAAGCTGGCCTCTTCCAGAAGTGGTCTAAACAGAGGAGAGAATAATGAGACCCCTCTAAACTGCCCATGTACTCCCTATGAACTGGTGGAGGGGGAAATGTTAGTGAAATTCGTAAACAGGAAGAAATACCTGAAGCCTGGATCTAGTTGTGTATTAACCGTTACTCAGGAGCAGCAGGTGGGACCTGAGAGAAAGTTGCAGGTTGCCAAAAAAGCTGGTGTGTGGGTCCGAATCCCTCCGGTGCGGCACCGCTCTGGGAAGCGGAGAGCGGAAAACTAGTAATAAGGGCCCATACGTGTTCTGCAGAAGGCAGCTGATAGAAATCAGGCCATATGTCTCTCTGTACACTGAGTGAGTGTCAGGATAGACCGATCGGGACAACACCCAAACAAAATGACGGCTTACCTTAATTAAGAAGATGCGGGGAAGTAACTCAGGCTCCGGGCCGCTGCAAGTGCATCGCTTGTCGGTCACCTGACAGCAGAGCCCCAGTATATACCTGTGTGCGTTACTAGATGCGCAAAGTGATTGGTTGGTGCAAAATCATGCATCGGGATGCCACCTATCCACTTCTTTATCATTGAATTTCGGAAAGACACAGAAGGGTTTTGCCGAGCAGAAGCTAGACCGTTCTTCTAAGGAAGGGGGAACAAATAGTTACACGCTAGAGCTAGTACAGCCGGAATTACTGTTGAATAGGTTTGCAGCGAGAAACTTCCTTAAAGGTACAGGTCTCCTAATTGTCCAGTAGTGCACCTACTAGTCAGCTGCTATAGAAATAATGCGATGTTGATTAATACGGACAACAACATTTTAGCAAAAATACTAGCCTTACGAATTGACCGTTTAATGCAAACTCTAATTCATGACAATCAATCAGGCTTTGCTAAGAGATCTAGAACATCCAGTAACATACGAAACTACTATTGACAATATCTCAGGCTCAGAATTTGGATGAGGATGTAGCAGTGTTCTCTCTTGACGGCGAGAAGGCGTTTGATCGAATTTATTGGGACTACTTATTTTCGGTTTTACGTGTCATGAATCTAGGGGAGGACTTTATCCGTTGGATTGCCCTTTTATATGCCCAGCCGACAGCAGATGTTAAGACAAATGGTATACGGTCTGACCCATTTGATCTATGGAGCGGTACGAGGTAGGGCTGCCCTTTATCTCCATTGCTGTTTGTCTTAGCTATTGAGTCACTTGAAATTGCTCTGAGGGTTGAACAAAGGCTAAGAGGGATAAACTTCCAAAGGTCTGAGCAAAAGATTTGGTTTTATGCAGACAATCTATTGTTAGTCTTACGAGATCTTAAGATGTCAATTCCTGTCTTAATGGATACACTTGAAAGGTTTCATGAGGTAGCAGGATATAAAATTAATAAATGTAAATCTGAGGTTTTGCCTTTGCCGCACCAATGTGATAAGTCTTCTATAACTAATTGGGGCTTGCAATGGTGTGAGAAGAAGATAAAATACTTGGTCATTTGGTTCACTCTGTTGATTGGAAATATGGTAGAAGAGAATATGGAGATGAATGTAGAGAGATGGGCATTGTTAAATCTATCTTTGCGGGGAAAGGTAAACGCTCTGAAAATGTCTGCTGCTCCGAAAATGAATTATGCTTTAAGCATGCTTCCTTTAAAAGTCAATCCTCTTTATTGGAAAAAAATTGATGGTCTGCTTCAGTCATTTATTTGGGACCAAAAACCACCAAAACTTAAATTATTGAAACTTCAGCTGCCTGCAGAGAAGGGAGGTCTTGGTGTTCCTAACTTCAGAGCTTACCATCTAACTTTTTCTAGCCACTTTATTGTTCCCTTTTTTTTAAATCAGCCGGACGACTGGGCTATAGCTGAAGCGAGCCTTTCTGGCCCACTGGAACCAAGGGCTGTTCGTACGACAACAAACTTGACAAATAAGAAATCTCCCATGACTGAATTTTTACGAACCACATGGCAGAGTCTTTATGACTTGATGGGGGCCGTCGCTCTGAAATCACCAAATGCCTCGATCTGGCAGAATCCAGCCATTAGAGATAAAAGTGAGACTTTGTTTTGGCCAGAGTGGTTTTTTGGCAGAGTGAGCTGGATCAGTGATGTTCATAAAGACGGAAAGTGGATTTCTAGAAAAGAGCTGTGTGGAAAGAGTAATATTTCAAGTTATTCGGATGATGACTTTAGATAGTTGAAAAGATGTATTGGAGAGGTGCTGTGGAAAGGGGATGTGAATTTAGATCTCTTTACAAGAGAAAGGGACCCGGGTGAAGCATTGGTGGCAAGTAGAATTTATAAGCAAATAGTGGCTAATTACAAAGAAAACATTGAACTGAGAGAAGAATGGAGTAGACGGTTGGGGATGGAGATCACCTCAGAAATGTGGCATGATATATGTGTAAATGTAAATCTGTGCTCAATTAGTCTGAATGGTCGATCAAGACAAATCAAGATTATAAACAGGGTGTACTGAAGCCCAGAGAGACTAATGAAGCGAGGTATGTCGGATTCTAATGTATGTTGGAGTTGTTGGTGTGAGGTTGGTACTCTAGAGCATATGCTTTGGGAGTTTGAGTGCAAGGAATTTGGCATGATGTTTGTGAAATGTGCATGAGAATTCTGGAATTGGAGGTTGTTCTTGATTTTAAGACAATAATACTAGGAAGTGATGAAATATTAGATGCATAAACTATTTCACAAAAAAAGTTACTATTCAGAGGAGCGTCAATTTGCAAAAAAATGATTTTACGTAGCTGGAAATCCCAAATTGCACCGCAATCTAAAGACTGGATTGAAGAAATGCACTGTCTTGCAAGTATAGAAAAGGTAATTTATACGAGGCAAGGAAAAACTTAAATCTTTGAGAAGATATGGAAAGAGTTTTTAAATAAGTACTAGTTCCAAAGAGTTGTATGAGGCTTTAAATGGGTGGATGGGGTGGGGTTTTTCTGTTATACACTACTTGGATTCATGATATATGATTTGCTGTGATGTGTATGTTCATTGATTATTATTGTTTAACTGAAAATGAATAAATAAAGAATAAAAAAAAGAGGGGGTGGCAGTACAGAGAAACATAGCCTGAGGAACTAGCGACAGGAGAATGGAGGGGTTGATTCAGGTGAAATGGCATCATGATTTGGGGAAGGCCCTCATGCAACTCTCTAAAGGAAACTCACTAAAGAAACAACTCCCCAAGAGACAGAACTGGTGAAAGCCCAGATGAAAGATCAAGCTGAACTTTGTGATTACTGCCTGCTGTTTTAAAAGAAGAGAGATAGCGCCTGTGGTGTGATGTGGAGAGAAAAAGTCAAAAAAGAATTCATGCTCTAAAGGATGCTATGTCTCACAATAGAGGAGGACTGAGGTTCTGACCATTTCTGGCAAAATCTTTATTTCCCTTTAGTTGAGAAAGAAGAAGAAATCCAGAAGAACTACTTGAGTGGATATTATACACATTCAATAAAACAGATTGTGTTCTGCAGGGCCATCCAAACAGTGTTTATCCATGGAATAGCAAAACGCTGAAAAAGTAGCTGTTGCTGCATTTTTCTTGATATCCAATTAAAGATTCTTATGCAGAATTATCAGAGATTGTTCACATAGACTCATTAGGTTCCAAATATGGCCTGTAAATCTTCCCTGGCTGACGAATACATGGCCCACAGATATCGAGTGAATCAGAAAAACGATGCAGCACTAAAAAACATGTATAGGGGGAAATCTGTCTTTGCGTAGCGGTCTATGTTAAGTATGTTTATCACAATCCTTGTAAAAAGATGTTGAGGCCTTGTAGTTTAAAATGAAGGAGGAAGGTTGTGATTGTCGTTTTGTTCTGCTGCAGTGGTGAACCAAGTACAACTGATGTTTGCTATAGAAGTGTATGCCATAACAGCCATAACAGCACCTGGATTAAAAAAAAAAAACTTTCTTCTACAAATACCCTTTGTGGGAGAACATTTATTTTATGAAAAAGCTGGAAAATGTGGTTAAAACATCTTTCCGCCAGACCACAGGGGAGACCTTCTATGTCTTCCTCCCATCCATAACATCCCCTGATCATCACTGCCACTAAACCTCAGCAGTCCAGACTACGGGGCAGAGGTTGGACTAGAGTCAGGTTAAATGGGAGGCAGAAGTTCATTCTTCTGGTCCCAATGAAACATAATAATAAAAGATCCATGCAGATGTCAGGTGGCAGGCATGGAATATGCAATAGATTTCACCTCCATTCCGGTGTGAGTTGGAAGTGGTCATGACAAAGGGGTTATTTATAAGTTTACTGGTCCGGGAAAACTTCTGGCAATTCCGTGACCAGTAATTTTCCTGGACAAGTTTGCCGATAGGGGTTCACCGATTCACCTCCAGCCAAGAGCTGGAGGTAAATCAGGCCCCCGCTTGGCAAAACAGTCAGTATTTCCAGCACCAGTATTACCGGTATCGGAAATACTAACAATCCCCTCCATGGAATCCTATTTACCGACCTTTCCTCCACCTGTAATAGCCTGGACATTCTGGGATATCGGGCGGTGGAAACAGTAGGTTAGGTTGCCGGTATCCCGTCGGAATTACCGGTGGGATACAAGCAATCTTGTAATGAGGGCCACAGCCCCCAGGAACCCGTTCAGAAGAAAGCACCCTGTCAGAGTGTAGAGGACTTACTCTCGCAATTCGGTTATTCTCATACGAAGAACGGGGAATTGGTCTTTACTGTAGTGTTCATAGTACCGCCATCTTATTTGAATACTCTTTTGAGTTACATCACAAACCTTGAACTAATGGATTCCAAGTGTCATGTTCAAGATTGAGACACTCCTCCAGATTCTCCCTCTCGAGAATCAAGGCAACTTTATGATATTGATCGCCTTCCATGATGCACAACATCACATTATCTGACAGTATACCACCATCAGCATTCTTACCCTCCTGCCTTCAAGTAGCATCTAATCCTACTCTCACCACACTGTCAGCGCTTAGCAGTCCTCATCTCATCACAACGGCCCAATGGATCAAACTATTTGTCGCAAGACCTACACCAAACCAACCCTGCCCATTGAAAATTAAGAACTTAAGACTAGGCTCTAGATTCTCGCCAGTCCACTCCTCGCCTAATTCCAAACACACTACTACTGCCAAAGGTTTAACCACAAGAACAAAAGTTTTGAACATTATCAATAGTACAGTAAATAATGCCTCTATGCCTAGGGAAAATACATCCCACACAAAAGCAATGTGCACAGCTCCACTACATTTATTAAGGGTGCACTTAAAAACGCTAGATCCTTGACAGCTCACGCACTAGATATCGCTGACATCATAACATCTAATGACCTTGACTTCTTGCCCATAACTGAGACTTGGCTCCATGCTGCGGCAGGGCCCTTACCCTCTCTTGCCATACCAGATGAGTATTCCATCAAACATTTCCCTCAGCTGAATGACTGTCTATTAAGTTACGCATCCCAGAATCTCAAACAATCTCTATCCACCTCATATGTAGACCACTTGGGCCTCTCTCTAGCTTTGAAGAAGACATTACACTACTCCTCAATGTCAATACTAAACCAGGATCGCAAATTATAATACTGGCCGATCTCAACCTAGGCTTTCAGGACCTCAAAGATGACAATGCATTAGCCCTTGATAATACTATTCCATGATTAGGCTTTCTACATCTCATCACTAAACCTACACACAACAAAGGAAGGACACTAGATTGGTTGGCTGACTTCAACTGCGACACGAATATCCTATCTAATACTCACTTTATCTCATTCACTATAAAGGAAGCTAATCATCTCAATCAACAGAACCCTCCAGCTCCACCCATATGTAGGAGGAATAGCCGCAACATAATAGTTGAGAAACTACTTCCCTTGTTACAGCCGATTACCAATTATACTACCACAAACACGGCTCCTACTGTTTTAGTAGACTTATACAACCATACCTTACTCAATGACATTAATACAATAGCGCCTTTAAAAATGCGCAAAGCCGAAACCCGCGCGCACTTAAACTCTTGGTTCACTTCGCACCTTAAAACATTATGTAAAAACAAAAGGAATGCAGAAACACTTTTTGTAAGAGTTTTCCCTCAGCCATCAATAAAGACAAATTCCTAATTGGCACATGGTGTACCAATATTCAGAAAGCGTTATTATACAAAATAACAATGCTACAAGTGAAAATAGAATCTAAAAAACTCAGTCTCTCCTCTGACACCTCTCAACCTCTACCCTCAGCACCCCAGCCTAATACTCAGAAACCTTTCAACTTCTCTCCTCTCTCCGTTAAAGGGTTCCATGCGTTAATAGCTCGCAAAAATATCGCCATGCAAAAATATTGCCATATTTCTGCTGCAATATTAAGGCATGAAACCTGCGGGGGACACCCCCGCAACTCCCGCATTATTTTTAAAGGAGCGGGGGACACCCCGCAACCCCCACTCCCAAAAAACACCAAAATTATCCGCCGCAAAAATATCGCCTATGGCCGTTCCAGACGACCATATATACGGCAATATTTTTGGTGGGGATAATATGTAGTGATACCCGTTAAAGAGGTTGAGGACATAATCACAAAACTAAAACCTTCAAGATGTCACAGAAACATTTGCCCTGCTCCCATTATCAAAGATGCAACTAAGGAACTGGCACCCTTCATCACCACTTTAATTAACATCTCTTTTAAAACGAGTATAGTTCCCACTAAAAGGATGCTTGGGTCCTTCCCCTACTAAAAAAAACCTACCCTAGATCCAACCACCCCTACTAATTACAGACCGATCACTACGTTTCCATTTCTACTGAAAATCCCTTTATTTTTTTAAAGTTTACAAAATGTAAACATTTATCAAATCTATCACAGCTGTACAAATCTATCACATCTGTACAAATATCAAAACATCACAATACAGTGCAATGATTACATTTAATGAAAATGTATATTTACTGAAAATTCTTGATAGAGCAGCCTACCTGCAAATACAAGAACATCTTGAAAATAACTACCTCCTTGGTCTCAGGCAATCAGGCTTCTGACCAAGACACGGCACAGAAACGGCACCGATTGGCTTAAAGACACAAATGGATGATTTAAAAGACAAAGTCAAACTAGCCCTCCTTCTACTACTAGACCTATCGGCTGCCTTTGACTTAGTAAATCCTAAAGTCTTATGCAACCACCTCTCATTAGCAGCACACTTCTCTGACAAAGCCAGTACCTGGATCCAGTCATTCCTAGATAACAGATCCATGAGGGTCTTCGCACCCTCGGCTACTGGTGAGCCAGCACAAGTCACCTGTGGAGTCCCTCAGGGATCCTGCGTGTCTCCAACACTATACAATGTGTTCACAAAGCCTCTCTTCGACGACTTAGACTATTTGGGTGTCACCTACACCAATTATGTAGATGACACCCAAATACTCATCCCTATCACCGGCGATTACAACATCGACTCAAAAATATTAAATGACATTTAAATTATCATACAAGCCTGGATGGCTAAGCACAGACTCTGTATTAATGATGACAAGACAGAGCTAGTCCTCTTAGGATCCCAAACAAAATTTCACAGATCAGATGGACAATTTAACTCCTTCAACATTGAAGGCAACATCATAAAAGTTTCTAAGGAGGTGAAAACGCTAGGTATCTACATTGACTCTTCACTAACTTTGACAAGACAAATCAATGCGACAGCTTCATCTACTGCCTACACCTGTAAAATAATGATTACCTGTAGACCGTTCCTAACTACAACTAATTGCATATCTATAGCCAGAGCACTGGTCCTATCAAAATTAGACTATTGTAATGCACTGTACCTAGCAGCTAACCAGCAGAACATAAATAAGATGCACGTAATCCAAAATAATGCCCTTAGATCCGTGTTGAATATCCCTAGATCTCACCACATCTCTGAGTTTAGACGTATAGAATGGCTCTCTGTCAACCAGAGGATTACGTTCAAAACTGTCACTTACACATAAGTGCCTTGCGAATCTAGCTACCAGACATCTGACTAACGATTTCTCACGCAACATCTCAGAGCGTCCACAAGGTCTGCCCAACTGAATTGCCTTAAGAGCCCCATGTTGAAGCTCCAGAGGGCAGGAAGCAGTAGTTTCCTTGTATTAGCAGCTAAACTTTGGAACACTTTACCATTAACCTTAAGATCAGAACCATCCTACCATACATTCAGGAAAAATGTAAAAATCTGGCTCTTCTCGCAAGAGACTTAGATATGTCTTTATCCTCATGCCTGTTTGCCTGTACTTCCTTGATGCACTTTCAATGAAACTGTTGTACTACCTTATTTGTATGTAATTGCGTAATGTATGTATCCGTAAGAAATGCGCCCTGATGTCTCAGGGCTTGGTGCGCTATACAAATGAAGAAATAAATAAATAACATAAATAAATTCCAATTCCCAAGGATCACTGTAAGACTCTCAGGTTCATCTTTGTCAAATCAGCCTTCCCGGTGCATGATCCTGCCTTTTAGGTTGAAGTTGGCATCAGTGATAAGCCCATTTAATCTCAAAAGGCTATGGATGCAGCAGCATCGATATGATATGATAGCTTATTTATAATGCACTTAATACCCAGAGGTTTCGAAGCGCGGACCTGGGGATCGGACCTGTGTTGCTCAGTGCCATCCTGCTTCCAAAGCGAGCACGTTGCCCCTGAGCTATCCTCCCGGGACCATTTGCAGATCCATTTTGAATGAGAGATTCTGCCAACAAGTGATATGGATTATGTATGCATGGTTCTCCATCAGGTGGGGTTTCTGGTGAGCCTGAAGAAATGTCATCCTGTGTCATCTAAGAACCTGGACTTTATCCACGCAGGTTGTTGCATAGCAATTGGAAAGTGTTCCTTCCTCATCTCGCAGAGAAAAGATCAGGTACAGGCTTCAGAAGCTGCTGAATGGTTGAGGCAGCAGTCAGGCAGAGAGGGACAATGAAGCTGTGGGAAGAAGGAAGATGTCAGTATGGCCGAACAGTCATTTCAGTGTGCTGAAATGCAACCTGGTTGCCACAGAGTACATTCCCTGGCCATCCCTTTAACCACTGCAGATTCAAACTGCCCCAATGCAAGACGGGCCACCAGGCTCCCAGCTAACATGCGACCAGAAAACCTATCCTGTACACAAGTCATGGCCATATGTACTGATCACATGTCCAAACCTATACTAACACCAATTGGCAAGGACCTGTGTACGTACTAAAAAACATGCATTGTGACCCACGCCGACATGAGTACCATCATACATAATTGTTGTCCATACCACATTAACCATCTGCAGTGTGAAGAACAGCACACATTAGCCAAGTAAATCTGTGCAGCCATGTGCATCGGGGAATGTATGAACCAGAGAGCTGAAACATCCCTAAGGCCACTGACAAGCAAGGTCATCATACACAACCCAATGCCAGCCCACCCATTTGCAAAGACACATTGGGGCTGATTCGTGGAATTATTTGCGCCGCAAAACGGGGATTTTCTGCGCCATTCTGCCCGCAAATCCCCATTTGTTAAACAGAGATTTGCGGGCAGAATGGTGCACAAATCCCCATTTTTAGGCGCACAAATTCCATGAATCAGCCCCATTGAGTCAATTGAGGTCCATATTGACAGTAAGATATGGCCATGTCCCACGTGTACAGCATCAACCATGAGAACTGTCCAAGGGATATCATGTAACATCTGTACCAAGAGACACCAAACACAACCATGGAGATGATGACAGTGGCAGCGCAGCTGGCAGTTCAGCTGCAACTACCACCACCCTCATAGCAGGATGTAGTTCTGCCAGCCAATATTATGTGAGTGGTAAACCATAAAGGGGTCATCCCTGCAGATGTGCTCACCCAACGCAGTGTCCAAGGAGCCAGGGGTATCTGCTTCCATGAAGGCACCAACCACCACAGAACCTACATTGCCATCTGAAGCATGGCCCACAACCACCACCGCAGACGAGGAGCCTTCTGTTCATGTCTCCACGGAGATCTCAAGTAGTTCCATGGCTCCCACAGAACCATCTGCAGCAGTGCCCCAACCACCTCTGCTTATGAGGACCTGCACAGAACTGATGCATGGCCCTTGGCAGTCCACCTCCAGTCCCCAGCAAATACCAACACACTCCTGTCATGGCCGGTGTTGGAGAGGACCAGCTAGTCTGTCATTGGTCTCCAACTGCCCACCAGGATCACAACACCAGGTTGGCTCCTTTCACCTTCCTTCCCTCTTTCCTCTCCACACTTGTCCCCCACCCTCCTCCGCTGCCCAGGGGCTGTTGTAGCACCGCCATCAGGAGTCAAATAGTCCTCAGGGTGACGATGCGCTGCAGAGGAAAGGGTAAGAGGAGAAGGTGGGATGCATCATCTGTGACCCAACAGACCCTAGACACCTTATGGTAAAGGCTGACACAAATTTAATAGCAGCAGGACTCCAGGCAGCGACTGCCGGAGTAACAGCTTTCCCACTCTCAGGGTTTGCAAGATGCAGCCATTCACAGAACAGCATGCTTGATGGACTACCACTGCAAGGGGGTCTTGGGTGGCTCTGCTGCCATTCATGTGGCAGGTCTGTGGATGTGGAAGGCAACAGAGCCCACGCTGGCAGAGCAGGAGACATTACTGTGTGCCACGAATTTGAAACTGCAGCACCTCAGTGGTGCTGGCAGTGCATGAACGCTTTCTGAGGGGTTGGGGCCCCTAAGCTATCCTCCCGAGACAAACAGGTATCATGGCAATGCTCTTGAAGTAATCAGCAGGTCATCCCAGAATCATCCCCAAATCATCAAGAACAAACATGTTGATGCTCTTGAAGTAATCAGCAGGTCATCCCAGAATCATCCTCAAATCATCAGGGACAAACCTGCAATCTCTTGAAGTAATCAGCAAGTCATGTGTTTAAAAATAGTTAATAAAAGCATATTTGTAACAATACCAGGGTTCCAGTGATCATTTTGCTGTCCTGTTTAATTTCAGTGAACAGGTGCAGAACATGTGATAGATGCACAGTCTCGGGAGGATAGCTCAGGGGTAACGTGCTCGCATTAGCAGCAAGACGACAAAGAACACCACAGGTTCGATCCCGGGTCCGTGCTCAGAAATATCTGGGTAGTAAGCGTGTTATAAATAACTTATCATATCATATTCAAGTGCTCAGAAACAATTGTAAACAAGTTTTAGAAGAACACGGCATCCATCCCTCCCCTTTACACGTCACTAATTGTTCACATAAGGTTACCGACATCATCATCACTGTTGGAGTCAACGTTTGCCATTTTAGCATCCGGTGGCATGGGACCCTTCCCCCACATGCATATATTGTGCTGCACACATGACACTTTCTCGGGCTATGTATGAGGACACCCGCCTGTCCAGTCCAGGCACCAGAACCTCACCTTCCGCAGTCTGCAGACCCTGGTCTGGGTGTGAGCACACCGTGTGTGTGTGTGTGCTGCCTCGTGCACGGCTTCAGGGTTCTGAATGGGGGCCGTGAGCCAAAGTGGCTGGGGATATTCATGCTCTTACCTGCAATGGACATGCTGTTTGGTGAGAGCTGGAGTTTGCAGCAAAAGCCCCCATGCATCCAAACCTTGCAGTCCTTTCCTCCACAATTGCCTCCAATCCCAATCTACTATTCCTCGCTCACTTCCTCAGACGTATGATTCATCCAGCACGACCCAGGTGCACCTGCACCCAGGCTGTGACGACCCATTCTGCGTCCATCATTTTGTGTCTAGCGCCTAGTTCATATTTCCCATCCTTTTCACCAGCTGCTTTTTTCGCAGCCTAAGGCCTTGATAGCCTTTGGTGGTGAGTTGACACAGATGCCGTATCACAATGCATGACATGAACAGAGTTGTGTGCGGGAGCACTTGCTTAATGCACACGTATACATTCCTACATCCACACTGGTAAACTAGGAGACCGGACGGTTACCAGACATTTGATCGAAAAAAATTGGTCGAAAACCACATGGTCGAATTTTTTTATTTTTTTATTTTTACCCTTTTTTTTTGTGGGGGTCCCCCCCCCAACCTCCTTTTTTTTCTAAAAAACCCTTTTTTCCCCTAAACTACAACCTTAAAAATATATATATAAATAAAAAAAAAATTCGACCATTTGGTTTTCGACGAAATTACGTCGACCAAATGTCCTGTCGACCAATTGTTTTCGATGAAATGTCCGGACACCGACCGGACACGTACAGTTCCTTCAAGGGCATTGAGTTCTGATGGGTTGCATGTGTGCGTTGGGGTGATTCCCACATATTTACATCCCACTGTCTACCCCTCCCCCAACACATCGTTCCTGATTTAACGTTCATATTTTGCCTGTCCAGGTGGTAAGTGAGATGTGTCCTCTGCACCCCGCTGGCATCCTATGTGGGCCTGTGCCTTCACAGTGCAGCCTTTACCATGTTCTACTGGACTCTGGAGGCTCAACGCATGGGATGGTGACTGGCCTAAACACCTGAATGCACATTGACAAAGCCAAAGAAATGCTCAGAATATTGTGGCCCAGTGACTGGCAGTTCATTGTGGGACTTGTCCATCTTATATTGCCACTATGTGCAACTGGCTACATGTTTCAGTTGGCTATAGTCACACGCAGGTTTGGCAGCCATTGTGGGGATAGTTGGGGATGACGTGGCACCCATGGAGATGCTGCTCTGCTGAGGCGGGAGACTGGATTATTTATTTATTTGTACATTTATAAACAGTATGGGCATCTAGGCGCTAGTTACAGCAAGATAGAAGAGGTGTAGGGAGGAAGAGGGGAGGGGGAGGTGAGTGTCATTTGAAGAGGTACGTCTTGAGCTGCTTTCTGAAGGCGTTGTAGAAAGGTTTGTCTCGCAGGTGGGAATGGAGATTGTTCCAGAGTGCGGGTGCCCAGACCAGGAAGCTGGAACCACCTGATCTTGTCCGCTTGAACCTTGGTGTGAGTAGGCAGTGCTTGCAGGCAGATCCTGTAGGCCTTGCTGAGGAATGTTTTTTATTTTGTCGGATAGGTATTGCAGTGCATAGTTCAAAAGACAGCGGTGAGTGATGGACAAAATCTTAAAGTTGATTCAGTCCTTGACTGGGAGCCAGTGGGCAGCTTTTCTCGCCTCAGAAATGTGGACCCGTTTGCCAATGTCGAGTGCCAACCTGAGGGCGTTGTTTTGGATTGTTTTTAATTTGTGTACATTTGTTTCGGACATGTCACAGAGTAGGGAGTTACAGTAGTCACATTTAGACCCTATGAGGGCCCGGGCAACTCCAGTCGGTTCGCAGTGATGAGGAAGATTTTGCTGGCATAAATAAGCGTAGTGGCGTAGCCAGATGAAGCGGCAATGTGATTTGCCTGGAGAGGCATGGTCAAAGAAGAGTCAAGCTAGAAGCTAAGGGGGTCTTGACAGAGGAGGTGACAGCAATTTTGTGGCCATCAATGATGAAAGATTTGTAGGCATGAGGTAGTTTTGTGAAGCGGGCAGGGGCCCCGATGAGGAGAAGCTCTGTTTATTCATCATTGAGGCAGAGGATGTGTGTGGCCA
This sequence comes from Ambystoma mexicanum, assembly GCF_040938575.1. Classification (NCBI taxonomy): domain Eukaryota; kingdom Metazoa; phylum Chordata; class Amphibia; order Caudata; family Ambystomatidae; genus Ambystoma; species Ambystoma mexicanum. Next base: position 940,580,186 of record NC_090925.1, on the reverse strand, counting down.
TCCTGGATTGGGTAGCTTTGTAGATAGAATTAATTTTGAGGATTTCCTTGGGGTGGTTGCCAGTGAGTGGATGAGAATTTGGTTATCATCAGTACAGTTTTGTATGAAATCCCAAGGACATCGAGGTTGTCAAACAGGGGCTTTGTGTACACATTATAGAATGTGGGAGAGACCCAGGAGCCTTGGGGTACCCCGCAAGATGTAGACGTTGGTTTGGCAGCAGCCTCTCCGATGAAGACTCAGGAGGACCTGTCAGCCATGAGCGAGGCAATCCATTTGGCGGCTTCCATGGAGAAGTGAGCTGAGGAGATAAGGGCACCACAGTGGATCTCACGGTCTACAAGGTTGAACGCCGCGGAGAGATTGAGCAGTAGGAACAACGAGAGGATGCCCTGGTCGTTGGCGTTGTCAAGCTGTTATTTTAAGTCTAGGATGGCTGTTTGAGTCCGTGCTTTGGGCGGAAACCTTGATTGATGAATTCCGAGAATGTGGTGGCATTCTAGGAATTACTGGATTTGTATAAAAGCAACGCTGTCCATGATTTTCAGGTGCACGGGGACCGTTGTGATGGCTCGATAGTTGGTAGGGGTGGCAGGGTTGAGCGTGTTTTTTTTTTAAAGCAGCAGGGAAATCCAGGATTCGTTCAAGGTGGATGGGACGGTGCAAGAGGCGAAGGAGTTGATGATAGCAGCAATGGGTGGGAGTAGGGGAAGCTGGGCATATGTCACCCCTGCAGCAGGACGGCTTGAGCCCAGTGATGGTGTTAGCAAGGGCAGACGACCTGATAGGTTGGAACTGAAAAGGGAGGCTGGCACTTTGGACTGTGAGTGGAGAGGGTGGACGATGCATGCCATTTCAGTTGTTTATCTATACACCACGCACACTTAACTTCCCAATTCTTCACCTCCACATGCAAATATGGTTGTGAATCAGTTACATACACAAGGTTCAGGCCTGTTGTCATCTGTGAATGTCCATGTATCCCAGCAGGGTACTGTTGCATAGCCCCAAGGCATCAAGGGTGGTGTCTGGAAAATGTGCACAGCAGTGGCTCAGTGTCAGGTCTGCTGCTCATGGCTTCTGTATGTGCGCTATGTGCTGCTGTTTCCGTTGCTGGAACAGCTGCTCAACCCCTGGGAGGGACCAATGGCAAGTAGGTGCAGTCGAAAGCTGCTATGATGCTGGAAAAATGTGGTATACTATAGAGATGTCCCTTTGTGGCAGTCCCCTCGGCGGAGGTGGTAGGAAGGGAGATGTGCTGGTGTGCGTGTTTCAATAGTGCAATGAGCACCTGTACCAGCACTATAGAGAATGTTGTCTGGGACATACCATGCAGCATGCCGCCAGTGTGCTGAAATCTACCAGTGGCAGACACCAGCTCCAGCAAGCGGGAGGATGGCAGTTTGGATACCAATCCTGCGTGTGAGGTCATCCTGTGTCACGGTGAGCAAGTCTATGATGGGACCCCTGTTGAGGCGATACAGGGCAACTACCCATCAGTCGGGTGGCTGGTGTGGCACACGGAATAGGCGGCCTCCCTGCCCAATCTCTCCTCCCCCTTTGACGTGATGGTATCCTTGGTGCCTGCTGTCCCGCATGCCTCTACAGGTCATGGAGAGGAGGAGGTTGTGGATGTCATGTTTGCCTTCTGCAGGGACAGCATGTTTGTGGAAAGTGAGTTTAGCGAAGCTGAGACCATTAACTAACCTTTTGTAGACACTTACATGCATCTGGGCCTTCGGTGGAGGCAACTGCACTGTTATTTAAGAGGAGTTAAAGGCAGTGTTTAGCAGTGTTTTGGCTGTATGCCTGCGTGTAATACAGTAGAATTACCATGCACTAATTCCTCAGGGCCTCATCACGAGTTGGGTGGCATCCCAGCAGTAATACCGCAGGGTTACCGCCCAATGCTAATCGTGCTACCCCAATTGGGTCCGGCGCAAAATCACGAGTTGCGGGGGAGGTAAATCATAGTCATAGTGCCGAAAATGGCAGAAAACAGCACGAAAATTGTCATTTTTACCCCCAGCAAAAAGCTGGAGGTAAAAATGTAATTTTCCGCCCAACTTGTGATTCGGCCAGCAGTTACATGCGGCAGTAATACTGTTACTGCCGCATTTAAGGGCTTAGGCCAAACTTGTGATGAGGCCCTCAGTCTGTAATTCCTGCAGGGTAATTAGCGCCATTTATTCGGAGGTAATTGTCCCAACGGTAATTCCCTCAGCATGGAGGAATTAGTGCCACATTTCTTATACCCCTAATTTGATGCAGTGGCAAATGTGGTGGTGATACCATTATTGACACTTATTTCCATTACCGCCACACTCGTAATGAAGCCCTACGTCTATTTAGTATGAAAATCACGCGCCAATTGCTAAACGTACACAGTGTCTTCCAGTTTAGGTTTACAAACCTCTGCAGGCTTTGCAATTCTCAGACCACATTTGCTTAATGGCCAAACGCATTTGCACCAGTGCAAACTCAGCAACTTTGCCCCATGTGAGTGCAGTCGGTAATTACATCTCTGCACAGTGATGTGAGAAGGCCGAGCACAGCAGCAGCAGTGATCATGACATGGACCTTTGTCATAAACCATTTTAATATATTCTAGTTTTTTCTTCCCAACCACATTTACATGACAGCCTAAGGACTAATTGAAACTGTTCACTTAGCCTCAATACTTTATTATTGTCTTGCCCACTCCAATCCCTTCTGCAGCCCCAGGGGTTATAGAGGAGGCCCTTGCAAAGGGCCCCAGCTTGGGACAGGACACAGTAATATTAATAATCGTGGTCTGAAGCATACAGTTACAAGTTTCTGCAAAAATCATCAGCAGGACTTCTGCTTTACACATTGAGTGCCTCGCTGGTCAGGGGGGTATAGGCCACACTCCTCTCATGTGGAGATGATGACAGCAGTCCCAAGAAGGGCAGGCCTTGAGCGTTCCCACTTGGGTCATCTGCGAGCCAAGATGCACGGATCCCGCCAAAATTCACGAGCCAGCCTTTATTGACAAAAGGAAAGCAAATCCCCCGAGCCTTGCGTAATAATGTGCCTGCCAGTAGCCATTCAGGACATGTCCGCAACACCTGCAAGTAGCGCATATTTCAAAGGGGACAATTCATCTTAATGTAGCCCATTACTTCGAAAAACGAATACATATTTGGAAGATGCCTCTTTGAGAACTTGGGACCAGAAAAGAGCGTGATCTGTTTTACAGATGAGTATATCTCGCACAGTGTGTACGCATTCTCTGCAACAGCAATTGCATTGGGTTTATAGTCATAATGTCTACAAAAAAATGTCGACAAACAAAAATGTCGAAATTTTTTTTCTCGAAAACAATAATGTCGACATCCTATACTTATAATGTAAAAAGTCATTTTTTCGACAAAAAAATGTCGACAAAAAAATGTCACTTAAAACTATCAACACCTCACCCAACACCCCCCTGCCACCCCCCCACATCCCCCACCACCACCCTCCCACCCCTCATACTCAACACATTCTAATTATATATTTATTTATTTTTTCAATAAATAAATAACCAAAAAGAGTATCATTTACTATTGGGGGGGGGTCCCCGCCAACCCCCCCTCACCCAACACCCCCCTGCCACCCCCAACCACCCTCCCACCCCTCATACTCAACACATTCTAATTATATATTTATTTATTTCTTTATTTTTTCAATAAATAAATAACCAAAAAGAGTATCATTTACTATTGGGGGGGGGGTCCCCCCCAACCCCCCCTCACCCAACACCCCCCTGCCACCCCCCACACACCCCCCCAACCACCCTCCCACCCCTCATACTCAACACATTCTAATTATATATTTATTTATTTATTTTTTCAATAAATAAATAACCAAAAAGAGTATCATTTACTATTGGGGGGGTCCCCCCGGGGGGGTCCCCCCCAACCCCCCCTCACCCAACACCCCCCTGCCACCCCCCCCACACCCCCCACACCCCCCACCCCTCATACTCAACACATCTTAGTTATATATATATTTATTTATTTATTCTTACAATAAATACATTTCGAAAAAATATCGAAAAAATGTCGACATTATTGTTTGTCGACATTATTTTTTTCGACATTTATTTTTCGAAATTTTCACTGCCGACATTTTGACTGGCGACATTATGACTGCCCACCATTGCATTGACAGTGGAGAAGAGCCCATTTTACATTCAGGTAAAATATATCATGTTACTGGAGCTTTTCTTTCAATGTTGAATCAAAATACATTTAGCCTGATTCATGGAATTATTTGCGTGAAAAACGAAGATTTGCGCACCTTTCTGCCCGAAAATCCCTATACTTCAAACAGGGATTTTCGGGCAGAAAGGCGCGAAAATCTGCGTTCTTTCACGCAAATAATTCCATGAATCAGGCTGATTGTGTGCTGCCAAATAAGGATAAAGGGTGTATTATAAGTGGTGTTCGTGTATGGGGAAGTAGCGCAATTACACAGAAACAAAACGTTTGTATGCACATACCTTGGCCTTCCCACTGAAAGCCGCATCTGTCACTTAGTCCGCCATCTTGGGACGGGAGTGAAAGAGCCAGAGAACGTTACCATAACAAGTGTGCCTCTGAGGGAGTTCTCAATAACTGACAAGAACATCCCCTTGCTGAAGGGAAGGTAGATGAATGCCTGGACCGCTGGGGAAAAGAAAATGGCAAATGCATGGGGTCAAACTCTGCACATCGCATTTGGAGGCACCTGGGACAATTTGATTAAAATGATGAAGAAGCGGAAATAGAGATGAACATATCAAAAAGATTTGTTTTGGAGCTTTGAAAAGGAGGTCCCTAGAGCACACGCGCCAAACGGTGCCAGGATAGATAGGCGTGCAGGGATTAGAATTAGGAATTCAGGGCGTTCTTGTGTATTGTGTTGCAGGCAGGACAGAAAGTCAGGTGACGGGGCAGGTGCAACTAAACTTGGCAATAACTGTAGTCTTGGGTAAAAGTCGCCCAGGCAGGAGGGTGTGTGAGGAGCAGCTAAACCCTACAGTGAACACAGTGGGAGCCCGATGGAAGGAAGGAATGGAACAATAGTAGCCAATTTACAAGAGGAGACTACTATATATAGAAACAATGGTTGGCATGTACAGTATTTTGATAGTTTCAATGATGGACCTGTCGGTACATTTATCATGTATGCATTCGGACATCAACAAATCTTATAGATACATTAATCTCAATTTAATTCTGTTTCTTAAACTTATAAGTGCTCAAAATGTCCAGTTACCCTAAACAGACATGCCTTTATAGGTGGCTGAAGTAAAGAACATGTCAGGACATGGCTCTATGTATAAGGCAGGCCTATATATGCTGTTTGACTGTGAACATTGTGCACTTCTATTCATGAGAAACGGAACTAAATTGACATTTGTTATTTAAGAGTTGTTAATGTTTTTGTTCCTAAAGCATACATGATATATGTACTAATTTTCTTTTTTTTTTTTTTATTTGTTTGTAATTCATAGAATTGAATTTTTACAAAAGGTTGAAGACAACAACAACAACAAGTGTGATGCGCCTCGAGCTTTCATGTCGTTGTGTCAGATTCCGGTAAGATCAGGACTGCCCCTTTCAGTTCAGTAGAGTGTATAAGAAATGTAAGTGTAGACTCAGATGGGCCTAGGTGTCCAGGCGGGCGACAGGTGCTGAAGGAAGCTAGATCTTCTTTATTCAACATTTTTGTAAGGGAGTGGATCCTTCGGGAACTGTGCTCTCGTTCGTAGTTTGTGAGCTGGAACTGATCATTTCAAGGGCAGTTTCCAGGATTTTCAGTCGCAATTGTCCATCTGGTTTTTTCCCCCCGACATTAACCTGTTCCACCAAATAAATTCTTCTTCCTCTCCGAAAGACGAGTGCTCACAGATTAGTGTCGACAGATAGGTTGCTTGAATTTTTCTCACGTTGGGACATTCAAGTAAGAGATGTTTGATTGATTCTGTCGTGGCAGGGTTATGGCAAAGGCGACAGATAATGTCAGGCAAACTGGATCTAATTGCTAAGATTTCTCTCGTCGGCAGGAGGTTGAAGCGAGCTCTCATGAAGAGTTTTCTTAGCTGTTGGCTTGGAAACTTAGAGCAGTATGGGAGGGGTACCTTGAGTCTATTAAAGGTAGGTGGCAGATCTTTGGTCAGTTTATTTGATTGAGCTTTTGACAAGGTCAGTATCCAATCCTGATCCTTTAACTTTCTTTTTACTCTTTCAGGATTTCTTTTTTACTAATAAGTAAAACATAAAAACGAACAAAATAGGGAACCATTCCTTCTATTTATGGGCATGACCATCCCAGGTAAAGCCTGAAGGATATTCACTAAATGTGAGCTGTGGGCAACTCGGATCTATTTGGCACGATTCATTCTATATCTCGAGTGTACAACACGTTTTTGTCACAGTTGAATTCCAGGTCAAACTTCCATTGTACTTCCGGATCTCTTGGCTTTCATACGTTGTCCAATCGGGAGCCTCCGTTCTCATACGTATTTCAGGCTCATTGGTCTGGTGCCTTGAGCTAGTGAGAGCCCTCGAATATCCTAAAGGAAGTTCGAGGCTTTATGAAGGGCTCAGCTCACGTCTTGTTCCTTTGCCAGTTTTGCTAGGCTGTGAGAGGTGATGTTACACAGGGAACACTCACTGGGGGTTGGTCGATGCTTTTAGTTTTGAGTAAAATCTTGACCAGTTGTAGGAATAGTATTAGCAGTTAGGTGTTTCTTTTTATGTCGTTTGTGGTTCTTAGGAGTATTTTTGTAGTCTCTGTTTGTGCCCCTTTGTCTACTCACTATTTGTACAGTATTATATAATTTTCCCCATATGAAATAAGGGGGAAAACGTTGCTCCTTCCTCGTTTCCCTTTTGTTTCCCCTGAACTAAAACGTACAAGGGCCAAATAAAACCTCTCTGTTCCCGATCCCATTCCCAAAAGAACACAATAAACCCTGAAGGTTTTATTTGGCTCTTGTGTGTTGAATTTTGATTTTGTTCTTTATTACTTTGGTTCCCTTTGTTGGGGTGTTACTGGCTCTCCTCATTCTTTTTTTTAAGAAGGGAAATGGAGTGCTTGTGCCACTGGGAAGGGAAGTAGTGGGGAGGAGAGGTGACGGAGGAGAAGCCGCGCTTCTCCTCGCAGGATTCCTGGTCACAGATCAATCAGCATTGCCAGTCCTCCAATTTGTAGGGCAGGGCAGGCTGCTGTGGTATTGAGGGTGGTCTCAGGGGGAGGCATGGGAGAGGAGGCTGGGCCACTGCAGAAGGCCCGAGCACAGAGCGAAGCGTCTCATGGCATCTGGTGGAGGGCCCCCAGGGGTCAAGGCCTTCTTACAGAACTACAGAACATGCCAGTGCAGAGAGAGGACATAAGCATGTTCCTTGAGTGGCAATGGGGGCGGAAAGGGTGCAGTTGCAGTAAACACCATGGAGAAGGAGAATGGTGTGATAGTGTTGACTAGGTGGGGGCCATTGTCTAAGAAAGTGGTCTCCATCCACAGCACAAGAGTGTTAAAGAGAGATTGTTCCTTCAGGAGGAGCCTCAGGGGGAGGACTAGTCTGTTGTGGTATTGCAGCAAGTGTGGGACCTACCATCATAGTACAGGAAAAGGGAGGCGGTGGAGGAGCCACACCATGCGCCTGCCATTGTGGAGGAAGCAAGGAAGACATCGAGTCCCATTCAGCCAATACCTCTATCACCTCCACATAGCATGCACGTTCCCTGGCGTGGTAGCACTTTGACCTGCCACCGGGGAAGACCATAGAGGGGAGGTGGGAGAGGTTCTCTGCAGGAAGCAAGCAAGGAGGGAACAGAAAGACAATGGCCATGCACAACAGCCACATTATCTAGGGGCATGCTGCAATGTACAGACAAATGAGCCCACTAGTGACCTGGCCTCCACCACCATGTCCTCCAGCAATGGCGAGAATGCAAGTCCTCATACTGCCCATGGCCAGGGTGCAGCACAGCATCATCAGGCTTTCCGTATTAAACTGCGAAACCATCCATACCTTTCCAGTTTGCCCAATAAATGTAAGTGGGGGAAGGAATGGAGGAGTCATGGGATCGATTAGTCTTCGAGGGAGACTCCCCATCTCCACACAAGAGAGTGGCACCAGTCTGTGGGAAAGCCTGTGAACCTTAGTGGGTGGCAGCCCTCTGTGGGGGAGCTGTGAGCATAAGTGGGTAGCAGAGCTTTCCGAAGGAGCCAGAGAGGGGGTGGCTGAATTCTGTGGGAGAGTGTGTGAATTTTAGTGGATATCAGCACTCTGTGGGAGAGTCCTAGAACTTTGAGCTGTGGCTGCACTCTGTGGGAGAGCCTGATAATTTTAGTGGGTAGCAGCACTCTGTGGGAGAGCCTGAGAATTTTAGTGGGTAGTGGGAGAGCCTGAGAATTTTAGTGGGTAGCAGCACTCTGTGGGAGAGCCTGAGAATTTTAGTGGGTAGTGGGAGAGCCTGAGAATTTTAGTGGGTAGCAGCACTCTGTGGGAGAGCCTGAGAATTTTAGTGGGTAGTGGGAGAGCCTGAGAATTTTAGTGGGTAGCAGCACTCTGTGGGAGAGCCTGAGAACTTTGTGGGATGGCAGCACTCTCTGGGAGAGTCTGAACATTTTTAACAAGTAGTGCTTGTGTTTGTCAAAATAGCAGGATTTAAAAAAAAAGCATTGGCCGAAAAGGCAATGGCATGTGAAAGTCATCAACTGGTCAGGGCTTCTCAGACACTACTACAGATATCTGTTTCCCAAATACACCCACCACAAAGCAACCCCACTTCACTTTTAGTTTTGGTGTCTGACATGTACGGGGTAACAAATCCTTGCAATCATCTGAGATGGTGTGTTGGCTGTTGGACAGACATCGACAATGCAGTGACTGTTCATTTGAAAAAGTATTCTATTGTTCAACACGCAGCACTGCAAGACTTCTCCAGGACGTATAGACAATAGCCCCCAACAGACTAAAAACGTTCTCCGGCTGCATACTGGCAGCAGAGCAGTTTGCCTATTTAACAGCAGCTCACACGTGTGCCAGACAGACCGCTTGCTGGATCAGAACTGTACTAAGTCATCATACCTTCCCACAGGTGAATTGTCCCCTAAATAGTCATCAAGCAGCCGTGCGGATGATGGTCCACACTGTCTGTTTCTGATGATGCCCCATCTGCATTGATCATTTCTGCGTCACTGAGGAGAGTGTCCCACGGCTTATCCTTCCTGTAGGCTGCGCGTGCTCTGCTCACAAAGCTTTAAACAGGCGTCAGTGACGTTTTGCCTTTGTTGATGTTCATCTTCAGCTTGGCCTTCCCAATGTTGTTGCTAAAGTGTGGACTTACTGAGGTTTTCTTCCTGCTGCCTGCAAAGCAACCTTCTACATTTGCAAGATGTTTCCTCGTTGTTATGTGTGCTGCAAGTCTTGCCCACTGCGCACCTACAGATGAGAACTAGCCACTTTTACCATGAAATGTGGATCCATAAAGGAGGCCAAGACGCACAAGATGTTGCTGTTAAAAGCAACTGTGGTTCACCATGTTGAAAGCACCCCCTTCACCAGATGTGCTGCATCCACATTACCTCCACGTCCACTCTTCCTCGTCCCAGTACTTACTTCATGAGGCAGCTGCCTCCGACACAGGACCTTCTTCTATTTCTTTAAATCTCTATAACTCCTCCCCCACATCCATGTCACTCAGTTTTAATTTTTCCTGCCTCTGGCAGGTTGGACTTTTTCTTCCCGGTGCGGGGCACCAGGGAGCACCGATTGCTGGCCCCCTGGGGGGGGCTGTGTGGCGGGGCCCTCGGCTTCCTCAGGTGCGGCGCTGCTCCTGGGCCCCCTGCGGGGCTTGGGGTCACAGTTGAGCTGGATTGCCTCGCTCGGTTCTTTGCTGGGCTCCGGACCGCAGCGTGAGCATTGTGTCCCGGGTCCTGCACGGCCCCGGGAAGGTAAGGAGAGGGGAGGACTGGGCTTGATGTTTTTCCCCTCTCCTCCTGTTTTGGCCGTCTTGATTCGACTTGGCAGTATGGGCTGGCCTTCCCTTTTGTTGTGAGGCCTCTCTGCTTCTTGTCGTGGGGTGACAGTGGCAGAGAGTCTTTGGGAGTGCGGGGGCTCTGTTCTGTCGCAGGCATATCACATACCACCTGCTCCTCAGACACACGGCCCAGGATGCACCGGATGTTAGCTGCATTATCTGGGGGAAGGTAAGGAGAGGGGAGGACTGTGCTTGATATTTTTCCCCTCTCCTGCTGGTATGGCCATCTTGACTCCTTCAACATGCCGTTTTCCTCGTGCCTTGTGTGCACTTCTTTATTGGAAATGATGGCAAGCACTTGGCAGTATGGGCTAAGCCTTCCCTTTTGTTGTGAGGCCTCTCTGCTTCTTGTCGTGGGGTGACTATGACAGAGTATTTGAAACTGCGGGGGCTCTGTTCTGTCGCAGGCATGTCACATACCACCCGCTCCTCAGAGACACACGGCCCAGGATGCACCGGATGTTAGCTGCATTATCTGGGGGAAGGTAAGGAGAGGGGAGGACTGTGCTTGATGTTTTCCCCTCTCTTGCTGGTATAGCCATCTTGACTCCTTCGAAAGGCCGTTACCTCGTGCTCTGTGTACACATCTTTATTGGAAATGATGGCAAGCACTTGGCAGTATGGGCTAGCTTTCCCTTTTTGTTGTGAGGCCTCTCTGCTTCTTGTCGTGGGGTGTCTGTGACAGAGTATTTGAAAGTGTGGGGGCTCTGTACTGTCACAGGCATGTCACATACCACCCGCTCCTCAGACACACACAGCCCAAGATGCACCGGATGTTGGCTGCATTCCTTGCGTGCTGCCTGTGAATACGGCGCAGATTTGGACACGTCTGCAAGCGGCCGGAAGGGTGCCGGCCTGGCATAGTCTACACTTCGGGTTCGAGTATCAGCGGTGCTGACTCGGTCCTTCAACCTTCCTAGACCGATGCATTGGAACGATCTAGAGCATGGGGCTACCAGCTACTGGATACAGGGCTCAAGCCACCTCTCAGTCATGTGGCGTGTTAGTGGTGTGTTTGGGTCTGTGCTAGCTATGGATGCAGACTCCTTGTCCTGTCCTCTTCCTCTAAACTGCGCGAGGGAAAGTCGAAGGAGTTGATTTGCTTTTCCCTTGTCCGGCATGGGATTATGGAAAATGCATCATGGAAGTAACGGCCATGCAGGGGGTTCCCAGTGTCTCTTCTTTTAGGGCCTAGGTCCTCCGGTGCTGACGTGTTGCTTTCACGCCTCCTCTCAGACTTGTGGGAAGTGATAGGGCACATGGTGGCACATGTCTGTGCTTAGAGGGGTTCTCAGAACCCCTGGTGCCGGTGGAGGGGGATGTCACTTCAGTGGGTTTTCCAGTATAGGCATACCTCAGGTAGGGGGTTGCCTTTGATGTCGGCTATCCGGGATGGATTGCTTTGCCCCGCTTTGTGACAGTACTCTGCCCTTTTGATGCCAGCCTGGTGGCTCCTCTGTCAGCTGAGGGGGCCATAGTCTGCTGGACTTCTGGGCTGTCCAGTATCTTCCTTTTGATAGGTCAGATCTTTTTGTGGGCTGACAAGCATGCTGTTATATTGTGGCGCAGGCCTGTTTCAACGTCCTGTGATTTCCCTCTGGTGCAAGTGCAGTGACTGGCGATTTTCCCTGGCTCCTCGTCTCTATCTTCTCGGAGGTGTATGGGACCGGTGGGGTTCGGCTTCCTGGGAAATGGGCTCCTTCTGGAGGGGGTATCAGTTGCCGTTCCTGTCTCCTCCTGTCCAGGTTTGCATGGTTAGGACTTTGGTACCCAGCTCACGGTCCAAGTAGTTGGCCATGGGATCCGTTCTCTCCGAACGGTTGTTGTGGGTTACCGTCTTGCCCGTTCCTCTCCCTGTTCAGGGTCAAGTTTTCTACTTGCGGGTGTTCCTGGTCCCTATGCCTTCTAGGATGTGTCACCTGCTTATGGGTCTCAAGACCCTGCACTGCTTGTCCGGATGTCTGGGGAGAGCGTACTCTGGATGTTGTGCAGGGGGGGCGCTTGCTGGCTGTTCTGGGCTGGGTTCTCAGAAGGCAGTATGTCTCGGCTCGCCTGTTGCTGAAGTTACGGGGCACGTGGCGTCTTGCATGTTTTCCAGTTCCTTGAGCCCGTCTTCGGTTACATCTCCTGGTGTCTTATACTCTCTCCCACTGGCTCCCGACATCTCAGCTTTCGTAGTTTTGTTTTCAGTGTCCCCAGCGCTGCGAGTGTCCCTGCTATGGTGGCGGGGGGTTTCAGGTCTACAGGCTGAGGTGTGCTTGGTCCTTCCTCCTGTGGCCTCTCCTACTACCAACACCAGCAGAAAGGGTCTACATTGGGGGTCCTCTCAGCTCAAGGGTTGTGAGATATGGGGAGAGCCGGCGATCATCCAATTGGCAAGAGTTGTGCCATTGTCCAAGCTCTGGTGTACTTCGAGGAGTTGCTGGACGGTCGGCGGTTTTTGGTCCGATCGGAAAATACGACGGCCTTGGCATATGTCAACTGCAAAAGGGGTTCCGGCCACTCCTTGAATGCTCTGGCAGCGCTGATAGGCACCTGGGAGGACTCTCATCTGGTGTCTCTGGTGGCCTCACGTATCAGAAGGGTGGACAATGTTCAAGCGGATCTTCTCAGACGCCGGTTTTCACTAATCTGCGGAACTGGTCCTGTTGGCCCAGGTCTTTGCGGTGACCTGTGTCAGATTAGGGTCCCTGGTTCTAGACCTGTTTGCATCCCCGGCCTCAGCAGAAGTTCCCCTCTTCTGCTCTAGGTTTCAGGCTGAGGGGATTGGGGGATGGACGCCCTCTCTGTACAGTGGCCTTGGGGTTTTCCTTTATGCCTTTCCGCCTATTCCCCTTCTGCCCCGGGTGGTTTGGCGCATCAGAGTGTCCAGGGTGACTGTGTTGTTGTTAGCTCCGTTCTGGTCCCGCCGGAGTTGGCTCCCCTCTCTGTTGGAGCTTCGGTCCTAGGAACCTTGGCTGGTTCCGAGGTGGCCGTGTCCCCTTCAAGGGGATCTGCGGTTGGAATTCCACCAGATGCAATGGGCGGTGTGGCTATTGCTCAGTCTAGGTTGATATCTCAGGGGTTCTCAGATCCTGTAGTTGGGTCCAAATGGATGCTCTTAGACCCTCCACTCTGAAGGTGTTCGGCAGACTCTGGGGCCATTTCCGAGACTGGTATGGGCGGTCTGGGATCCCTCCCCTGCGTTCTGGCCTCTGCTATCCTTCAGTTCCTCCAGGAGGGGTTTTGACAGGGGCCTGGCAGTTTTTCCAGGCTTCGCTCTCAGTGGGCCTCCATGAAATTACTTTTGGGGGACTCTGACGGTCACTTGGATGGGGAGGTGTTGGTGGGGAAATTGATCCAGGGTTTTTCTTCTTCCCGTCCTTGTGCTGATAAAGGGCTTTCCTCTTGGGATCTCCCTCTTGTATTACGGTTCCTTCACGGGCCTCCTTTTGAGCCCATTTCCGAGATTGATATCAAACATCTTACACTGAAATCTACTTTTCTTATTGCCCTCACTTCTGCCCGTAGGCTTGGGGAGATTGGGACTCTCTTATGTCACGCTCCTTTCCTGAGGGTGCTGCCAGACTCGGTGGTGCCGGGGTGTGGTCCGATGTTTCTCCCTTCAGTTGTCTCTCGGTTTTCACACCTCTCAGGGTCTGGTTCTCCCTGACTTCTTTCATGATCCAAGAACGCCTGAGGAGGTGGCTCGGCTTAACATTGATGTTCGACGGGACGCGTTGGAGTATTTGGCTTGGTTTGCTTTTTCCACCAATCTGATAGTCTTCTGATTGCTTGTGGTCCGGCTGGGGCTGGGCATAACGCATCTGTGGTTTCCATTTTCCGGTGGTTCCGGGTTGTGATCTCTAGGGCCTATGTGGCTTCTGGCCTGCCTGTGCCTGCGCACAATCAGGGGCGGTCTGCCAGGGGTTTGGCGGCTTCCTGGGCCGATGCAAGGAGGGTTTTTCTCTGCAAGAGATTTGTATGGCTGCCGCCTTGGCTGGTCTAGGCATTTTCATCAACCGCTATGGGTTGAGTTTCTCCCACTCGGGAGTTGGTTCCTTCGTGGTTGGAGTTTTGTCTGTGGGGATGTGATTTAAGAGTTATTGTGGGTGTGTTTTGCTGCACTGTTTTTGGCTCTGTGTCTCATTGGGACCTTTTCCCCGTTGCTGCTTTGGTATACCTCATGAAGTAAGTACTGGGACGAGGAAGAGTGGACGTGGAGGTAATGCTCTGATTACTTACCGGTAATCTTCATTACTCCTAGTCCTACTCTTCCTCGTCACAGTACTGACGACCCTCCTCACCCTCCCTCCGGGGAAGGTCCCATGCTCCGGCTTGGTAATATGAAACTGAGTGACATGGATGTGGGGGAGGAGTTATAGAGATTTAAAGAAATAGAAGAAGGTCCTGTGTCGGAGGCAGGTGCCTCATGAAGTAAGTACTGTGACGAGGAAGAGTAGGACTAGGAGTAATGAAGATTACCGGTAAGTAATCAGAGCATCACCTGCCAAGTCATGGGTCATTGCCATGTTGGACAATACTAGCTGAAAAAGGTAGACCCGAGCGAGAACCTGACTGAGGGATGCATTGTGATGGCTGCCCTACTTGGTAGCCTCCTCAAAAAGGTTGCAGCTTAGAGAAGATATTACCCAGTAGCTGCCACTTATACAGTGTTGAAAATGCCCAATCCAGAGCTCTGCTGTGGGTATTGCAGTAATCTACAATGGCATTGCACTGCTGACTTAGCTTCTAACTGGTGGCCACTGAGGTCTTCAGGTTGTGCAATGTCAACTTGTGGCACACCTGCGTTTGGCATACTGCATTTATGGCATGCTTAGCCAAACATCTATCTATAAATAGATTTCATTTTCTACGACTTCTTCTTACTGAAGAATGGCACTCATTGTATACTGCCCTCTCCCCAGTGTAACAATCCCACCCTACAACCAGGGACAAGAAACTGTTTTAATATGAATATTTTGTTTTATTTGAAATAATAAATCAATGAATTAAAGATGGTCCCCCAAAGTTTAATGCTGGGGAGGTCACTGACAATATTTAAAATAATTGAAAGCAGCTTGTCCATAGAAAGGAAAACACAACTGGTCTGCGGTTATCCCACCAATGTGTTCATTCCAATTTTCATAAACATCCGTACATAGACAAATAAATACGAATGACTGTTCCAAGGCAATAGAATAAAATATTCCACAATATAGACATACAGATTGACACTTTAGTATATTCGAAAATATAAAACAGTTATTTGAGTAAAGTATAAAAAAGAACTATTCACAGAGTTTTCTTTGTAACCATAAGTATTGGCATTGGTGTACACTATCTGTGAAAAACTATATGCTCCTAACTTGAGAATAGATACAATTGAATATATTTTGGTGTTGAATTGGTTTCAATTATTTTAAAGGCTTCAGTTCAGGAATGATGTTTCTTTTTTATTTTTTATTTTATGTTTATGTGGGGATTGCCACACCTAACTCTCTCACTATTTGCCAGGAACCAGGTACATCCATACACCATCCCAGTTTTATGGGTTCATCAAAGCATGGTTATCAATTACTTTAATAGCTATGGCAGACACCAGGCACAAAGGCTTGCGATTCCACATTTCCATTTGGGATGTCTAAGGCCTCCGGATATGTCACATTACTGGTGAAAAACTTTGTTATGATGAAACTAACTAAGATTGTAATTGTATTTATTATTCACAAAGCCTATAGACCTTGTATTATATTTCCTTTTTCAGTGACATGTTGGGCCTAATTACGAGTTTGGCAGTATTCCGGTGGTAAATCCCCAAAATACCACCAAACGGAATTATCGTTACTGCCACCTGGTCTGGCGCATTTACCGCAGGAATATGGTGGTAGGGCTGTCTAAGTCCCCATTTTTGGAGTCCATAGATCTAATCAGAATTACCGATGCAGTAATTCCACCCATTTTTGGCAGTGGGGAGTAAGATTTACCTCCAACTTTTAGTTGGTAATCCTACCTCCGTACCACCAAACTCATAGATCGGCGGTGCAGTAATTTAGTACTAATGCAGTGGTAACAGAATTACCACTGCATTACCACGGTTTGTACCGCACCGTGTACTCGTAATGAGGCCCGATTGTCACGAAACTCACAACTCACACAACGCCAGCCACATCCCAGCAGCACCATACCTGTGGCCGGAACCCTTTCCGGGTGCGCCCCTCCAGATTCCATGGCACCGGGGTTCCCGCATTGAGTAGGCGGCATTCGGCGTCATGGAGACTATTTCCGCGGCGGCGCTGGGGGGGGGCGGTCTCCACTAGCTCTACTTCCTGGTCACGTGTTTTCCGACAGCGCTCACGTGATGATAAGTGGGCGGCCCACCCAGCCAATCCTGTTGCCGCTTCCCGGTTGCAAGGGTCACGTGACACAGAACACCACTCACGTGGTCCAATGAGAATACGATCACATGACCCAAGCACCGGCTTAAAAGTACGCTGAAGCTAGTCCTCCGCGCTTCTCATCTGTTCTCAGTATTACGAGTGGCGTTCTGTGTTTCCGATCCTGATTTCCCGGCTTTTCGACCTTGTTTTCTTGTGATCCTGGATTGCCTTCGCTTGCTCCCTGGATTTGGTGTTTGGACACAGCTTCACGGACTTTGGACATTTGGCTTGCATCTTTGGACCTGCTCTCTACGGATTTCAGACTCTTGGCTCTGAACATTTGGATTTTGCCTTCCTCGGATCTTGGACCTTTTTGGCTTTGAACGTTTTGGACTGTCTCTGGAATTTCCTTTAGGCTCAAGTTGGTTTTGTGGAACTCAGCTGCGTACCACGTCAGGTGCCAAGTTAAGGGGGTCTGGCTCCAGTGCTCTCTGATATCATCCCGTCATCAGCATTCAGGCTTGCCCTCAAACTCCAGTTGTGCTAAGTGGCGGGCCCTCCATCCTGATTCACCTTACATACTAGGTAGGTTTCATCTCTTCTTCTATTTTGTTAATCTGACTGCGGTTTCTTGTCATTGTATTCACACTTACCCACTCTTTCCTTACAGCACCTGGTGCCCGTGTTCCTGACCCTTCGCACCTGTGGCCTCAATAATTGGTAAAGGAGTATTCTATATCTCTCCTTCACTGGTGCTTGGGGACAGAGGTATTCATAGACATCGCAGAGGTTTCGACGTGACAGACTGAGAAGCCTCTCTGCCTTGGCTATGGATGCCGCCGCCAGGGACCAGGTGGCTGCCTTAGTCCAGGCCATTACGGTCCTCAGAGCTGATATGTCCGCTGCCACAGCCGCCATTCATCAGCGACTTGCCACCATACAAAGCGAACGCCACGCACTCCCTCCTGATCCTGAGTTTGGGGATAGCTCTCCCCAGATGAATCCACCTGCTCCCGCTCCAACTCCTGCCCCGGTCTATGTCCCCACGCCATTCCCCCTGGCCCCTCCCGAAAGGTTTCAGGGCGATCCTAGTAAGTTCTGCACTTTTTTAAATCAGTGCAAACTCCATTTTTTATGCCGCCCCCAATCTTTCCCCGATGCTACAACGAAGGCAGCATTTACACTCTCACACCTGGGGGGCATAGCCGCCGCCTGGGCCAACCCACTGCTAGAGACCAATAGCCCCGTGTTATATGATTTCGATTTACTAATCACTGAAATGACAAGAGTGTTTGATACCAGACATAAAGCACAAACACGGATCTAGAATTACTGGAACTGACTCAGGGCAAGAGTTCGCTGGTTGATTACATTACCCGTTTCAACCAACTGTCAGTGGAGACAGCATGGCCGGAAAACAAAAAGGCTGTGGTGTTTTACCATGGTTTCAATGAGGCTATGAAGGATGCACTGGCAGTTGTGCCTTCCTTGCCTGCACAATACCCCGAACTTGTGGATCTGTCACTACAGGTCGATGCTCGGAGGAGAGCTGAGAGAAGATACAAATCCAGAAAATCTGTACCGTTCTCAAACCCAAAAACCAACGACTCCACAAGTGAACCCATGCAAATCAGTGGGGTCCGCAGCCCTATCACAGCCACCGAAAGGGAACGCCTTGGAACCTCCAATGCCTGTTTTTACTGCGGATTGAATGCCATTACGTCTGGGAATGCCCTCCACGCCCTAAACCAAAGGCGGAGGTTTTTCAGAAAGCCCGTCCCTAGGCGAGGGGGTTCGGACAGGTCCTCCCTCTTCTTCCTCCTCAGAAACACCTTCAACACTATTTGGACCCATGCACATCCAGGCCCTTCTGATTTCCACCGACAACACTCCTCATCAGGTTCACCTAGCGATTGATTCAGGGGCTATGGGGAATTACGTTGACATAGCACTAGCTGCTTCACTTAACCTACCCATTTTGAATAAACGACGACCTGAACCTGTGCAAGCTGTTGACGGTTTGTCACTCATCTCAGGCCCAATCAAGCAGCAGACAGCCCCTTTGACCCTTGTTATCCACGAAAAACATAAAGAAACCCTTTCATTTGATCTCATCACGACACCTCAATTTGGTCTCATCCTGGGTCTCCCGTGGCTGCGAACCCACAATCCAGTCGTTGACTGAGCCCAGAGAAAAGTACTATTGGAATCCCCCTATTGCCAAAATCATTGCCTGGTATGCCCTGAGCTGGTGTCCTCCCCTTCTCAGGTTTTGGGCGCATTGGCCCATTTGCAGCTCATTGATGAGCATGATATGGAGTATGACGCTCCTAACCATGTCGTGGGGATCACTGCTTCTGGCATACCTGTGGAATACGGGGATTACCTAGATGTTTTTGACAAAAAAAAGGCAGATCATCTCCCGCCACACAGACCTTATGACTGCCCCATCGACCTCGTCCCTGATGCTGTCATACCCTGTGGTTGGATATATTCCTTGTCCCCCACGGAAGATCAGGCCCTTAAAGACTACCTACAAACTGCTCTAAGAATAGGCCACATTCGTCCATCACAGTCCCCTGCTGCCAGTCCCATCTTTTTCGTCCCCAAGAGGGAAGGCGATTTACGCCCCTGTGTGGACTATCGCCGTCTCAACCAAATCACCATAAAAAACCGATATCCGATTCCCCTAATAAATCCACTCCTGGATAACCTCACACATGCCGTTATCTTTACCAAACTTGATCTCAGGGGGGCCTACAACCTTATTCGAATAAGACAAGGGGATGAGTGGAAGACCGCCTTCTGTACCAGACATGGATTATTTGAATACACCGTCATGCCCTTCGGTCTCTGCAATGCCCCCGCGACATTCCAGAGATTCATGAATGACATCTTTCATGATATCTTGGATACGTACGTCATAGTATATCTAGACGATATTCTGATTTATTCACCTTCACTCTCGTCACACGTAACTCATGTTAAAGAGGTGCTCCACAGGCTTAGGACCAACGTTTTGTTTGCCAAGCCTGAAAAATGCCTCTTTCATGTCACAGAGGTGGATTTCCTGGGGTTTCACATCACTCCTAAGGGCCTGTCCATGAATGCGGCCAAAGTTAATGCTGTTCTAAACTGGCCTGTACCCACAACGGTTAGAGCATTGCAGTCATTTCTCGGGTTAGCAAATTTCTATAGAAGGTTTATTGCAGGGTTTTCCTCTATAGCTGCACCACTAACTAGCCTCACCAGCCCCCGAGAACCATACGTATGGACGAAGTCACAGGATCTGGCTTTCGAGACATTAAAAGCGACTTTCACGTCCGCTCCCATTCTGCAGCATCCAAACCCTGATATGCCTTTTGTGGTGGAGGCAGATGCCTCATCATTTGCATTGGGTGCTGTACTATCACAACACTGCCCTGCCTCAGGAATGCTACACCCTGTCGCCTATCCTCCCGCAAATTCACCGCTGCGGAACAACACTATACTGTGACCGAAAAGGAATTGCTTGCTGTTAAGGACGCATTTCAGGTTTGGAGACACCACTTGTTGGGAGCAAAGAATCAAATTGTTGTTTATTCCGACCATCGTAATCTACAAGACCTGGCGAACCATGAAATGCGTAAACAGTCGACAAGTCCGCTGGCACCTATTCTTCTCCACCTATGATTTCGTCATACGTCATCGTCCTGGTACCGGTCATGGCAAAGCAGACGCTCTGTCACGCCTACCGGGTGGCGAATCCCTTCCTGTCTTCCCTGAACATCTATTGGGCAAGAATCATGTTATTTGTCTATGTACCCCTTCAACCGACCTTATCAGTTCCAACCGCAAATGGGCCTCCACACATTCCAATGACACTAACGGATGGGATTTAACGTTCCACGAGGGCTTACCCTTCATGCAGGGCCTATTGTTCCTCCCCACCACGGATGCGTGCATTCAGGCTCTCGAGTGGTCTCACAACGCTCCAGTTAACGGACATCCGGGGCAACAGAAAACCCTCACATTGTTAAAGAGATGGTGCTGGTGGCCATCCATGCGCAGAGACGTAACCAACTATGTTTTGAACTGCCCGATCTGTGCTCAATGTAAAACTAGGAAGGGACGTCCACTGGGACTGCTTCAACCACTACCCATTCCTCCTCGTCCCTGGCATATGGTGACAATGGACTTTATAACCGATCTGCCGAAGGTTCAGGGCCATGATACTATATGGGTTGTGGTAGACGCATTCACCAAGATGGCGCGCTTCGTCTCCTGCACCGGCATCCCTTCAGCACCGACACTAGCCAAATTGTTTTTCCAGTCTGTGTTCTGTCTTTTTGGGTTACCCTCGGTTATTGTATACGATAGGGGTTCCCAATTTACCTCTAGATTTTGGCGTTCCCTCACCCACCTCTTGGGCATAGACACTAGGTTCTCGTCTTCATACCACCCCGAAACTGATGGCCAGACTGAACGTGTCAATCAGACGCTAGAGCAATACCTTCGCTGTCTCTCTTTACAACACCAATACACCTGGTACCAAGTGCTGCACCTAGCAGAATTCGCATAGAACAACGCACCACACTCTGCCACTGGATTTTCCCCGTTCTATTCCATGTACGGCCAACATCCCCGAGTCTTTCCCATTCCAGACTTCTCCACAGCATTGACTCCTGCAGCAGCCATCTGCGTTAGGGATTTGAAAGATGTGCATGCTCAAACCCTTGTACACTTGAGGGAAGCCCAGACCGCCATGTGCCACGCAGCCAATAAGAATCGTGCACCTGCCCCTTGCTACTCGATTTGTGATAAGGTCTGGTTATCCACTTGTCACCTATGGATACCAGATTGTCGCAAGCTCCTTCCTTGTTTTATAGGCCCGTACCGAATATCAAAGGTCATTAATCAAGTGGCTTTTCGCTTGACCATACCCTTCTCATGGCGCATACACCCAGTATTTCATACTTCCCTGTTGAAGCCCTGCCGTCCCCACACGAGACCACTTTTACCACCTACGCCTCTTGTTCAGGGGTCCTCAGATGAGTATGAGGTGAAAGAGATCTTGGGATCGCGTCTTCGTAAAGGAGTTTTGTATTACCTGGTCGATTGGACCGGCTTCGGCCCGGAGGAGAGGTCATGGGAACCTGCGTCTAACGTTCACGTCCCCCTCTTGGTATCACGGTTCCATCGGGAACATCCATCCAGCCCACGTGGACGTTGGCCATTGGGAGGGGGTTCTGTCACGAAACTCACAACTCACACAACACCAGCCACATCCCAGCAGCACCATACCTGTGGCCAGAACCAGGTGCGCCCCTCCAGATTCCATGGCGCCGGGGTTTTCCACATTGAGTAGGCGGCGTGCGGCGTCATGGAGACTATGGCCGCGGTGGCGCTGGGGGGGCCGGTCTCCACTGGCCCTACTTCCTGGTCACGTGTTTTCCAACAGCGCTCACGTGATGATAAGGGGGCGGCCCGCCCAGCCAATCCTGTTGCCGCTTCCCGGTTGCAAGGGTCACGTGGCACGCAACACTACTCAGGTGGTCCAATGAGAATACGATCACGTGACCCAAGCACCGGCTTAAAAGTACGCTGAAGCTAGTCCTCTGCGCTTCTCAGCTGTTCTCAGCATTACGAGTGGCGTTCTGTGTTTCCGATCCTGATTTCCCGGCTTTTCGACCTTGTTTTCTTGTGATCCTGAATTGCCTTTGCTTGCTCCTTGGATTTGGTGCTTGGACACAGCTTCACGGACTTTGGACAATTGGCTTGCATCTTTGGACTTGCTCTCTACGGATTTCGGACTCTTGGCTCTGAACATTTGGATTTTGCCTTCCTCGGATCTTGGACCTTTTTGGCTTTGAACGTTTTGGACTGTCTCTGGAATTTCCTTTAGGCTCAAGTTGGTTTAGTGGAACTCAGCTGCGTACCATGTCAGGTGCCAAGTTAAGGGGGTCTGGCTCCAGTGCTCTCTGATATCATCCTGTCATCAGCATTCAGGCTTGCCCTCAAACTCCTGTTGTGCTAGGTGGCGGGCCCTCCATCCTGATTCACCTTACATACTAGGTAGGTTTCATCTCTTCTTCTATTTTGTTAATCTGACTCTGGTTTCTTGTCATTGTATTCACACTTACCCACTCTTTCCTTACAGCACCTGGTGCCTGTGTTCCTGACCCTTCGCACCTGTGGCCTCAATAATTGGTGAAGGAGTATTCTATATCTCTCCTTCACTGGTGCTTGGGGACAGAGGTATTCATAGACATTGCAGAGGTTTCGACGTGACACCGATCCTGTAAACAAATTTTCCCTAGTGTTGTCACCCTCACTGTACCACACTATCCAACTCACACTCTCTTGTTACCCTATTAACCTCCCAATAACCGACTACCTGCTACACTCCTTTCATGCTGTTATAACTTGCACCTGAGCCTTACTCCCACTACCCAGGAAAATCGAATCTGGATGTTTCTCTCACTGTATGTTATAGCTAAAAACCACCACCTCCTACAATAAGTACTTCACCCACTAAACATACACACCCACGACACAGTCTGAGGAGTCCAGTATGGGTTCAGTGTGCACCCAAATTACAGGCACACATTGAAGCGTCCATTGTATGGTGAAGGATAGGCCTTTTCTCCCACTATCTAGGAATCTCCAATCTAGTTGTGTTTTTCTCAATTGACTGCCATTTTGTGAAACTTAGGCTTTTTCTCCCACTATCTAGGAATCTCAAATCTAGGTGTGTTTTTCTCGATTGTCTGCCATTTTGTGAACCTAGGCCTTTTCTCTTACTATCTAGGAATCTCAAATTGAGGTGTGTCTTACTCAACTGACTGCCATTTTGTGAAACCTAGGCCTTTTTCTCCCACTATCTAGGAATCTCAAATCTCAAATCTCTCCCCCTATCTAGGAATCTCAAATCTCTCCCACTATCCAGGAAGCTCAAATCTAAGTGTGATCTTCAATTGCCAACCATCTGCGAATCCTAGGCCTGCCCTTTCTCCCACGAACACCCAGCAACCACTGAAAGCTAGTACCGATGGCAGGACACTGCCCAACTTAACTAGGAACCAGTCGCCCACCTCCCATACCCAACTGCGCTGCCTTCTTCCAATAAGTAGTACCCAGCCAGAGCCCCGCCTAGACAGGCAACCCATAGATAGAGGAACACCAGGACCTAACCCACCAATAGAGGACATCCATCTATCACTTTGCAAGAAGATAAGAGTCGAATTCAAACAAACGACACAAGGCCCTACAGGTGGGCTACCGCCCCTGTAACTGCAACACCCTAACAATCCTACTACCAAGGACTACAAAATGCCCCAACACAGAATTGGACGCCACCAAAGAGATTCGGAACAAGGAACAAACGGAACGGATCTACACCCTCACTGTCCTCCTGTAAAAACCACAGCAAATACAGAGCCCACCGCAACAAACACTACAGCCAACAGAACACACATCATAAGAAGAGAAAAATCCCTATATCTCACACCGTACGTCGCTAACCTTGCAACACCTCGACATTCCAATGCCAGTGCTTGGACACGCTGACAACCAACGGGACCCTAGAAGAGAAAGGTACGGAACCAAAGTCCTCACTCCATTCCTCACTTCATAAATCACAAAAACACAAGGACACCACCAGCAACATCATCAAAACATAGAAGACAAGGAAACAGAAGAATTCATCAACCCAAGCATCAACCTAACAGACCACTTTTACGCCAAAGCAGACTCCGCAGATCACCAACCAATCTACAACAACACAGAAGTACTCCAACTGAACAACCGCAAGACAAAACTAGGATCAAAAAACAAACCTAACCGCATCAAAACGATCCATTGCAACCTAATGAATGCTAGATCAATGTCTAAGCATTCCACAGAGATCTATTTCATAACTGAAACATGGCTAGATGACAATTACGAAATGACACTGCATAACTGCCTGCCCAACAACTTCAAGTGCTCCCAAGACAACAGGAAAAACAAAAGAGGAGGAGGACTGGTGATAATGAATACCTGAAAATTGAAACTGAAGAACCACTAACCATCAAAAACTTCAAATCCCTAATCCTTCACCTAACAGCAAACACAAAGACAAACCTCAAATTCATCCAGATATACAGGACACCGACATATGATACAAACTTCGTGGATAACTTCACTGAAGCCATCACCAACCTAGCCATAGAGCAGGAACACCTGATAACCCTTGGAGACTTCAACATCTAGTTTGACGAAGAAACCGCTAACAGACAGAAATCACTAGCCAAACAACTGAGGACAATGAAACTACATCAGCTAGACAAAGGAGCAACTCACGGGGCAGGACATACACTAGACGTAATATTCGCCAACAAAAACCTCATCACCATGGTGCCACCAATACAGATCCTCTCTAGTGACCACCTATCATCCTTCGTGATCACATTTGCCACATCAACAACCAAACAACCCTCCAAACTTCCAACTATCATGAAAAGCAACTGGAGGACCATCAAAAATATCAACCTAGTAGAACTACTTGAAATGAACAAACCACAGACAATAACTCTTGATGAAGCCGACCTTGACAGAAAAACAGAACTATTACACATATGGCTCACCAGAACAATTGACGAGCTCTCCAAGGAAATACCTTTCACCCCATCACGAAAAAGAGCAACAGCAAAATGGTTTTCTCCGCTACTTGGCGCCATGAAAAGAAGAAACAGGAAGCTGGAACTAGAATGGAGGGAAAAAAATGGCCTGGTGAAGAAATTACAATTCCAACGACATATCCACTCATACAAAATGGAAATCCACAAGGCCAAAAAGAAATATTAAGACAACAGAATCACCAAAGCCGCCAACACCCAAAAAAGAACTGTTTAAAATATAAACGAAATGAGAAACCCCCCTGGTTGCAGCAATAAACCAATACCTTCACTGAAATGATGCAACAACCTTGCAGACCACTTAAAAAACAAAATCAGCACCATTCAACAAATCATACAAAGCAGACCAAGCAACTTCAACATGAAACCTAACCAGCCATCCGAGGATCGCCAGAACAAACTCTGAAGCTTCCCCAAAATATCAGCGGAGACATTCGTCAAGCTGGTAAGCAATAGCAACAAAGCTGGCTCCCCTTTGTATCCTTGTCCCCCAGATATACACAAATCAATCCTCAAACAAGGAACCCCCATGGAATACTACAGAAACCTTTTCAACCAATCACTTTCAACAGGGACAGTACAGAGATCTTTCAAATCAGCATACATCAAACCTCTCAAGGACACAGCAGGAAACGTGCAGGACCGCTATAACTATAGACCCATCTCAAACATCCGATACCCAGCGAAACTGCTCGAAACATACGTCTACAGAATAACACAAGAATTCATAGAAGAACACCTACTACTGCATTAAGCACAAGTAGGCTTCAGACCAATGAGAGGAACGGAAACAGAACTGCTCTCAATCTGGGACGATCTAAAGGCTAATAAAGACTCAGACAAAAGCACAGCTCTAATACACTTCTGGATCTCTCTGCAGCAATTGCCACAGTCAACCATGACATCCTTATCGGGATATTGGAAGAAATAGGAATCACCGACCTATCCCAACTATGGATAAAATCCTTCCTAACAAACAGAACAGAAACTGTATGGCTCACCCTTTTCAAATCAACCCCAAGAGTATCCACCTGCGTAGTAGCACAAGGATCCTCCTTATCCCCATTGCTTTTCAACATATACCTGGCTCCACTAATCAGACGCATTAAAAAACATGGCCTATCATACTACCACTACGCTGATGACTCACAGATCGTCTACAAAATTCAAGATACAGAGGATGGAAACACAACACTGGAAGATTTTTTTTTTTTAATTGTGTTTATGGTCAGTATTTGAACTTTTACACATATATACATTATGAAATAGCATTAAAACATAGATAATAAACAATCATCATTTAAAACACCAAAACACTCATCATTTTTAACGCAAACATCATACTTTCATCTTCATTATCTCTACAAAAATAACAAAATAATGTCAACCCACAAATTAATAATTCAATAGTAACATAAAAATCTATGAAAGGAAAGAGGAAGAGAAAAAAAGAAGAA
Organism: Ambystoma mexicanum; assembly: GCF_040938575.1. Taxonomy (NCBI): domain Eukaryota; kingdom Metazoa; phylum Chordata; class Amphibia; order Caudata; family Ambystomatidae; genus Ambystoma; species Ambystoma mexicanum. Next base: position 940,553,672 of record NC_090925.1, on the reverse strand, counting down.
AAAAAGAAAAAAAGAGGAATGTGATGTGAAACTTTAAGGCAATCACGAGTTCGTCCAACCAAGCTCGTCCAGCATTCTTATCACTTCTGCGGTCAGAAAAACCTCATTGCCTCTACTCAACCTTTACCATATTTCCTGAACCAGGTCTATGCTTCCCATTGTAAAAAATCTGCCCAGAAAACACGTTCTAATTATTTTCAGAGCCACACATTCGACCACAAGATGCAATAAGGTCGCCTTATGTTTTTTACAATAGCGGCACATCTCTATATTTTCATGTACATTAACTGATCTTTTAGCTAATATTTCTCCTGGTGGCAATAGGTTGAGACAGAAGTGAAAAAATGTACTCCTTATTCTGGGGCACGGAAATTGCTTTAGATATGTTGGTAATCTTCCTAATAATTTATCAATTCTGGCCCAAGTGGTGTGAATTTATAATTTCTAGTCATAGTAATGGTCTCAATCCAACCCATTTCCCTTAGCCTTTTTTTTTAACAGAGTTCTGGTTTTTGTGCAGTTTTTTTCTGCTTTTATTACATTCATATAAGATAGTATCAACAGTGTTAGCCATCTTCACAAGAAAAGGGGAATTACTTGACTCTAGCTCCTTATTTTGATTTTCAAAGAGAGTGTTACTCATCGGATTAAATATTTTTTCCATCATGGTCAGAACTTTCCAATGAAAGCAGTATGCCAGAGACAATAATCCCAATTCAAATCTGATTGATGGCATTGGCATCCCCAATTATTACATTTTGCTCTAACCATCTGAGGGTGGGTTAACTGAATAATTTGGCACTTCTTTTGGTTAATAACTAAGCCATTTGCTTCAGCATATTTGGTTATTTTAGTTATTAGGCGCTGCAGACCTACAGGTGTATAGTCTATCAGAGCCAGATTGTCCGCATAAGCCAACCAGTTTATTAACTCTCCCCCCAGTTTATGCGAGACCAGGCCGATATCTTTCATTGCCTGGTAGAAATCTGCCATAAAGAGGTTAAATAGACATGGCGCAAATATGCATCCTTGCCGTAACCCTTTAAATGTTCTAATTGGCGCTGTTAATGTTCCTTTAGAGTCCAGTCTTATTTTAATCCAGGTTTCTTGGTGGATGTGTTCAAGTATTGCGAGTAGCGATGATGGGATTCCCCATGCCTTTAATTTCTTCCATAACAGTTTCATGTCTACAAGATCAAAGGCTTTGGAGAAGTCTGTTAAAGCCACAAATACCTGTGTCCGGCTACTTCCATGACCCTTAACAATTCTATCCTTCAATATGGATAAAATTAAGCCATTCAACGTTGTTCCCATCCCCTTTCAGAACCGGTTTGTGCTTTGGGTAGTAACTTTTTTTCTCTCACCCAGTCATTCAATTTCTCCAGGACAATTGTGGCAAATATTTTGCTGTCCGGATCCAGCAAGACTACTGGACGGTAATTCAATGGGTCTGACCGGCCCCCTTTTTTGTGTATCAGGACTATAATAAATTCCCTCCGGGATTGAGGGATCATGGGTTTCTGGAGGATATCCTTAAATAATAGGTTCAGCATTAAAGACTATAGTTTTACATTGTTTTTAAACACCGCATTAGATAAACAATTCGGGCCACATGCAGCAGGCATAGATGCTTTTGCTATTATTCTTTCGATGTCTGACGCCTCAAATTCTATTATCCATGGATCATTACCATTGGCGACCTTGCTGGAACCTTCAAAGCCTGTGCTATTAATGTTTTCCCAATGTTTAATCCATGAATTCTCAGACACACCTGTCGATTGCAATGCACATTGTGGACGTTCATTGTCATTTATTATAGACCAAAATTGCCTTGTATCCTTTTTATGAGCACCTTCAACATCTTCTCCCCAGTTTTATTAGTCATAAGTTGTCTATGGCCCCTTAGCCAGCGCTTATACCTTAATTGAATTTCCCTTTTTTTAATTGTATAGTTTCCTCTACCATTTTCATTCATACTGAGTTGTCTCAGTTGCATTAAAGATTTTTTTTGTAATGAGGTTCTCCTTCAATTCCAATAAGGATACACAACACGTAATTCTTTTTCTTATAGATTATCGAGATCTCTGAAACCAAAAGACCAAATTCCAAATACAAATAAGCAAATGGTAATGATTTTGGTAAACTAAATAATAATTTGAGAATTTTTCCTTCCAAGATCTCAAGTCTCTTTCGGTGTTTATCAGCCCATATCTCCATTCCATGTTGGATTAGAGATGACATTTTTTAATTATATAACAATCGTATTGTGCGGGGAGAAAACCCTTCTGGTCTTCCAATAAATGTACAAATAATTTGGGCTTGCTGCATAGCTTTGTGCTCAACATATTCACAGTGCTTAGTCCACTGTAGTTTATCATCTATCAGCACACCCCAATATTATATTTGTAGATAGATACTTGTTCAAGTTGACTGCCAGTCAGCGGATGAAAACCATGTTTCTGTTTTATTTATATTGAGTCTCAGCCCATTTTCCTTTGCAAATATACCCACAGCATTTAGTTGTGTCTGTAAGCCATATGGGGTATAGTCGACTTTCAAACTGCCATATTTAACCTGACACATAGCGTAACTTGATAAAACATCATCTATGTCTGCCAAATATAAGTTAAAAAGTGTGGGCGCCAGATTGCAGCTTCACCTACCTCCCCCCCAAACCCCCTGCACCCTGGTAAGAATCCAGTCTGTGACCCTGCCACACCCATCCAGCCGAACTCTCACTCTAGTTTTATTTATTTATTTATACCGCTCTGGTAGTCCGCGGGCATCGGGCGCACAATTACATGCAAGGATGACCATTAAAGACAGGACGAGAAGACAGCTATTCAAAGGATGGGATGCAGGTAGGAACCACTTGAACAGGACGGTTTCCAGGGATTTCCTGAACGGCCCCAGATTTGCTTCAAGTCGAAGGGCAGGAGGCAGGGAGTTCCCGGATCTTGCTACTCTAACTGGGAATGATCTACCGCCGCCCCTCGAGCGCTTGAAGGTTGGACATTCAAGCTGAGACTGAGTGGAGGAGTGCAAAGTTCTGCATTGGGTATGCAAAGATACCCAGGCTTTTAAATATTTCAGAGCAGTTCTGAAGATACATCAGTGAGCAACAGTAAGACTCTTGAAGATGATACGCTCATTCACTGGGAGTCAGTGCAGGGCCCTTCTATGTTCTGTGATGCTACATCTACTTGAGATCTTTTTTGTGATGCAAACCGCATCGTTCTGCAATGTTTGACAATACCATAGCTCGAGCAACAGTTGCGCAGTTCTTCTCAGAGATAAAAGGGCACAGGCTCCTTAGTAGACGTAGGTGGTAGTTACAGGTGCGAGACAGCTGGCTTACATGGGCGTCAGCACTAAGGGAGGATTCAATCTGTACACCTAGGGTTTTAACCTATTTCTGAAGCATGATGGAATTTTTTCCTAGTTCAAAAGCTTTGTAACAGGAGCTCAGTTTGGTGAGAGCCTGCTGAGAGCCCACCAGCAGGAGCTCCGTCTTGTTCCCATTTAGACAGAGCCTATTTGTGATCATCCACGATTCTATGTGGTTATACACTCTTGATAGTTTGTTGTGATCTTCAGTGTAGTCCCCTATTAGCCTAAAGAGCACCTGGGTATCATTGGTGTAGTTTGTAAACACTGCACCCAGGTGTTCCAGGAGCGTACAGAGAGATCTGATGTATAGGTTAAACAGGAGGGGCGAAAGACATGTTATGGGAGCTAGGGGGGAACAAGCCTAGGCCCATGTTACCCTTGATTCTCTATCCGTTAAGAAGGAGCAGAACCATCTGATGGCTTTGTCGGTTCACTGGCCCAGATCACAGAGGGTGCTTAGGGGGAGATCGTGGTCCACCAGATCGAATGCAGCCGACAAGTCGAGCAACATCAGTAGACCTGGTGTTCCCTCATCAATAATTTGCCGCAAATTTATTTATTGTATTTATTATTTTTATTTATTTATTTGTATAGCACCGACGGCCCGCAGTCATCAGGGGGCGTACGATAAGACAAAGACAAGATATGGGAGACAAACAGTGATTACAGGACAGTTACGTATACCAGTAAATAGTAGCAGATTAAGGGTTAACAGGAATTACATCATGGTAGTTTTATTTAAAAAGGAACGTTTTTAGCTTCTTTCAAAAGACGAGGTGGTTGGTCTCCAGCCTGAGGCTGAGTGGAAGTTTGTTCCAGCTTGCTGCTGCGCGGTTGGGGAAGGCTCTTCCCATACTGTATTATTTTTTGTGCGTTGGTCCTATGACTAACCCAAGGGCTTCTGATCTTAAGGCCCGAGTGGGGTTATAAGTGATGATGTTAGATTTCAAGTAGGCAGGTGCTTTACCGTACAGGCACTTATGTGTCAGGGTCAGAGATTTAAATTGTATGCGGTCTTCTATTTTCAACCAATACATGTCATGTCTGGCTTCACTAATATGTTCAGTTCTGGCTTTTTGTTTGATTGTTCTAATCGTGTTGTTTTGAATCAATTGGAATTTGTGCATACTTTATTTGCTGGCTCCTGCTAGGAGTGCATTTCCATAGTCTAGGCGAGATAGAATAGTAGCTCTAACTATAGTGGTGCAGTTTTTCTAAGTAAGCAGTGGTCTAATTGCCTTAAGCAGTCTAATGTAGAAGGCGCAAATTTTGTCACATATATTGCTTGGGCATCTGCATTCAGAGAGACTTCTAATGTCATGCCCAAGGTTTTAACTTTGCCCGAAACCTCGATGCGGGATTCTTTGATTTTAAAAGATTGGTAGTCTGGAGAGAGTTTGGCTCGTGCTTGTGTGGACGCAAAAACCATGAGCTCGGTCTTATTACTATTCAAACAGATCCAGTTATTGTCCATCCAGTCTTCTATGATGTTATAAAGGTCATTAAGAGATGTACTATCCTTAGCGTGGTCTCCACTCAGTTCCATAATAAGCTGAGTGTCATCAGCATAGTTGGTGAAAAACACCTGAGTATGGTCCAGCAGTTCACACAGGAGTCGAATGTACAGGTTGAATAACAGTGGCGAGAGGCTGGCGCCCTGCGGTACACCGCAGAAAATGTTAGATTCTGCTGAGAATGTGTGTCCCCAGTGTACTCGAGAGATTCTGTTCTCAAGGAAGGAGGATAGCCATCTAACAGCTTCCTCAGTACAGTTAGCAACTTTTTCTAGTGCTTGTTGGAGTAACTGGTGAAGCAGCAGACCGAACGCTGCACTAAGGTCTAAAAAGAACAGTAAACCGACTTTACCCTTATGCATAATCCCCAGCATTTTGGTCTGTAAGTCCAGCATTGCTGTCTCAGTGCTGTGGACAAGTTGAAAACCTGATTGCTGTGGATGCAGGATTTTGTTACTTTCAACATATGCCTGAAGCTGTGCAGCTGCGATCTTATCCATAACCTTGAGGGTAAAATTACAGTTGGTAATAGGTCTCAGGTTGTTTGGTTCGCGTTGGTCTAAGTTGGGCTTTTTTGCCAAAGGTGTAACAGTAACCTTTTTTTATATTTTTAGGTACTATTTGATCGCCGAAAGGAGTGGTTTATAACTTTTGTATGTAAAGGAGCAAAGATGTTAGGGTTTGCCCAATGTGTCTGCAAATCCACCAGCGCAGTCTCAGTACTAAAGGAACACCAGAAACCTGATTGTTTGTCATGTAGAATTAAATGGGATTCAATGAAAATTTGAAATTGTGAGGTAGCAAACTTATCTAGCATTTTCAGAAGAACATTACAATTAGTAATTAGCCTGAGGTTGTTAGGTTGCTTTGGGTCAAGATTGGGATTTTTCAGAAGGGGGAAACCGTCACAGTTTTTATAGAGGTGCAGACCGGACTATCCCTAAAGATGTTTTTACAAACCTGGTTAAAAACGGCAAAGAGGTCTTTATGTTCGAAAATAATTTTGGGTGGGAGAAGATTTTTGGCACAGGGGGTAGGGCACAAGGATGAGAGCATTTTAATCATTTCTCTGATAGAAATGGGAATAGCGCGAACTTTGTGTGTTCACTAGCCCCCCCCCCGAGGGATTACTTCCACCGAGTCGCATTTGTTTGAGCTTGCATGTTTTTTATTTTAGATCTGGCAGTATTACTAGTATCTGAATAAAGATGTAAGATCATGGCTAGTAAACTAGGTGGGATATCCCACTTCACCAATTTCTGCCAAAGCCGATCACATAATAAAGTGTTGAATGATGAACTAAAAACAAAAAAAACCCTGTATACTGGAAATCCCCTAATTTTCCAGGCATAATCAATGAGAGACACCACGGTCAAGATATTGTGAACTGTACGTGTTTTCCGTCTAAACCCTGTCTGATTACTGGGCAAGGTACAATGTATCTCTGTCCATTCTCTCAATTCATCTAGGAGTACTCTCGTGAGCACTTTAGCTGGGATGTCTAACATGGCGAGGAGACAATAATTTCCTGGGTCACTCCAACAGCCCATCTTGTGTATGGGAAGGATATTACTATCCTTCCACGACTTGGGCATGACCCCAACCTTGCCAATTTCCACAAGCAATTTTTGGGAGTGCTAAGCCCCATAGATGGGAGTGCTGCCTTATCAAAACATTGCAACTACCAACTGGGCTGGCTGCTTGTGAGCACTTTAAGTTCAATATTAAGGGCTCTAAATATTAGACTCCCATTGTGCACTTTCAGCTAGTTGCTACATACTTTGAAGTAATTTCATCCTCATCAATTCCACCTAAACTATTCCTATGTACTAATCCACCCACCCTCTTCTACAATGATCAATGGAAGGGCAATTTTATGAGATCCATTAATAATTTCCCAAATACCCTTGTGATCATTCTTCAAGGCCTTGTCTGGTAACAGTTTTCATCTATTGTTGGCCAATTCGTTTCGATGGCTTCTTAGCCATTTTTGAAAAATGTTCGTCAATGCAGAGATCCTCCCAGATAATAGATCACTATTCAGAGAATTCACAGTCTTGTCAATACTATTGGTTACATCATAGCAAAGCTGCCTGTATCTTACAATCATAGCTACCACCTCTACGCCTGTCCAAATTACACTTTTCCTCCTGTGTTTTATTGTTCCACTTACCTTAGACACTGTCACTTATGGCTTCCAGATTTTTGATAATGTTCCACTATCCCTGATGGCATTAATTTCCTTCACTCCCAAGGAAGTTACACAACACCTTCTCGGCTAATGGTGAAGAACTTTATAAACTTGAAGGATTCCAGCCTATACGATTATAACAGTTTGTGACAAATATGTCCCCATTCAGGTCAAAAACATTCTTCATCACCTCAGCTCCTAACAGAACACATATGGGTAGATGATCACTCTCCTCCCTATTTATCACAGCCATATCCTTTATCATACAAAGGGCTGCTTGGTTAACAAAAACATAATCTATGGTGTAGGCACTCCCATGCGTAAAAGCTTAGTGCTTATCTCTAATACTATGGCCGTTCAGCATTGACATGTTGTTCATAAACAGCACTTCTGCCCAAACTAATCCTTTTTGATTAAATAGTCTAAGATCTAAATTAGATGAGGATCTACCCACACTCAAGCAGTCAAGGCTCTCCGCCATTAAAATCACCAACTACCAATACTGGGGTACGATACAACATCTACGGCAGCAATTTATTGACCAGATTATCATTGGATGTATTACATTTCTTAGCCGGTGGGTCAAACACATTCACTACTACAAGGTCTTGGCTGCATCTAGGGGACAGGCTAACCATGACTGCCAGTATATTCTGATTGCAGTTTACAGTGCCTAACAGACGAAAGATGGCGAAACAAACACAATAGCCTGTCTTTTGGCCTGCCCTCATTCCCTTGGTAGCCTGAACCTGCCCAATGGATCTCCCATCACATTCCATATTATCTACTAACCAAGTTTCTTGTAATGCCAGAATATAAAACAGGTCAATATTTTCCACCAGGCCTCCCTCATCTATATAGTGAGAGGAACCTCTCATATTAAAACTACACAGTGTTCGTCACATCAGGGTCTATTTAGGACATGTGCTTCAAAGGCCTCAGGAAGCCACTGCCAATACCCTTCCGTTCTCAGCAGGTCAACAGTGACCATTTTTGTGCTAACATCACTGTTAGCTGTGTGAATTATATTGTTACTTCTGCCCCCTAAGGAACAGTTATTACCTTGCTCTAAGTTCAACTACACTTTATCCCTCCATTCCCTCCTAAAGCTACCAACCACAGATCATGATTTTCTATGTTAACACTCCCAATGAATTTCTCACTAGGGATATTAGAGAACGCAAGTAGTATCTTCTAAATATATCATTCTCATAAGATAAAACAATGGCCAATATCGCCTATAACTTGAACCATATATCACTCTGGCCTACTAATTTAGTATCATCAGTCGTGATAACCCTCAGTGGCCCAACCATGTTTAGTACTCTTATAACAGCTGTCCTATTTAATAAAGGATTATGGTCTAGGGTCAATGCCAGCTTCAGTTGTAAAGCTCTGTTTTTCCCCCGGATTTTATTAATACCTTCAACAATGCCAGCTGTTTAACTGGGCACCGTATGGAATGTTTCGCACTCAATAGGAGTAGTTTCAGTATTGGCATCTTTATTCCTTCTAACATCCCTTCCTTCTACCAATACAAAGATACCTCCTTTTTCAATCAGTACCTCATCATTTATTTCAGAGTTACCCCTTTGTTTCTTCTTTTTACAGTCAGCTCTTTTCTCCACAGCAAGCTGTGCTTCCCTTTTTCTTACGACCATTAGATTGGTTTTTTGAGGCAAGATCTTATATCCCCATGTGTCGACCCATGCTGTTACGGTTTGTCATGAAAGACACCTTCCACGTGATCTTCAGGAAATGTCTGCCACACTACCGCTCACTATTGTATTGTCTTTTTTCTTAGACTCTATTTTTCAAGGTGGAATAATTTACACTTCACTTCCATTTTGAACAGGTTTAGTACTGCTAAATAAATCATTTACCAACGTAACGGCTTCCACATTAATGCTAGTTCCAGCTTCATTCACGTTCATCCCTTTTTTCTTCAGACCACACATCACTGCCTGATGAACCGATTCCTTTTTTCTTAGTCCCATGTTTCCTTGCCATGCCCCTCAACTGCCTTTGAGTATCAACATGAGAGGCAATGCTATTTGAGTCCACATTTTCAGCACCACTCCTTTCTGTAATTTGACCATTACCAACAATGTTATTGAACTCGTCCACCTGTGACGTTGAATCCGAATGACCAGACTCCTCCAATAAATTAACAATTTCATGCAAATACTCAGTACTAGTGCTTTGATGTGTATACCTTTGTGGTAATCTGCTAAAAATTAGTTAAAAATTTCAAATTGTGATTCCATTTTGCCTTCAATGTTATTACATTTACTTATCAAAATATTTAGACAACTTTCCAGGACTGAGAACATTGACTCAAAGGAAGCACTATCAACATTATGGTGAGTGGAGTTCAGATTAAGTGCCTCCCACACTTAATCTTGGATCATGACCTCACGTTCACTTTCAATGACTAAGTGGGAAAATGAAGAGTTAACATGTTCATCCAAGAATTTATGTGCATCTATCTTATCTAATGTAATCAGTCAGACAGTATTTCAGGCTGTTGCACAGGTAAAACCACCAGAGGAGCAAAGTCCCAATCCTCATTTTGCAAGTTCTGCGAGTTGGCATACCCTTGAGGTACTTCCGTCTCACAAAGTCCCAGCATTTCGACATCCACAGTATTCACTAAAGAGCCCCGCTCCTGTTCACCCAAGACAGACTGACCAAGGATAGCAACGCGCAGACCTGTTCAATTCGTTTTGAGCCCATGCAACCTAGTAAAGATGAAAATTTAGATACCAAATCTGATTCCGAAATTCCTCCACCTGATCAAATATACCCCTCCTTTCTGGCAACGGAATTAGTGATTTTGGCACAGTGAATGCCTCCACATACGTACCGAGCAGTATGTATCATTTTTTGCAGGTAGGATCTTGGGTCTCAGTTTATATGTGCTTTTTATAACTTCGATAAGATCAGCAGCATGTAGGCAAACTTCATCAATTTCACCTTGCATAGTACAGCCCATCGAGTCACTCACTGTTGCTTCCATTCAAACCGCCACGGCTACCAGACTACGTGACGGCGTGATGGTGTGATGGAGTGATGGCAACGCACTTTGTGTGCTTCGCTGCAACGAGTGCATCGATGTCGCGCCACTTCAGCATGTCCCTGTCGCTCTGCTTCAGCGTGTCCCCAGGCAATTATATACAGCCCAGATAGAGGCTCCAAGGGTATGTACCCAGCAGTCACCTCTGCACTCTGGGAGACATAGTCTTCAAGCACCTCCAGTACCACCAACAGTAACAAAACAATACTTCACTTCACAGTCACACCTTACACTATATACTCTACCAGCAAGTGCCACACCAACATGCTTACTTACACTGTAGTTCCACTCATCAGCCAATGCCTCACCTTCTCCAGGAATTGCTTCCACAACTCACTGCTCCTTCATCATTCCATCTGGTTTCTCAGTTATCCACCTCCCCCACCTCTGACCTCAACCGCATAACTCACACTTCCTGATTCCTGTTTGCTTATATTCTCCCTTGGCTGCTGCTATTGGCCCTCAGTCTCTGGTCAATATGGCCCTGTCTTCCCCACTCGGGGCATGTTAGTACTCTGAAAAGTCATTGAAAGTGGTCTAAGCCCCTCCTGCTTTTTCTGCACAAGACCGTTGCGGAACAAAAAGGACAGCTCAGGCAGGCAATAGTTTGCCTATGCGTTTCAAGGACTGATTCAGGGTGCCCCTGTGGTAAATATCATGGAGAAGGACTTCAATCTTTGTCCATGGTAGTCTAGGGGGATTATCCAAGGGCTTCAACATGCTCACTGGTATCTTCTGGGAGCACCTCATGGTCCTGCTGCTGGCTGCATCTAGATGTGGCTTCCCTCTGCTGCACCTTCTTTCAGCGCTGGGGCTCGGTGGCGGTGTCAGGCTGTGGTTGTGTCTCGGCTTAGTTTCCTCTTAGCCTGTCTCTGTGTGGGCGATCATGGTTGTGGCTGCATGCTAGTTCAGCTTCTAACTTCTTTGCAGTGACATGGGGAGCTGGTTCAGGACTTTGTCTTGGATGATTCTTCGTGGCTTGGGCCAAAGTGTCTCTACAAGAAATAGAAGAATACTGGCATGTATCTGTCAATGGAGACATGACTTGAGACAGAGGTGTACTGCTAAGGAACAGGATGTCACAGAAGGTGGGGACAGAAATTGGGTCTCCTCTATCCTGGCAGTGCCCACCTCAGGGGTAGGACTGGCTCTGGATTTCTCCTTGGTAGGTCCTCCAACCCCTGAGATGGCATCCCATCCCTAATATTGAAAAGGTCAGGGTACTGGTCGAGTCACCTGTGACATTTGTCTAAATATTCAGGGATAACTATTCTGACTTTGGCTTTGGATGCAGGCAGGTAGGGACATCAATCGACTTCAGGCAGCACCACCAGATAAGCTCTACCTTCCAGCCTATCAACCTGCTCCAATAATCCTTCTCAGGTAATCTGGTTCTGTCTTGTGAAAGGCCTCTGCATTCAGTCCCATATGAAAAAAGACCCTGTTAAGGAGATTTTCCATCACCTAGCTCCAGTAAGAACCACATTCAGCGTTTCTCCTGTTGGACAGGCTCCTTTGCTTTTCCGCATTCCCAAAACTCCCTCTTCTTCCAATGTGTTTGATTGTAAATACACAGTAACCTCCACATATGCAGCATCGTTTCACACAGCAATTTTGGATTAGAACAAAACGGCTCCCAGCACCTGGGGTCTGGGGTTGGTCTTTGGGAGTGTCAGGATACTCTATCCTCATGAAGTTGGCACAGGCATTGATAGTCAGTGCAGTGTGATGAGGGCATAGCAGGTTTTGGGGAAAATGTGTAAACCAGCACGAGTCATGACCTAGTGCATAAAGAGCACAATTAGCATAACACGGTTGAAGCTGCCATTACCATTTTCTCGGTACAATGTGCGAATTGTAGGGTCATGTTCTAGGAGAATGTAAAACTGGCGTGCTGATTTTCTGGGGGCAATTTAGACCCTGCACCATTCATATTTTCTGTTGTTGGATACAGGTTGGCTTGTCAGTGATTCCTCAACTGTATACCACTGAACAACACTGTTAAGATGGATTTCTAGAATCTGGCCTGGTGGATAGAGGCCCCCCCTAGTTATAGTGAACAGGGTAACTCTGAAAGTTTAGCCAAAGCCCAATGAAGATAAGCGTGGAGATCCGTAAAGGCTATTCTCAGGAGAGCGTGAGTGGGGTCAGGGCTCCTCAATGAGTCCACACAGTGAAGCACACAATAATTCCATTTAGATGGGTAAGTACAAAATTGATATATTTATTACAGGCCCAAAACACCCACTAGGAAATAAAAAAGAAAAGGTTGAAAAATCACACAATACTCAGGTACCAAACATTTATACAGCCATCTTTAGGGTCTTAGAAATGCAATCAATAACTTAGACAACACAAGTAAGGTAAGTAGTGATGCAGTAGAGTGAAACCAAAGCACAAGAAATATACACTAACTTTATAAGTCCCTCTGATGTATGGGGCCTTCTGCCCAAAAGTCACAAAGCTTCTTCTTAGAAGAGGGGACTGATGAAATAGGAAGAGTTCTTGTGGTGGTGAAATGTTCCATAAGATAGTCAAGAAAGATACAGGTCAGTAAAATTATATTCCTATTTGTTAGACACAAGCTTTTAGATCTGACTATCAAAAATCAATGGAATGGAATAACCAAAGTTTACTCTAAGGTTCTTTCTAAGGAGAACAGGGGGAGGTGAATGTTTTGCAATTACTTACCCCCCTGACTCCAATTTCCCCAGACGGCTAGATGGTTTGATTGGGGGTTGCTCGAGGAAGGTTTTCCTACCATCTGTTCTGGTGCAGGATGTGTATGGGTTGCGGGTCCGACGATTTCTCTGGTCGGCTGCTTGTGCAGGATGCAACCTCTTGCGAAGAAGGCAAGCAAGATTCACTGATGCAGGGCTCTTCTGGACACCTCATAGGACAGGGAAGCGACTTCCACTGACAGTTACTGCACATTGACAATGGCAGGTGGCTCTCCATTAGCAGTCGAAGAAGACCTTTCTGAGCAGGCTCTCTTTTGTGGCATGAGCTGGTGACCACTGAAATCCCAACGACGAACGCAGAATGGCGATGACTCTACAGAGGTAGTCCACTGGAGAGCTGGTCTGTCCCCTGGCTGGCCCAGGGACACTTCCGATGGCTCAGGATGGCTGGATCCACAAGAATGCATCGAGGCTGGTTGATTCCACTAGTCCAACGGTCTAAAGACCACTCAGGGCCTTCACAGATCAGGTAATCCAGCAGGGCTTCACCAGGACAAACGCAGGAAGGGGATGCTGGGCCTCTTTGTCAGTGGTCTACTGATCTTCTGTCGGCTGCTCTTCTACACAGGATACTTGGCTCCAATGCTGATCTGAGAAAATGGCTGCAGAAGTCTTCTTCTTATCCTAAATCAAGGCTGGAAGCAAGTCCAAGCCCACCAATGGTAAGGATCGGCACCAATCAAATAGCCAGCAGTGATACAATCAGGTACCACTGTGGCTTTCACTCATGCCCCACACCTAGACTCTTTGACACCCCAGATGTGCAGTGGGACCAGACCGTCCCGCCCATATCCTAGGTCTACACAGAAAAAGCCAGCAGTAGCCTGACAAACCAGCAGCAACACTGGCGAATGCATGACCATAAAAGGGATTTTATGTCCTGTTATGTCCTGAGAATGCAGGAAGACGGCCAAACCACAATATGGCCAAAGAACAAGTGAAAATCTCATGGCACAGCCATATTAGGGCACTAGCCATGGTGGATAGCTATATGAGGTTGAAAGACCAACGAAATATCGAGGCTTAGTACCACATAATGAAATACGCCAATCACGGGTCAAAAAGATACAAGTATCTTTTATTACTGTACAGTGTAGAAGCAAAACAGATAGCTATCTGGCTCCCAACACCTCACAGTGTGTACCAGCAGACACAGTTAGGGGTGGGAGTGCTGGACATCTTAACACAGGCTTATTTATACAATTTTCAAAACTTTGTCCAGCCCCTCTCCAAACTAATAAGTTACATGCTAGGGTTTGTACCCAGTTGACATGTCAAATATTACAATATTGTACAACGGATTAAACAAGTTTGCATGTCCATGAAGTTACAATGGTGGCATTGGTTCTCTGATCCACAGTAAGCCTTATTTCAAGAATTGCTATAATGCAGTTCAGTAAAAACACACGATCTGAGTTTGTTCTACATTGTCTCGTTGTTTATATGAGGATGAGGCTTGTGAGCGCAGACAACACTTTGATTGCAGTTCATTCGAGTCACAAGGTTTCTTTGCATGAAACAAACAGTCTGCTCTCGGTCAGCCTAAATGTTGACACAACTCAAAAGTCGTTCGGCTCGACTGCGAGTTGAAAACACAGTCCACCATTTTAGAACACAAGACAAGAGTTGAAATCAAAATGGCGGATAATTCTTAAAATGGCGGCGAAGTTGATCGAAAATTGAAACATTTCAGACGTGGTTTTCTGTGCAACGCGAATGGGCTTAGGCCAATATTCGTAAAAAGGCGGTATTATGCGAATACAGTTTGACAAACCCTCCTTTTGACCTATGCCAAGAGCATTACTCAAACATTCGTTTTACTCAAAACCCTACGCCTCAATGTTCGTACATCATGAATCACATTCTTCAGAAATATCAATCGCCATAAGTTCCTTGATAGTGATATCTTCCATTACAAAAGCGTTAGCAGTTTTCTTGGGTGCAAGTACCTTTGGTCCTAAATACCTATAGTTTGTGCACAACATCGTCCTAACATCGAACATATGGCAGGAAGACATTGGGCCTCATTACAACAAAGGCGGCCAAGGAATGAATGGTGCGGGTAAGGGACCGGCACCGTTCATTCCGGGCCGCCCTATTATGAGGTCTGCAGTGAGTCCTGCTCTGGAACGCCTGGTCAGACCAGGCGTCCTTAGCGAGACCCGCTAGCAGACCAGGATGATAACAACGGCCCGTCATTAATGGTCCCATTGTTAGCATCCTCCACATTCCCATTTAGCCCTATCGGGGCTCAAATGGGAAAGGGGATGTACCGGGTCCCGGGAAAGGGAATTACCGGGCCCACCAAGGTCGGAATGGCCCGGTAATTCCCTATTCCTGGAACCCGGGCCCGGTACCCAGTATGGGGGTAGCCATGCTGCTAAAAGCGGCATGGCTATCTCCATACTCGTAATGAGCACCATTGTATACAACAACAAAACAGTAGAACACCAAGAACTATCAGTAGGACTGAAATGAGCTTCCAACCCCATGAACCTAGAAAGTCCCAGAACAAACCGCTAAGATTTCAATTTCCCCCGGGGACATGTTTGTCAGTACTCAAGGTATGCATATTTTGTATTGCCTTGAATATGGTAGGGGAGGAGTCAGGTACGAAAACACAGCAAGCAGATCCCACCAATTTACATACCCCACCACGCTCGGCTAAGATGACGTCTAATTCCATCCTATTTTGGAGGGAAACTAATCTAATGGCCTTTTGTTCTAGTGTCATGTTACACAGTATATCAGTGGTTCTGTTGATGGTTTTCTCCAGTACCCTTGCTAGTCTTTTGATATCCTCAGAGTTCATTATCTGTCCCCAAAATAGCACAAAGGATTTCGCTATATCGCCCATGACTTGTACAGGAGTATCACCATTCTCATCCCACCTCGGACGAGCTCTAGAAACTTCAGAGGTGCTGGCCACATATACCCCTGGTAACAAGATACCCAAGCAACACGTACCCTGCCAATCTCTAGGTAACCAAGGTTAAGCGTCATTGCCCCAGACAAAGTAAACAGGGTCTCCTACATACAAAGGTCTGTCCTCACTAATTAGATTTGCAATGTTATTACAACCCTCGAATATACCCATTGGCTGAGAATCATCTATTTGTATACAGAAGGAAACAGAGTTGGGGCTATGATTGATAGTATAGGAAGGAGGCATGGCATCCCGGTTGCCTACGGGAGCCATCTTGAAAGAAATTAGTGATTGAAAAGGTCTAGAGAGTCTTTCAGAAGGCCTAATAGAAGCGACATTAAGTTTGCTCCTATTTGCAAAGAGGAAACATCACAAAGGTGTCAGGACTCATTTCTCAAACTCATTCAAATTAGTCCCATCGAAGTTCCCAGAAATACTATTTTTCCAGCGACCAAAGAATAATGCCCTAAGTGAGGCATAACATGCAGTAGTTAGAGGAAGAGGAGCAATATACCAGCCCAATCCCTTTTCCCCGTGTTGTAGCAAATGTGAACACACCCAGCAATTTGTTCTGTTTACAACCGCGTGGGTCGCATTCATGATCTGTAGGAGAGTGTTATTATGATACCCCTGTCTATGTTGGGAGTCTCGAGGAGGAAGAGTGTTAGGGAGAATTCTCATTTATGGCTAATTTCCCTCACCTAGTGAGTCCCTCAGCAGCTTTGCTGGATTTCAGGGGTTCATTTTTTTCCACCTGGTAAGAGTGTGAGCCTTTTTCCCACTCTTACATGTGTTTTACCTTGTATATTTCTACTTTTTGTGTGATCTTGGACTCTGGAGCCACACCACTCCATGAGCCCCAGTTTTTGTGTGTGTTACACAGCACCTTCAGTGCAGTAACACTGGGTTGTCTTTGATACTTCCCACTGACTCCATTTTTCTGGGGCAGACTACTGTCCCCCAGAAACCTGTAAAGTTGCCATTAACTTTATGTAGTCACTTTAAACTACAGACCCAGTACACCCCATCTTTCATGGAGTATTGGAAAGGGTTAATTCCCACCCCTTTTTGTCTGTGTCTCTCTGAGCTTTGTTTTGCTCTTTTAACATTTAGACTTGGCTGGTGGCATCTACCGTAACTTTTCTACCGCGATTATACTATATAAACGTGGTACTGTTCCAGGCTATTGTGATAGCCTCGAACATAAACCTGCTTGCCCAAATACTTTTTATTGCAGCTCCGGTTGGGTTTTTCTTTTTGTTAAAGTCCTTCTTGTGTTTTACTTTGCACGGCAAACCAGGTTTGCCTTCTTTGTTCACCGTCTTTTGGTGGGCTTCTACGAAGAAGCCCTCCTTTGGCACCTGGGTGTCCAGGTGGGCTGAATGTGAGGGAGGAGTGTAGTCACCCCCTGCACAGGGTCTCCTTGGAGACCCAAGTCGCACTTTGTATTAATTGGCTGAAGTGGTTGTCCGGGCCGGACAACCCCCCTGCTGAGTGATTGACAACCAGGCTGTGTGAATGGGTGATTTTCCAATAAAAGGCAGCACTCTTGGGCTGGAAGTCAGAGTCACCACCGGAACTGCAAGGAACAGAAGAGAAGCGGAGAAGAAGATGGCTGCTGCACCCCCGAGTCCCGGTGAAGCCCTGCTACAGTCCTGAGCTATCTACCCTTCAACGACAAGAGAAGATCCGGTCCAGAGTCTTCTTCCCTTGAGCCTGGTGGGATCAACCAGCTCATCTTCCACAGCCAGGGGATCCTCTTTGTGGTCGAAATCGCTGCACACTGCTGTAGTGGTCCGGATAGCCATCTGAAGAGCCTCTCCTGTTTTATAGGAGCGCACCTTTTATTCACTGTCGCTGCTGCTGGCCTCATCCCTGGGTAGCGCAGATCACTCCAGATGTCCTTCTTCTTGTCCCCAAATCTGAAGCTCCAGGAACCGTGAGTCTACAGGAAACTACCAGGAACAACTGCCGTGGCACCAGCGTTCTTCAACGAATAAGGTACTGTGTCCAATTTAGAGGAATTGGGGTGAACCCTTCTTCCTCACCAAAGGTTTGACCTTTTCTTCCTTCCCTCTTATAACTTTTGCCTCCTCTTCTGACAATATCCAAGTACTCCTGGCAGTCTTGAATCGTGAACTGTTCTAACCGTGTGATCCTCGGCAACAGGAACCCTGTTCCACTTGACACTGGCGCAGGCCTATTGACTTTTATCTTCTTGTTAGAAAGTGCCCTCTGATTCTCTCTGCCTTGTCAAAAGTATTGCCTATGATTTTTATCCCCAACTCTCTTGTGTTAATTAATGTGCTAAGTGTGTTTGACTACGGTTACAATTCTTCTCGAGGATACACTTATCTTTAGTAAGACCGAACTGTCATTACTGTCAAAAAGTGATCGCATATGTACTCCCGGTAACGTCTTTGTTTCATAACACCGGTCTGTCAAATCCTAAGGTACTTACCCTGAATTGTTCTGCACAAGGGGAATTGGTTGTGTGTGGTGTATTTGAAGTGTGGTTTTATTTTAATAGAAGTGAAGTGTTTTGTAAATGTACTTATATATATATTTTTTAACCAGAAACCTTGAGTCAGTGTTTGCTTGAGTCACAGTAATTTTAGTCCTTTGTGTAATCTCTCCTACTGCTCATTTGCTCTTGAGATAAGTCTGGCTGCTCAGTCACTGCTACCACTCTTTCTGTGTAGTACAGGCTTGTACCAAAGGTGAACTTGTATTACCACTTTTTTTTTTTTTTATTTTGCATTTTTAAAGCGCTCACACAGCCCGCGGGCATCGAGGCACTGTTACAGGAATTGTTTGTTTATTTTTCAGTTGCATAATTGTTTTTTCATAGTTGCGCATTTATAACGTGCTTAAATACCCAGAGGTTTCTAAGCGCGGAACCGGGGATCGAACCTGTGTTGCTTCATGTCGTCTTGCTTCCAAGGCGTGCATGTTGCCGCTGAGCCACCCTCCCGGGACACTTCTAGTCTCAACTCTGTGCAGTGGTCCCTAAGGGCACTGGATAGGATTCTGCCTAACATTGGTGTACAGCGGTGGGATTGTTAAGTATAGTGATTACACTTAGAGTGCTGCTATTGCCTTGGGTCAACTAACCACAAGGCTAAACACCACTATAGTCTAATAACTGAAAAATCATGTCAAATATGGAAAACTACAGTGAGGAGAATTTCTTAAACTACACTGCTGATGTTTTGAGAACCATATGTAGAGAGCAGAGACTCTCTGGTAAAGGAAACAAATCTGAACTGATTGCTAAATTATTGGGAAAACAAAGCCTGGAGAGTGGGTTAGAAGGGCCTCATAGGATTCTGCCTAACAAAGAGTATGCAGATGCACGAAAGGTGGAGACATAGTGGAAACAATTTCAGTAGGCAACAAAGTCTCAAGGGGAAGCACCCTTTCCAAGTACCAAAACCCAAGCGAAAAAAAGGCAGATCAATACTGTGATCAGAAAACAATGGGTGCTCAAAGACCATGATCTTTGATGAACAGATTCTTTGTCAGCCACAAGACAAAAAGTTTGTTCCGTATGAGTAGAGTTAGGAAAGGACATTGGGCCTCATTAGGAGTGTGGCGGGTGTGGAATGAACGGTGCCGGTAAGGGACCGGCACCGTTCATTCCTGGCCACCACATTACGAGGTCTGCAGCGGGTCCTGCTCTGGACACCTGGCCAGACCAGACGTGCAGAGCGGGACCCGCTAGCAGTCCAGGATGCTAACAACGGGCCCGTTATTAACAAGCCCATTGTTAGCATCCTCCCCATTCCCTTTGAGCCCTATGGGGGCTCAAATGGGAATGGGGACTTACCAGGTCTGGTTCCTGCGAAAGGGAATTCCCGGCCCTCCAAGGTCGGAATGGCCCGGTAAGTCCCATTTTGCGGGACCCGCACTCAGACCCGAGTTTGGAGGTAGCCATGCCGCTAAAAACGGCATGGCTACCTCCAAACTCGTAATGAGGCCCATTGTTTCTCAGAGTCTATTTAGAAGCCTCCACCACATGGCCTATCTTGCTGAAGGTAACGTTGCCGGTTCCTGCCTCTTATTTATGTTTCAGCAAAAGAGTGACAAGGGACTAGCTCAATGATGATTCCTTGTGGGCACAGCCGATGCTGTGCTGTAAGTCTTGTTCCTTGGACGCAGATCGTACCTCAAGACTCCAGGTACGGTGTGATCTGCGAACAGAGTGTTGTCGGTTCCTGATGGAAGTGGTGAAGCAGAAGCAAGATTGCTCACCGATGCAGAAGGATCTGAAGAAAAACTTGAAGGCAAAGCAGCAGTCTCCCCAGGCCTCACAGGCTCAGGAAGGGTTTCTGGGACACCCTCGGTGTCAGTTAGAACTGATTTGTGATGCGTATCAGGGTGAACAATCTCCTTCTCTTCCCCTTCGTCATGTGGCAGAGGAAAAGGTATCTTCTTGATGTGCACTGCGTGGATCCAGTGTAATTTTCCGTCTACTCGTACAGTGGTCTGTGTGGCAAGGAGGACCTGGTATGGTCCTCTCCAGGGAGGTGCGAGACAGGATGCTCTTTCAAATGCCTTTACGAGCATGCAGTCGCCGGATCAGAGTCAATGACCTGGCCCATCGTATTTTACTGG
This sequence comes from Ambystoma mexicanum, assembly GCF_040938575.1. Lineage (NCBI taxonomy): Eukaryota > Metazoa > Chordata > Amphibia > Caudata > Ambystomatidae > Ambystoma > Ambystoma mexicanum. The sequence goes on along the minus strand of NC_090925.1, from coordinate 940,533,217 downwards.
GAGGGCTTCTCGCACCTGTTTATAAATCAAATACAAGTTTTGAGTTAACTGTTCACAGTACTCAGAAAGGAGCAAATGCTCTACATCTTTCAGCTGTTTAGGTTTAGGTACGTTCCAAATATTGGCTGGTCTCCCCATTATTATTCCATAGGGAAAGAGCCAAGTTTTAGTTTGTGGGGTCGTCCGCATGGACAATAGAGCTATTGGTAAGGCATCGGGCCATTTCAAATTGCTACTGGCGCAGATCTTAGCCATTTTGTTCTTCAATATACTGTTGTGGCATTCTACAAGTCCGGCACTCTGAGTGTGTCTGGCCGAATGGAACCATTTATCGATCTGTAATCCCGCGCATACCTGCAGGTTAACAGCAGCGATGAAATGTGGCCCATTGTCCGACCAAATGACCCTCGGCAAACGAAACCTAGGAAAATATTCCTTCAGCATAGTTTTCATCGTAGTTATTACTGTAGCATATTTTAAAGGGAAAGCTTCGACCCATTTGCTAAAAGCACAAATGGCTACCAGAACATATTTGTAATTCTGTCAACGCTCCATCTCAATGAAGTCAAAATGGATAACCTCAAAAGTCACAGAGGGGGGACCAAAACTACCCCTTGTGTCGATCTACCCTTCCCCACATTATGCTGTAAGCATAGCATGCAATTTTGGACCAAATGCTCAGCAGTTTGAGATATTTACATTTACCCAGACAGGTTCGAGCAATTTACAAATCTTTCTAGCACATATTTGGGTTGGACCATGAACCATCGTAACCATAGCAGTGACATAAGCATAGGGTAGCATTCATCTTTTCTTCTCCATGTCTACCCAACAACCTTCATCGTCTAAACTTGCTAAACCCTCAGCCCATAGGTTAAGTTCTCCTGAAGTGGCATCACCCTGAATTTCTTTTATAGAATGGATTCCCTCGTCTATCATACAAGTATTAGTGACTTCTCTCGTATTATATATTTTGGAATGCAAATCGGTGGCAGTCTGTTTGGCTATCCTGTCTGCAAAAGTGTTTCCTCTCCCCACATCATCTGTTACTTTCTGGTGTGCTGCGCATTTCATTATTGCTAGTTGAGTAGGAAGCGCAAGTGCTGAGAGTAGCCGAACTATCAAAGTGCCATGTTGAATCTTGTTCCATGTGAGGTCAAGAAACCTCTCTCTGCCCATAATCTACCGAAGTTGTGAACCACCCCAAAGGCATACTGACTGTCTTTACATATATTCACAGTAAGCCCTTCAGAAAGTTCACAAGCTCGAGTCAATGCAATAATCTCTGTGGCCTGCGCGGAGTTATGCAGAATTCTTTTGGTTTCCACAATAGTGCTTAATGTAGTGATGGCATAAGCAGCAGTGGATGTACCATCCAGAAATTTGAAGCAGGAGCCATTGCAAAACAGCTCCCCTTGTGGATTTTTCACTGGTGTATCATTTAAGTCAATCCTGCCTTTAGTTTCTTGCTCTGTGGTATAGAGGCAGTCATGTGGCAATACTTTGGCCGGATTTAATGTGCAACATCTCTAAATTTGGAAATGCGGTGCAAATAGAATCAGCTTGTATCTTGTTAATCGTGCTGATGTGAGATGTTGGGTCTGCGTTCTGTTTAATAGAACGTCTACAGAGTGAGGTACCATCACGGTTATGGGGTGACCCAGAACCATACCCTCACTTTGTTTTACAGATGCAGCAGCAACATCTCTCAAACATCTAGGCAAAGCGCATGCAACAGGGTCAAGCGTGGAGGAAAAATAACCACACAGTCTATTCTTCCCTCCATGCTCTTGCGTAAACACAGCCAAAGCGCATCCATCACATTCATGCACATACAAAACGAAGGCCTTGTCATAACTTGGTGTGCCCAAAACTGGTGCTGAACACAACACAGCCTTGAGCAGATCAAAAGCTTCCTGGCAATCCAAGTTCCACGGAAAAGGCAAAGAAATGCCCTTCTTTGTCAATGCCAACATTGGTTTTATCATTAATGAGAAGTTAAGGATCTACTGTCTACAGTACGAAGCCATGCCTATCAAGGCTCTGACCTCTTTCTGTGTATTTGGGACAGACATGCTAGAGATTCTTTTTATCCGTTCAGGTGTTAGTCTTCTCCCCTCCTTTGACAGGAGATAGCCTAAATAGGCGCCCTCCTGTCGACAATATTGAAACTTTTTCAATGAAGCCTTATGCCCATGTTCTGCTAGATGAATAAGTAGCAACACTGTGCCCTCCTTGCAAGCAACTTCTGAGTCTGCAGCTAAAAGAAGATCGTCAACATACTGTAACAATGTACAAGTGGAAGGCAACTCAAGTGTATTGAGCTGCTCCTTCAAAGCTCTACTATAAATGCTTGGACTTTCAGTGTACCCAGGTGACACACGAGTGAATGTAAACGATCGTCCCCCTAGGGTGAACGCAAATAAATATCTACTGTCAACAAGTACAGGAATACTAAAGAAAGCATTCTTTAGATCCACTACACTAAAATGAGTAGCTGAAGCAGGAATCATTGTCAATATAGTAGTCACATCAGGCACAATAGGAAATTGTGGAGAAACAATCTTGTTGATAGCACACAAATCAATAATAAAATGGAAAGGAATTGCATTATCCCCTTTCTTATACACCGGTAGAATTGGACTATTGCATTTAATAGGTTAAATTTGCAAAATACCAACGTCATTATCATCATGAACCGCCCATAAACATGCTGGAACTTTATCCAATTCAGTCGGTAAAAGCCTAGGCAAGAATTGTGAAGCAGAAGTTCGTTGAAGTGAAATCGTCAAATGCACTCCATCCGGAGAACAGTGAACTACCGCATTCAATTCTTTCAACAGATTCAACCCCAACAAATTTTCACCACAATTCGTTATCAAAAGAAATGGAAATGAATCAGTGAATGGCCCCAGTGAAATCGGTACCGTCTGAGAGACCAAACTAACCACTGGCGTGCCAGATAACGCTGCAGAAATGTTATTCTGCCCTGAAAGTGGAAAACTGGAACCTGTGAATGATCAACAGAGCACTTCTGTGCTCCTGTATCTATCAAAAATAGATGCTTCCTATTCCCCACCTTCATTTCTATGTAGGGACCTTTCTGATTGATAGGAATAGGTACCGGTTCCAGACTTTGCTTCGGGCTGTCTTAACGGAACAATACATCATCAAATGCAAGATTCTCAGAGAACTAAACAGTTGAAGTTTTATCGAAAATGTTCCCATTATTCGTACTATGCTGTTGACTATCCTGTGAAAATGACTTTTGATTCTGAGCAAACTGGCTTCTACCAGGACTCCCCATCCCAGGACAGGTTCTGGATCGTCTACCCATGGGTTCTGGATCATCTACACTATGTGTTATTCGATTGCTGCTGAAGGATCAGGCATTGTGCTCGCCAATTACCTTCTTGTCTGCAATAAGCACATTGGTTCATGTGTACGGGACCCATCTGCACATTATTCTGTGGAGCAAACTGACCTCTAAACTGTGTACTCCCGCCTCTAGTCCCTCTTACTATTTGCTGCAACAATACTTTGGTTTCCAAGTCTCCCTTCTTCTTTTCTATCCTCTCTTTTTCATTATTAACCCTATTTTCATAATACTGAGCCATGTGCAATACCTCAGATTGCGATTTTGCTTGCTAGGTGCTTTCAGAAGTCATAATTTGTGATTGGATATCAGGCAACAATCCACGCACAAATGTGTCCACAAACAGCCTTTTTCCTGACTCAGTTCCTAAGTCCTGACCGCTAAAATCTGAGAACACTTGTTCGAACCAATTAAAAAATTCGATAGCGCCCTCAGATTTCCCCTGGGTGCAAGCTGTAAGCTTGTCCCAAATTTTCTTCTCTCTGGAACCAAAGTCTTCAATTTAGTTACTATTCTATCTGGCAATGTCAATATCACCTGTGGCGGTTTCTCACCAGCTTACCTTTCTCCATCTATCCGTACCAAGTTAACCCATGTGTCACCCAGTCCTGCCAGATCATCTATAGTTCTAATCTGTTTCTATAAATCAGCAGTTAGGATCACAGGGAACAGCAAGTCCATATCATCCAGCGTGAAAACTGACGAATGCAAGACAGATTCAATTTCTTTATAAAACCCTGTTGGATTTTTCCTAATATCTGGAATTGTCTGTCTAATGGCATTCACTTCCTGTCTAGAAAATGGGACATGAAAAAATTGTGAAACATAATGAGCTTCAATAGTGGCGGCTGCTGCGCCTGTTGCAGCATTAGGTGGAATCTCTACTTTAGGAACAAATGTCGGAGGAACCGCCCTCATTGGCAATTGAGAAGTAGGCAATTCCAAACGTTCATTAAGCAACAGGGCTAAATCGAGTGACAAAGCAGTTAAAGCAGTATCGGGTAAAAATGCTCTCTTATAAATGACCATCAAATATGGGGGACAACAAACCTTTTTCTTCATAAACTCATCCTGCAGGTACTCTACTGTTACTTGTAATACTTTCCTTTGCATGGTCGGAGTATACTGACTAAGCGTGTCTTATACTTCCATGGGAGAAATTGAAACATCCGAAATCCATCTAAGCGCATCTCTTGTGCAAATACGCCTCTCTTCACTCATTGGTTTGCAAGAAGGAAGAAATTGTTTCTGTACATATGAAGTATCCAATCTATCACCATCCATATCATCATTCTGTAACCGATCTAAATCCCTCTTAAACTCGAAAACCCTCTCAACATGCCCATGTACTTTCTCTGCAGTTTCCCTTGAGTGAGCTAACACATTCAAATCCCTCCACCCTTGTGGGGGACATCCATGTCTGTCATATTACTCCAAACATAAGCCAAGTGCATTCCCATCCCCTCTATCAAAACATTCTGTTCGGGAATACTTTCTTGGTCAGAAATTGCAGTTAAGACATCTGATTTTTCACATTTTTCTATACATTTCTTAGCCCATGCGTACAATTCTCTTTTCCTCGCTTTAGAAACTGTAATACGAGTCACTACTTTTGAATCAACACTCGCCCCTTCAATTGCTACAAGTGGAGCAGAACCACTTGAAAAAGAAAGTTCAGACAAATCTTGTACAACAGGTAGTGGAGACACTACCGCTGGCAGTAAAGACGGAGTTAAGGGAACAACAACTGGCGGTAAGGGCGGATATGCAGAAGGGGGAACAACAACAGGAAGAGGAACAGCAACTAGAGGAGGAGGAACTACGGGAGGAACAGGAACAACAACTGGAGGAAGTGCAACAGCAGGAAGAGGTAAGACAGCAGGGAGAGTCACATAAGGAAGAGGTGCAGTGGCAACAGTCCTATGCACATTTAAAAGTTTATCAATTAGCTTGTCTGGGGCATGAAAGTCCTTAGACGGATATATTTTCTGTACCCCAAGTTGAAAGGCCCTATCCATGCTTCTAATAGATTCAGACTGCTTCTGTTGATCATACAATAATGCTGTCTCACAGTTAGACATATGACGACGTGCATGTTTCTCTTTACTCTTAAGTTGCTGCATAGCTTCCTCTCTCCAATTCCTAATTACATCAAATGCTACAGGCCTAGCCTTTTTCTTTAACAGTATAGACTCTAACAGGGTAATTCATAGAATTTCGCAGAAAAGTGTCGCAAGCGGCTGGCGCAGAGTGTCCGCGTGCGATTGTGTGCGCCAGGCACGTGCGCTAAAACCGATTTCCGCGCACAGCGTATTCATGGATTCCATGCTCCCAAACCAGCCGTGGCGCAGAGAATCGCAGCGACCCTGCAGCAGCGCCAGTAACGCCCCCAAGAACGCCCTCGCGCAAGGAAAAGCCATCAACATCGCTAAATCATCGCAAAGGGCTGCGCTAACCCTGGACCAGTTTACAGGGCTGCCAAACAAGGAACGCAAAGCGGGCAACCTTCATATCAGGAGTACGCGGGAAGTTTTACACGCGATTAGCCAGGGTACGTGTATTACAGGGGTACGCGGGAAGTTCAACACGCGATAGTCCAGGGAACGTGTATTAAAGGGGTACGCGGGAAGTTCAACACGCGATTGTCCAGGGAACGTGTATTACAGGGGTACGCGGGAAGTCTTACATGCGATTAGCCAGGGCACGTGTAATACAGGGGTACGCGGGAATTATCACACGCGATTTGGCAGGGTACGTGAATTACAGGGGTGCGTGGGAATTATCACACGCCATTTTGCTGGGTACGTGTATTACAGGGGTGCATGGGAATTATCACACGCGATTAGGCTGGGTGGGTCCTCACAGGTGTTCCCTGTACACCCTCCACGGCCCCTGCAGGCAGCCCACAAAACAGGGGACTACCCTGCACACCTGCTCATGTCCCCCTGCACCCCCACCCCCCAGCCACCAGGGGCACCCACCACCAGGCCCCCACCCATGTCTCCTACCACCCCCACCCCCCAGCAGTGCAGGGGCAGCCTCCACCAGGCCCCCACTCATGTCTCCCACCACCCACACCCCCCAGCAGTGCAGGGGCATCCTCCACCAGGCCCCCACCCATGTCTCCCACCACCCCCACCCCCCAGCCACCAGGGGCAGCCTCCACCAGGCCCCCACCCATGTCTCCCACCACCCCCACCCCCCAGCAGTGCAGGGGCAGCCTCCACCAGGCCCCCACTCATGTCTCCCACCACCCACACCCCCCAGCAGTGCAGGGGCAGCCTCCACCAGGCGCCCACTCATGTCTCCCACCACCCCCACCCCCCAGCCACCAGGGGCACCCTCCACCAGGCCCCCACTCATGCCCGACTCATGTCTCCCACCACCCCCACCCCCCAGCACTGTGGGGCACCTGCCAGCAGGCCCCCACCCATGTCACCCACCACCCCCACCCCCCAGCCACCAAGGGCACCCACCACCAGGCCCCCACCCATGTCTCCTACCACCCCCACCCCCCAGCAGTGCAGGGGCAGCCTCCACCAGGCCCCCACCCATGTCACCCACCACCCCCACCCCCCAGCAGTGCAGGGGCATCCTCCACCAGGCCCACACTCATGTCCCCTATCACCCCCACCCCCCCGCCACCAGGGGCACCTCCACCAGGCCCCCACTCATGTCTCCCAGCGTGCTACGTGTATTTCAGGGGTGCGCGGGAAGTTCCACTCGCGAATAGCCTGGGCGCGTGTATTTCAGGGGTGCGCGGGAAGTTCCACACGCGAATAGCCTGGGCGCATGCATTTCAGGGGTGCACGGGAAGTTTTACACGCGATTTCAGCAGGGTACGTGTATTTCAGAGGTGCGCGGGAATTCTCACACGCGATTTGGCTTGGTACGTGTATTACAGGGGTGCGTGGGAATTATCACACGCGATTAGGCTGGGTGGGTCCTCACAGGTGTTCCCTGTACACCCTCCACGGCCCCTGCAGGCAGCCCACAAAACAGGGGACTACCCTGCACACCTGCTCATGTCCCCCTGCACCCCCACCCCCCAGCAGTGCAGGGGCAGCCTCCACCAGGCCCCCACCCATGTCTCCCACCACCCCACCCCCCAGCAGTGCAGGGGCAGCCTCCACCAGGCCCCCACGCATGTCACCCACCACCCCCACCCCCCAGCCACCAGGGGCACCCACCACCAGGCCCCCACCCATGTCTCCTACCACCCCCACCCCCCAGCAGTGCAGGGGCAGCCTCCACCAGGCCCCCACCCATGTCTCCCACCACCCCCACCCCCCAGCAGTGCAGGGGCATCCTCCACCAGGCCCCCACCCAGGTCTCCCACCACCCCCACCCCCCAGCCACCAGGGGCAGCCTCCACCAGGCCCCCACCCATGTCTCCCACCACCCCCACCCCCCAGCACTGTGGGGCACCTGCCAGCAGGCCCCCACCCATGTCACCCACCACCCCCACCCCCCAGCAGTGCAGGGGCAGCCTCCACCAGGCCCCCACTCATGTCTCCCACCACCCCCACCCCCCAGCCACCAGGGGCAGCCTCCACCAGGCCCCCACTCATGTCTCCCACCACCCCCACCCTCCAGCACTGTGGGGCACCTGCCAGCAGGCCCCCACCCATGTCACCCACCACCCCCACCCCCCAGCAGTGCAGGGGCAGCCTCCACCAGGCCCCCACCCATGTCTCCCACCACCCCCACCCCCCAGCAGTGCAGGGGCATCCTCCACCAGGCCCCCACCCATGTCTCCCACCACCCCCACCCCCCAGCAGTGCAGGGGCAGCCTCCACCAGGCCCCCACTCATGTCTCCCACCACCCCCACCCCCCAGCCACCAGGGGCACCCTCCACCAGGCCCCCACTCATGCCCGACTCATGTCTCCCACCACCCCCACCCCCCAGCACTGTGGGGCACCTGCCAGCAGGCCCCCACCCATGTCACCCACCACCCCCACCCCCCAGCCACCAGGGGCAGCCTCCACCAGGCCCCCACCCATGTCTCCCACCACCCCCACCCCCCAGCAGTGCAGGGGCAGCCTCCACCAGGCCCCCACCCATGTCTCCCACCACCCCCACCCCCAAGCACTGTGGGGCACCTGCCAGCAGGCCCCCACCCATGTCACCCACCACCCCCACCCCCCAGCAGTGCAGGGGCAGCCTCCACCAGGTCCCCACCCATGTCTCCCACCACCCCCACCCCCCAGCAGTGCAGGGGCAGCCTCCACCAGGCCCCCACTCATGTCTCCCACCACCCCCACCCCCCAGCAACCAGGGGCAGCCTCCACCAGGCCCCCAACCATGTCTCCCACCACCCCCACCCCCCAGCAGTGCAGGGGCAGCCTCCACCAGGCCCCCACCCATGTCACCCACCACCCCCACCCCCCAGCCACCAGGGGCACCCACCACCAGGCCCCCACCCATGTCTCCTACCACCCCCACCCCCCAGCAGTGCAGGGGCAGCCTCCACCAGGCCCCCACCCATGTCTCCCACCACCCCCACCCCCCAGCAGTGCAGGGGCTTCCTCCACCAGGCCCCCACCCAGGTCTCCCACCACCCCCACCCCCCAGCCACCAGGGGCAGCCTCCACCAGGCCCCCACCCATGTCTCCCACCACTCCCACCCCCCAGCACTGTGGGGCACCTGCCAGCAGGCCCCCACCCATGTCACCCACCACCCCCACCCCCCAGCAGTGCAGGGGCAGCCTCCACCCGGCCCCCACTCATGTCTCCCACCACCCCCACCCCCCAGCCACCAGGGGCAGCCTCCACCAGGCCCCCACTCATGTCTCCCACCACCCCCACCCTCCAGCACTGTGGGGCACCTGCCAGCAGGCCCCCACCCATGTCACCCACCACCCCCCAGCAGTGCAGGGGCAGCCTCCACCAGGCCCCCACCCATGTCTCCCACCATCCCCACCCCCCAGCAGTGCAGGGGCATCCTCCACCAGGCCCCCACCCATGTCTCCCACCACCCCCACCCCCCAGCAGTGCAGGGGCAGCCTCCACCAGGCCCCCACCCATGTCTCCCACCACCCCCACCCCCCAGCAGTGCAGGGGCAGCCTCCACCAGGCCCCCACTCATGTCTCCCACCACCCCCACCCCCCAGCCACCAGGGGCAGCCTCCACCAGGCCCCCACCCATTCTCCCACCACCCCCACCCCCAAGCACTCTGGGGCACCTGCCAGCAGGCCCCCACCCATGTCACCCACCACCCCCACTCCCCAGCAGTGCAGGGGCAGCCTCCACCAGGCACCCACTCATGTCTCCCACCACCCCCACCCCCCAGCCACCAGGGGCACCCTCCACCAGGCCCCCACTCATGTCTCCCACCACCCCACCCTCCAGCACTGTGGGGCACCTGCCAGCAGGCCCCCACCCATGTCACCCACCACCCCCACCCCCCAGCAGTGCAGGGGCATCCTCCACCAGGCCCCCACCCATGTCTCCCACCACCCCCACCCCCCAGCAGTGCAGGGGCATCCTCCACCAGGCCCCCACCCATGTCTCCCACCACCCCCATGCACTGTGGTGCACCTGCCAGCAGGCCCCAACCCATATCACCCACCAATCCCACCCCCCAGCAGTGCAGGGGCAGCAGGCAGTCAGGCAGCAGCAGGTGGGAGCATGCTCGGGGCTCTGGGGGGCAGTAGTTCGGCCTTCCGGGCAGGAGCGTGGTATTCCGTGTGCGTACGCGTGGCCAGCTTGGTACGGAGTGATTTGGCACGTGAAAATCCTGCACGTCAGCGTGAAAACTGAGGAAAGGCCCTCAGCGCGTAAGCGCGTCTGTGACGTGACCCGCACAGGTGTATCCCACACAGCACGTGATGACAGAGCACACGTGGAAAGACTGCACGTCAGAGTGTAATCGCGTGTGATTGGTGGAAATGGCCCTACACACAGAAGTGACAAAGCATGTAATTGGTGGAAATGGCCCTAGCGCGTACACGCCGCGTAAGTGACGCTGGACGTGTGGGCCTGTATAAAAGGTATGTATAGAACACGTTTTCCTTGTACGTGCTTTTCGTGGAGAGCGAGTGGGTGAATTCTGTACTTCTTGTCGTTTCACACGCGATTTACTTCACGGCGTTTCAAGTTCGTATTCCCTGTTACCTCTGACAGCTTTTTCTCTTTTTTCTCTTTTACTGGTTTACCTGGGCCTGTTCCCTCAAACAGTGTTCCCTTCTACTGTTGTCCTGTCTCCTCAGACAGCGTACAAATCTTCTTTTGGCGGGGGTGTTGCCAACCAAACGTGCTCCTTTTACACGCTCGTTTACCAGGCAGACGGTGAGTCACGCACGTATCTAACATCTGTGCTTGCCCCGTGTGTAGCCTACCCCTTCAGAGGTCATTCTAGGCTGCGTGTGACACACATACGTTCATTCTTGTGTTACTGGGTGCCACAGCGTAGTGCAGGTTTTTCTTTCTGCACACGTGGTCTAGGAGGGGTTGCGTGCACGTCATCTCCCTTTTTTGGGCCTCCTGTGCGTTGCGTGACCCGTCATCTTTCCCCAGGGGTTACATTCAGCCTTGCTAGAGCACTAGGGTACAATTACCATCTGGGACCCAACCCCTTTGACCCCCAATTGCCCAGGACAATAGTCTACATCCACTCCCATACGCACATTAACATCAGTGCCATGGCTGGGAGGCGAGGATTCCGTAAGGGTGGCAAAGGTGGAAGAGCCACAAGTGGTGGCCGTGGTGGATCCGGTAGGGGACGTGGTCGTAACTTGCAGGGTGAGCCTGTCCCCCCATGTGTGGAGGACCAGTCACGGGCACCCATAATCCCCCCCCACTCCCGTAGAGGCTGATGTGGCTGACACCATCCATGCTCAGCCCTTGTTGGACCAGCCCATTGTGGCACCAGACCTGGCTGACTCCATGGCTGACTTCCAGGTCAGCAGGGCTACGACACGTGCGCTGGTGCACGTTGATGCCATCATGCCACGTGGATCTGGGGCAGCAAGGTCATCTGCTGCACCAAGGAGGCAGGGCGGAGAGGCTGCAGGGGCAGCTGCGGCTCCATCCACCCCAGCCCTCACACACCCAGCCAGGACAGTGTCGGTCCTAGTCCATGCTGCTGACATTCCCCCTGACACCATCACACTAGAGCCAATGCCTGCACCAACTCCCATGCTGAGTGTGCAATCCCACACTCCTGATACAGAGTCCACCAGGGCTCCTGCCCCTAGTGTCCAGAGCGGCGCAGGACACTCAGGATCACCACCACCTTCCAAGCGGAAGAGGAAGAGTGCTCGTCCGGCACAGGCTGATGCCCCAGACACGGCTACACAGTCCGGCCCGTCCAGGAAGCCCAGCTTCACGGATGACGAACTGAATGCACTTGTCGAGTATGTGTCCGGACATGACAACGAGATGGTCATTGTTGCAGGATCCAAGACCACACCTGCACAACGCCAGGCACACTGGCAGACCGTTGCGGACATCGTAAGTGCCCTTGGAATCGTGAGGCGCACAGCCAATGATTGCTATAAGCGCTGGAATGACCTAAAGCGCAGGGCAAAGCGTAAGCTGGCCTCAAGTCATGCCGCAACTCTAGTGACTGGAGGTGGGTCTCCAGTAGTAGACATGGAACTCACTCCACATGAGTCAGTCGCTGGGACCTACGTCACGGAGGAACAGATCCAAGGCGTGGGAGATCTGGCTGATTACGAGGCATTGTCCGGTGAGTGCACATGCATGTGTGTGTCATCCATGTGCATGGTGTGTGTGTGAGGGCTTCTGTTTGTGTGCCAGGTGAGAGTGTGTGCGCCTGAGTCGTATGGGTCAGCCATGTGCTTCATGCAATACTTCCTGCGCAGCTGCATTTGGCCATAGCAGTATCCCTTCTGCCAACAGTAGACATCTAGCCCAACTGCACGCCAGTTGCCCTTGAAGTGTCACCTTGCCACAACATAGTTGCTTATTTTTCACTGTTCATTCAGTCATATTGTTTGCATTCCCCCACTTTTACTAGCCATGTCGCTGTCCACTAGTCACATGTCTGACATGGCTATGGTGAAGTGGAGTGACTTTGTTACCTGGATATCATTTGTACACACATGTCCCTGTGCAATTGGACCATTTCAGACTGGCAGCTCCAGGTGAAAATCTGACCTGTTAGAATTAGAAAAGCAATTACATGCGGGAACTGGACTGAATGAATAGGTGCTGCCCTCCTCTCCATCTTCACTCAATAGCAATGGTACATGCCATCTGTGTGATGGCATGTGTGTTTCACCTGGCAATCACAGGCCAATGTGTGATGCCACTGCCAGGCAGCATGCAGAAAATGTGTTCATTTTCCATCTTGGTGTCATCAGTGTGTGCCATTTGCCTGCACTTCATACGCAGTGAGGGTGCATGCATGGGAGGGTTTTAGTCATGTGGGACATGTGTCAATCAAGTACTGGTTCTCTTGCTTCTCAGCCCTCATTGTGTGCCATGGTGCTAATGCCTGTTTCCATTTCTTTGTTTTCATGTCTTTGCAGGGGAAGACGCACCTGATACTGCTGGGGTTGTGGAGATGGTGCAGACCCAGGAGGGGTCCGAGGGCCGACCAACCACCAGTGAGGGACGTGGTGTGGTGGTGGGGGAGAACCCACAAGTGCTGCAGGTCGTGCTCTCAAGGGGTGTCTCTGGCTGCACCTCCCCCGAGCTGTACTCAGGTGTTGATTCGGATGAGACCTACGTGCCGTCGCAGGTGAGTGTTCCAGGGAGGGATTCTGTTCTGTCTCACCCACCTGCACCAGGGTCAGAACCCTCCATGGGGATGTCAGTGTTGGCAGCTACGCCTTTGGTGGTTACGGATGCAGGGTCACACTCCGCGACATCTGATCCTGTTCCTGGGCCAGCAGATCAGAGGGGGAATGCAGTCCTGCAGCCTCAGACAGGTGTGGTGCCCGCCGACGTGGTGGCCGTACGCCACCTGGCAATACCGCATGGGAGCAATCCATTTACGGTATGGCAACCCAACAGGCTGCATCATCCGAGATGATGGCTCAGGCCATGGATAGGGTGGCCACTTCCATTGTCCCCCCAGAAAGGCTGATGGAGCGACTAGAGCAGGCAACCGACTCCATCTGCCAGTCACACAGGGAGGACATGTTGGGGTCCAACAGGGACAGGCGGGCGGCACTGGCGACTCTGCAGGAGGCCATCTCCATTGAGTCCCAGGGCCACAGGGAAGCCCTGAGGCAGGAGCTCCTTCACCTCAGGACGACTCTTGTTGAGCTTGAGGCTTCAACACATCAAAGGACAGAACAGCAGCTGGAGCATCTCACCCGTACGCTCTCAGCTGAGATGCAGGCAATGAGGGCGGAGGTCCGGGCATCCCGTGAGTTGTTGCATGGGGACCTCCGCACACTCATCCTCCAGAACCAGACCTACCACACCCGCATGCTTGCAGCCATGGAGGAGCAGACTAGGGCCTTGCGTGGGCTGCCCCCCATAGTGCAACCACCTCCGGATGCAGCTGCACAGGGTGATAATAGCGACAGCAGTGATACTCCCACAACAGGGTAGCCGTGTGGGCCATGAGCCCATGGAGGAGTTTTATTTTCCCAGGATCCACGCAGGTGGGTTCTGGTGTGCATCCTGTCCTCGGACCTCCTGGGTGGCCTCCCCAAACCCCCCGGGCCCATCAATGGCCATTTTTGATTGTTTCTTATTTTTATTGTTATTTATTTTATTCCCTATTTTTTTGGGACGATTTGTTGGCTTCCGTGGTTCCTGTGGGCATACGCTGCATTGTGGCTGGGCACATGCAGGCTTGTAATGTATTTGGTTCAGATGCTTGGGTTTGAGTCACACACACCCCTCCTGCTTCCCGTTTCCATGGGCTTGCAAAGGGTGTGCCCAAGTGACAGTGAATTACACAGTGACGTTGGACTCCCATGAGCTGTGTGGGCAGTCTGTAGTCAATACTGTGTATACATTCCTAGTGCATATTGCTGTTGTGTTGTACACTGCATGTTGCATTGATGTGTAACTCATCTTCTGTGTCTACCTCCCAATTTGCAGGTCCCTTCCTCATGTCTACACAAGGACCTCTAGTCTGGAGATGGGGTCCATGTTGGCAGCAGTGCACCTACAACTCTACATGGCGCCAACACTGCACAGTTGGTGGTGGTGGGAGTGCAGGCATTTCCAGGTGGTGAGACTACTAATATGTAAAATTTGTGATGTCATGTTAATGGTAGTACGTGCTCAAGTATGTTGTTGGTCCGGCATTGCTGTGAGCATTTCAGGTGTTGCAGGTTTCTAATAGGGACACTGTACATAGTGACACTAGTGTCATGTTGTGGGGATTACTTTGTTTACCTGCAAATAGCATGACATGGCACGGTGTGTCGTGTGGCGGTGCTGGGGTTGGGTTGGCTGACATGGCACTGTCCTCTTGTTGCATTTTGCAAGTGGGTATTCTTTTTAGCTGCTTGAATGTGTAACTCCACAAAACTGCATTGGTGGTGTCTGTGTGGGTAGGGATGCACACATTGTGACACTTCCAGGTGAACAATCTCAGGCTGATATGGTATTCACGGTTCATTCTCCAGACATTCAGGATCAGTGTCAGGTTGAGTCATCATTGATTGTCAGATGGAATGTGCCAGGGCAGTGTGCACTCCACAGGGGTGTGATTTCTATGTGAAGTAATTAGCCACTAGCTGTGTACGGGCTGCCTCCCCACGTGCCCTTTCCCCTCCCATGCGCAGCGGCTGTGCATGTGGTTGGGGATGTGGGGCCACCACCATGTCCACGGCCAGGCCCCGGCGTGTTGCAACGTTGTGCAGGACACATGCTGCCACTATGATCCTGCACACTACTAGGGGAGCGTATAACAGCTGCCCGCCAGAACGGTCAAGGGAGCGAAAGCGTGACTTTAGCACTCCGAATGTGCGCTCCACTATGCCCCGGGTTGTAATGTGGGCTGTGTTATATCTTACCTCGGGTGGCATGGTGGGGTTCCGAATTGGCGTCATCATGTGGGGGCTGAGAGGGTAGGAACTGTCCCCTGTGGAGGTGGTGATTGGTATCATTGGTGGGGTTGTGACCTTGCTCAGTATCCAACATGCATGCATGTGCAGTGGCATACATACTCACCAAGCAGCCATGTATCGCCATGCCGCCCAGCATCTAGGTCCCGGCATAGGGTGGACATTCGGTAAATGAAGCTGTCGTGGGTGGAGCCGGGATAGTTGGCATATACTGAGGTGATGATTCCCTTGGCATTACATACTACCTGCACGTTGATGGAATGCCAGTGCTTGCGGTTCCTATAGATGTGCTCAGATGCCCTGGGGGGACGTAGAGCCACATGGGTGCAGTCGATGGCACCTAGCACTTTGGGGAATCGTGCCACACCGTAAAAATCCAGGGCGGCAGCATGCCTTTCTGCAGGTGTTCTGGGCAGGTATATGTGCCTGCGGACTGATGGGCGTGCAGTGATGATGTTCAAGACCTGGTGTAGGCAGCGTGACTGGGTGGCCTGTGACACCCCACCCACTATGGCACTTGTCCGCTGAAATGATCCAGTGGCTAAGAAGTGCAGTACATTGAGGACCTTCTCCAGGGGGCTGAGTGCTTGGGAGCACAGGGTGGGTGATGTGAGGTCATCCTCCCACTCACTCACCAGGTCCAGTATTATGTGTGGTGGAAACCTGTACCTTCCATACACCTGGTCATCAGGCATCCCGAAAAGTCTGGTTCTGGGTGTGAATATTCTGGCCCTGACTATCCTCCTCCTCCTCCTTTGGTAGCCCACTGCCACTGCTGCTAGGAACGGTATGTTCATCCTGGCGTCTGGCTTGTTATTGTTAAAGTGCGCAAATTCATGCTTTGCGCGTGTTCTAGGCGAGCGTGTGACCCGCGCACCCCTGGAATCCAGTTCCCAGTCCAATAGCGTGTGGAAATTCACGCACAACGGGATACAGGTGCGCTGACGTACTTGCGTGTGTAAGTGCCCGCGCACCCCTGAAATACACGTACATAGGCCAATCGCGTGTACGCGCACTTTTGTCCAATTACACGCGATGACACTCTGACGTGCAGTATTTACACGTGTGCTCCGTCATCACGTGCTGGGTGGGGAACACGCGTGCGGGTCACGTCACATACGCGCTTACGCGCTGAGGGACTCTGGACCAATAGAATCGCGTATGCGTGCTTACGCGCTTACGCGCTAAGGGCCTTTCCTCGGATTTCACGCTGACGTGCCGAATTTTCACGTGCCAAATCACTCCGTATCAAGCTGGCCACGCGAAAACACACGGAAGACCACGCTCCTGCCCAGAAGGCCGAGTTACTGCCCCCCGTGCCCCGAGCAGCCTCCCACGTGCCATCTGCTGCTGCCTGCCTGCCTGCCTGCTGCCACCGTGCCCTGCCATTTGGTGCCTGCACATCAGCCATCTGCAGGGGTCCAGTTGCTGTGTCCACCCCTGCTGGAACTGAAGACTCCCGACTGGGATTACATCGCTCCACAGCCCAGCCCCAGGACCCAGTTGCCCACCCACACCTGCCTCTGGGGTTGCCATGTCGGGCACTTCCACATCTGGCACCAGTGGCAACCCCAGGCCAGAGGGGCAGAGGGGCACCAGCTTCACTGCCACCGAAGTTGGTGTCCTGGTGGAGCATGTCCTGGGGCAGTATGATGCCCTCTTTGGATTGTCCCGCGCCAGCAAGGATGGACGGGAGAGGATCTGGGCCGACTGTGTGGTTGCCATCAACGCGGAGGGGGTGGCAACCCGCAACGTCCAGAAGATCAGGAAGCGCTGGGAGGACTTGAGGTCCAGGACCCTTGTGAAGGCCCGGCGCCTCGTGGAGGGGGGCCGGGGCCGCATGGGTTCCATCCAGATGAGGGTCCTGGAACGCGTACGCCCAGCGCTCCATGCCCAGATCCTTGAGAGGGAGGCCCGTCTGGAGTTGAGCGGTAAGTGTCCAAGCATTACTGTGTGACACAGGGCATGTTGCTGTGTGCTGGGTCTATGATACTTGCCTGTATGTGTGCCATAGGCCATGTATGCATGTATGTGTGCATGGACATCATGGTAATGCATGTGCAACCAGTGATGTGTGACCCACATGGTTGTTGCATGTGTTCAAATGCCGCATGGGGACCCCTATGCAGATTTTGAACATGAGAGCATGCCAGTCTCTGTACCGGGACATGGGTGGGGGTGAGGGATGGGTGCCGATGCCAGGTACATATGTGGTAGCCATGTCTGTGTGGCTGACCTGCGTGTCTGTGACTTGTGCATGCCATGGATGCATGACACATGTGTGTGACAATGCACAGATTCAGTGAAGCAGCCAAATTGCCCTTGTATCCGCTGTGTTTGTTGTGTTTGGGGCCAGATGGATGTGACTGAGGTGAAGTGTGTGCATGTGAAATGCATGAGCCATGATGCATGTGAGTTCCATATCATTGAATGTTTCAAGAGTCCATTGGACATGCATGGAAATGTCCATGGCATGCAGCATGCCTGTTACTGTGTGTGTTTTGCCTGGACTGACCCATGTGTTGTGGAGGGACATGATGGAAGTGTACTTTGACAGTGG
Organism: Ambystoma mexicanum; assembly: GCF_040938575.1. NCBI lineage: Eukaryota > Metazoa > Chordata > Amphibia > Caudata > Ambystomatidae > Ambystoma > Ambystoma mexicanum. The sequence goes on along the minus strand of NC_090925.1, from coordinate 940,515,276 downwards.
TGGTCATCTGCTATTGCTTCCTGTCTAGGGGACCATTGTACAGTACCCTGATGCTTGTGTTCTTTGTCTCCCTCTACGCAGCGGCTAGTGAAGAAGAGGGCGGAGACGGCGCTGTGGAGCAAGGCGGCGGGGATGCCTCCACGGCTGCAGCGGAAGGGGTGGGTGAGCCCCCACAGGGGCCTGCTACGGTGGGAGACGGTGAGGAGCCATCCAGGTTGGTGGTTTGCACAGAGGAGGAGGAGGCCGCCACTGGGGCACACATGGGGCCTGGTGGGGGTATCCCTGCTGGTGCAAGTGGTGCAGTCCAGGGCCAGGGGCAGGAGGCAGCACAGGTCACCGTGGAGGGGCCTGTGCATGTCGCTGTCCCTGACCCTGTGAGTGCACCACCATGCACCAGCAGGGATGCCCCGTCCCAGGCCCGTCCGCAGGTAGAGGGGATGTCCATGTCACCTGACTCCCCTCCACCTGCGGACGTGGGAACCCCTGGCCGTGCGGAGAAGGTCCTGATTGGGGTCGCGATGCGCACGGCTGTGATTCGTGATGCCGTGCGTGCTTCCCGGGAGGAGCACGCACGTCATCACGAAGTGCACCGTGCCGACGTGGCCCAATTGGGATCGGCCATGTTCGGGGGTTTCCTGCATGTGTTGGCCAATGTGGCGGCCCTCTCCTCCTCTGTGCAGGCTATACACCAGTCGTTCTCCTTGCCGTCTTCCAGCCCAGATGCCACCAGGGCCCCCTGTGGACCTGCCCCGACCAATGCAGCCAGCTCGGTGGGGATCCCATCCCTGCCACAGTTGGGAGTCGGAGGTCCAGCAGGGGTGGACAACACAGCAACTGGACCCCAGCAGATGGAAGATGTGACAGCATCATCAGGCAGGGCACGTGCACGACGACGTCGGTGGTTTCCATCAGCCTGGATGCCGTCGTGCTGGCAGAGGCAGTGGCGTCGGAGGCAGCAGCGGGCTCGACGTGGGAGGCATCATGGCTCGGGGCCATCAAGATCAGAGGGGCAGGCATCGGCCGGAGGGCAGGGCAACCCTGGGATGGTGGTGTCTTCCGTGTGGGAGAAGTTGGTCCAGCGGATAGGTGCGGAGCGGCAGCGGGCGGAAGAGGAGCGGCTCACCATGGTCAGGGCGGAGTTCTCCATGCGTCGGGCGTTGAGGCGGGCTGAGTGCCTCGAGGAAGCTCGCAGGGAGTTTGAGCTGGACATGGGGTTATCCCTGCGAGACCTCGGGGCCAGGACAGAGTCCCGCCTCCAGGACATAGACATGGAGTTCGATGATGCCCTGGCCAGCAACATCACCGAGTGAGCCGCAGGACTTGCCCGCTGCCTTTGTATATAGTTATTTAGTTAGTTAGTGTTAGGTTTCCTTTATTCATTTTTATTTATTTGGACCGCTCGGACAATGGCCACTTTTTTGTATATATTTTTTCATTAGGTAGTAGTAGGTTTCATTTATGGTGTTGGGCTCATGGACCCTTGAATTTTCGTGTATATAGTTTGCTTTTTGAATGGACATTTCTTTTATTAATTATTGTGTTCACCATGAGGAAATGGTTTTTCATTATTTTCCTTCCACATGATTTTGCTTTGGACTACATTTGTTTTTGGATTCCTAATTTTTATATTTTTTTACATTTGTTCTCGGACATGGACCTTTTATTTTGTTATCCCCATTGTTGTGTGTTTGATTTGTTTACTTATTTCACATCTTTAATACATTTTTTTTTTACTTTCACTTGTGGTATTTTCTCATTGGTTTCATACATGTCATGATATGGGTTGTGTATGTGTGTGTGACGGACATGTGTTCATTTACATACTTGCCATTGGGGTTGTATCATGTAATTGCATTCACTATGTGGGTGGATGCAATCCTTGCCTGGGTGTTTGTGCTGGGTATGCTGCCCATTACTGCCATGATTGAGTATCGTCAGGACCTGGGGGCAGGGGACATGTGTGGGTGCCTGGTGGAGGGTGCCCCTGGATGGTGGGGGGTGGGGGTGGTGGGAGACATGAGTGGGGGCCTGGTGGAGGGTGCCCCTGGATGCTGGGGGGTGGGGGTGGTGGGAGACATGGGTGGGGGCCTGGTGGAGGGTGCCCCTGGTGGCAGGGGGGTGGGGGTGGTGGGAGACATGGTGGGGGCCTGGTGGAGGGTGCCCCTGCACTGCTGGGGGTTGGGGGTGGTGGGAGAAATGAGTGGGGGCCTGGTGGAGGCTGCCCCTGGTGACTGGGGTGGTGGGGGTGGTGGGAGACATGAGTGGGGGCCTGGTGGAGGGTGCCCCTGGTGACTGGGGGGGGTGGGGGTGGTGGGAGACATGAGTGGGGGCCTGGTGGAGGGTGCCCCTGGATGCTGGGGGGTGGGGGTGGTGGGAGACATGGGTGGGGGCCTGGTGGAGGGTGCCCCTGCACTGCTGGGGGGTGGGGGTGGTGGGAGACATGAGTGGGGGCCTGGTGGAGGGTGCCCCTGGATGCTGGGGGGTGGGGGTGGTGGGAGACATGGGTGGGGGCCTGGTGGAGGCTGCCCCTGGATGGTGGGGGGTGGGGGTGGTTAGAGACATGAGTGGGGGCCTGGTGGAGGCTGCCCCTGGTGACTGGGGGGGTGGGGGTGGTGGGAGACATGAGTGGGGGCCTGGTGGAGGGTGCCCCTGGATGCTGGGGGGTGGGGGTGGTGGGAGACATGAGTGGGGGCCTGGTGGAGGCTGCCCCTGGTGACTGGGGGGTGGGGGTGGTGGGAGACATGAGTGGGGGCCTGGTGGAGGGTGCCCCTGGTGGCGGGGGGGTGGGGGTGGTGGGAGACATGAGTGGGGGCCTGGTGGAGGCTGCCCCTGGTGACTGGGGGGGTGGGGGTGGTGGGAGACATGACTGGGGGCCTGGTGGAGGGTGCCCCTGGATGCTGGGGGGTGGGGGCGGTGGGAGACATGAGTGGGGGCCTGGTGGAGGCTGCCCCTGGTGACTGGGGGGGTGGGGGTGGTGGGAGACATGAGTGGGGGCCTGGTGGAGGCTGCCCCTGCCCTGCTGGGGGTTGGGGGTGGTGGGAGACATGGGTGGGGGCCTGGTGGAGGGTGCCCCTGGTGACTGGGGGGGTGGGGGTGGTGGGAGACATGAGTGGGGGCCTGGTGGAGGCTGCCCCTGGTGACTGGGGGGGTGGGGGTGGTGGGAGACATGAGTGGGGGCCTGGTGGAGGGTGCCCCTGGTGGCGGGGGGTGGGGGTGGTGGGAGACCTGAGTGGGGGCCTGGTGGAGGCTGCCCCTGGTGACTGGGGGGTGGGGTGGTGGGAGACATGACTGGGGGCCTGGTGGAGGGTGCCCCTGGTGGCGGGGGGGTGGGGGTGGTGGGAGACATGACTGGGGGCCTGGTGGAGGGTGCCCCTGGTGGCGGGGGGGTGGGGGTGGTGGGAGACATGGGTGGGGGCCTGGTGGAGGGTGCCCCTGCACTGCTGGGGGTTGGGGGTGGTGGGAGACATGAGTGGGGGCCTGGTGGAGGCTGCCCCTGGTGACTGGGGGGGTGGGGGTGGTGGGAGACATGACTGGGGGCCTGGTGGAGGGTGCCCCTGGATGCTGGGGGGTGGGGGTGGTGGGAGACATGGGTGGGGGCCTGGTGGAGGGTGCCCCTGGATGCTGGGGGGTGGTGGGAGACATGAGTGGGGGCCTGGTGGAGGGTGCCCCTGGATGCTGGGGGGTGGGGGTGGTGGGAGACATGGGTGGGGGCCTGGTGGAGGGTGCCCCTGCACTGCTGGGGGGTGGGGGTGGTGGGAGACATGAGTGGGGGCCTGGTGGAGGGTGCCCCTGGATGCTGGGGGGTGGGGGTGGTGGGAGACATGGGTGGGGGCCTGGTGGAGGCTGCCCCTGGATGGTGGGGGGTGGGGGTGGTGGGAGACATGAGTGGGGGCCTGGTGGAGGCTGCCCCTGGTGACTGGGGGGGTGGGGGTGGTGGGAGACATGACTGGGGGCCTGGTGGAGGGTGCCCCTGGATGCTGGGGGGTGGGGGTGGTGGGAGACATGAGTGGGGGCCTGGTGGAGGCTGCCCCTGGTGACTGGGGGGTGGGGGTGGTGGGAGACATGAGTGGGGGCCTGGTGGAGGGTGCCCCTGGTGGCGGGGGGGTGGGGGTGGTGGGAGACATGAGTGGGGGCCTGGTGGAGGCTGCCCCTGGTGACTGGGGGGGTGGGGGTGGTGGGAGACATGACTGGGGGCCTGGTGGAGGGTGCCCCTGGATGCTGGGGGGTGGGGGTGGTGGGAGACATGAGTGGGGGCCTGGTGGAGGCTGCCCCTGGTGACTGGGGGGGTGGGGGTGGTGGGAGACATGAGTGGGGGCCTGGTGGAGGCTGCCCCTGCACTGCTGGGGGTTGGGGGTGGTGGGAGACATGGGTGGGGGCCTGGTGGAGGGTGCCCCTGGTGACTGGGGGGGTGGGGGTGGTGGGAGACATGAGTGGGGGCCTGGTGGAGGCTGCCCCTGGTGACTGGGGGGGTGGGGGTGGTGGGAGACATGAGTGGGGGCCTGGTGGAGGGTGCCCCTGGTGGCGGGGGGGTGGGGGTGGTGGGAGACATGAGTGGGGGCCTGGTGGAGGCTGCCCCTGGTGACTGGGGGGTGGGGGTGGTGGGAGACATGACTGTGGGCCTGGTGGAGGGTGCCCCTGGTGGCGGGGGGGTGGGGGTGGTGGGAGACATGACTGGGGGCCTGGTGGAGGGTGCCCCTGGTGGCGGGGGGTGGGGGTGGTGGGAGACATGGGTGGGGGCCTGGTGGAGGGTGCCCCTGCACTGCTGGGGGTTGGGGGTGGTGGGAGACATGAGTTGGGGCCTGGTGGAGGCTGCCCCTGGTGACTGGGGGGGTGGGGGTGGTGGGAGACATGACTGGGGGCCTGGTGGAGGGTGCCCCTGGATGCTGGGGGGGGGTGGGGGTGGTGGGAGACATGGGTGGGGGCCTGGTGGAGGGTGCCCCTGGATGCTGGGGGGTGGGGGTGGTGGGAGACATGAGTGGGGGCCTGGTGGAGGGTGCCCCTGGTGACTGGGGGAGTGGGGGTGGTGGGAGACATGAGTGGGGGCCTGGTGGAGGGTGCCCCTGGTGGCGGGGGGGTGGGGGTGGTGGGAGACATGGGTGGGGGCCTGGTGGAGGGTGCCCCTGCACTGCTGGGGGTTGGGGGTGGTGGGAGACATGAGTGGGGGCCTGGTGGAGGCTGCCCCTGGTGACTGGGGGGGTGGGGGTGGTGGGAGACATGAGTGGGGGCCTGGTGGAGGGTGCCCCTGCACTGCTGGGGGTTGGGGGTGGTGGGAGAAATGAGTGGGGGCCTGGTGGAGGCTGCCCCTGGTGACTGGGGTGGTGGGGGTGGTGGGAGACATGAGTGGGGGCCTGGTGGAGGGTGCCCCTGGTGACTGGGGGGGTGGGGGTGGTGGGAGACATGAGTGGGGGCCTGGTGGAGGGTGCCCCTGGATGCTGGGGGGTGGGGGTGGTGGGAGACATGGGTGGGGGCCTGGTGGAGGGTGCCCCTGCACTGCTGGGGGGTGGGGGTGGTGGGAGACATGAGTGGGGGCCTGGTGGAGGGTGCCCCTGGATGCTGGGGGGTGGGGGTGGTGGGAGACATGGGTGGGGGCCTGGTGGAGGCTGCCCCTGGATGGTGGGGGGTGGGGGTGGTTAGAGACATGAGTGGGGGCCTGGTGGAGGCTGCCCCTGGTGACTGGGGGGGTGGGGGTGGTGGGAGACATGAGTGGGGGCCTGGTGGAGGGTGCCCCTGGATGCTGGGGGGTGGGGGTGGTGGGAGACATGAGTGGGGGCCTGGTGGAGGCTGCCCCTGGTGACTGGGGGGTGGGGGTGGTGGGAGACATGAGTGGGGGCCTGGTGGAGGGTGCCCCTGGTGGCGGGGGGGTGGGGGTGGTGGGAGACATGAGTGGGGGCCTGGTGGAGGCTGCCCCTGGTGACTGGGGGGGTGGGGGTGGTGGGAGACATGACTGGGGGCCTGGTGGAGGGTGCCCCTGGATGCTGGGGGGTGGGGGCGGTGGGAGACATGAGTGGGGGCCTGGTGGAGGCTGCCCCTGGTGACTGGGGGGGTGGGGGTGGTGGGAGACATGAGTGGGGGCCTGGTGGAGGCTGCCCCTGCCCTGCTGGGGGTTGGGGGTGGTGGGAGACATGGGTGGGGGCCTGGTGGAGGGTGCCCCTGGTGACTGGGGGGGTGGGGGTGGTGGGAGACATGAGTGGGGGCCTGGTGGAGGCTGCCCCTGGTGACTGGGGGGGGTGGGGGTGGTGGGAGACATGAGTGGGGGCCTGGTGGAGGGTGCCCCTGGTGGCGGGGGGTGGGGGTGGTGGGAGACCTGAGTGGGGGCCTGGTGGAGGCTGCCCCTGGTGACTGGGGGGTGGGGTGGTGGGAGACATGACTGGGGGCCTGGTGGAGGGTGCCCCTGGTGGCGGGGGGGTGGGGGTGGTGGGAGACATGACTGGGGGCCTGGTGGAGGGTGCCCCTGGTGGCGGGGGGGTGGGGGTGGTGGGAGACATGGGTGGGGGCCTGGTGGAGGGTGCCCCTGCACTGCTAGGGGTTGGGGGTGGTGCGAGACATGAGTGGGGGCCTGGTGGAGGCTGCCCCTGGTGACTGGGGGGGTGGGGGTGGTGGGAGACATGACTGGGGGCCTGGTGGAGGGTGCCCCTGGATGCTGGGGGGTGGGGGTGGTGGGAGACATGGGTGGGGGCCTGGTGGAGGGTGCCCCTGGATGCTGGGGGGTGGGGGTGGTGGGAGACATGAGTGGGGGCCTGGTGGAGGGTGCCCCTGGATGCTGGGGGGTGGGGGTGGTGGGAGACATGGGTGGGGGCCTGGTGGAGGGTGCCCCTGCACTGCTGGGGGGTGGGGGTGGTGGGAGACATGAGTGGGGGCCTGGTGGAGGGTGCCCCTGGATGCTGGGGGGTGGGGGTGGTGGGAGACATGGGTGGGGGCCTGGTGGAGGCTGCCCCTGGATGGTGGGGGGTGGGGGTGGTGGGAGACATGAGTGGGGGCCTGGTGGAGGCTGCCCCTGGTGACTGGGGGGGTGGGGGTGGTGGGAGACATGACTGGGGGCCTGGTGGAGGGTGCCCCTGGATGCTGGGGGGTGGGGGTGGTGGGAGACATGAGTGGGGGCCTGGTGGAGGCTGCCCCTGGTGACTGGGGGGTGGGGGTGGTGGGAGACATGAGTGGGGGCCTGGTGGAGGGTGCCCCTGGTGGCGGGGGGGTGGGGGTGGTGGGAGACATGAGTGGGGGCCTGGTGGAGGCTGCCCCTGGTGACTGGGGGGGTGGGGGTGGTGGGAGACATGACTGGGGGCCTGGTGGAGGGTGCCCCTGGATGCTGGGGGGTGGGGGTGGTGGGAGACATGAGTGGGGGCCTGGTGGAGGCTGCCCCTGGTGACTGGGGGGGTGGGGGTGGTGGGAGACATGAGTGGGGGCCTGGTGGAGGCTGCCCCTGCACTGCTGGGGGTTGGGGGTGGTGGGAGACATGGGTGGGGGCCTGGTGGAGGGTGCCCCTGGTGACTGGGGGGGTGGGGGTGGTGGGAGACATGAGTGGGGGCCTGGTGGAGGCTGCCCCTGGTGACTGGGGGGGTGGGGGTGGTGGGAGACATGAGTGGGGGCCTGGTGGAGGGTGCCCCTGGTGGCGGGGGGGTGGGGGTGGTGGGAGACATGAGTGGGGGCCTGGTGGAGGCTGCCCCTGTTGACTGGGGGGTGGGGGTGGTGGGAGACATGACTGTGGGCCTGGTGGAGGGTGCCCCTGGTGGCGGGGGGGTGGGGGTGGTGGGAGACATGACTGGGGGCCTGGTGGAGGGTGCCCCTGGTGGCGGGGGGTGGGGGTGGTGGGAGACATGGGTGGGGGCCTGGTGGAGGGTGCCCCTGCACTGCTGGGGGTTGGGGGTGGTGGGAGACATGACTGGGGGCCTGGTGGAGGGTGCCCCTGGATGCTGGGGGGGGTGGGGGTGGTGGGAGACATGGGTGGGGGCCTGGTGGAGGGTGCCCCTGGATGCTGGGGGGTGGGGGTGGTGGGAGACATGAGTGGGGGCCTGGTGGAGGGTGCCCCTGGTGACTGGGGGAGTGGGGGTGGTGGGAGACATGAGTGGGGGCCTGGTGGAGGGTGCCCCTGGTGGCGGGGGGGTGGGGGTGGTGGGAGACATGGGTGGGGGCCTGGTGGAGGGTGCCCCTGCACTGCTGGGGGTTGGGGGTGGTGGGAGACATGAGTGGGGGCCTGGTGGAGGCTGCCCCTGGTGACTGGGGGGGTGGGGGTGGTGGGAGACATGAGTGGGGTCCTGGTGGAGGGTGCCCCTGCACTGCTGGGGGGTGGGGGTGATAGGGGACATGGGCGGGGGCCTGGTGGAGGGTGCCCCTGGATGCTGGGGGGTAGGGGTGGTGGGAGACATGGGTGGGGGCCTGGTGGAGGGTGCCCCTGGATGGTGGGGGGTGGGGGTGGTGGGAGACATGAGTGGGGGCCTGGTGGAGGGTGCCCCTGGTGGCGGGGGGGTGGGGGTGGTGGGAGACATGGGTGGGGGCCTGGTGGAGGGTGCCCCTGCACTGCTGGGGGTTGGGGGTGGTGGGAGACATGAGTGAGGGCCTGGTGGAGGCTGCCCCTGGTGACTGGGGGGTGGGGGTGGTGGGAGACATGAGTGGGGGCCTGGTGGAGGGTGCCCCTGGTGACTGGGGGGTGGGGGTGGTGGGAGACATGAGTGGGGGCCTGGTGGAGGGTGCCCCTGGTGGCGGGGGGGTGGGGGTGGTGGGAGACATGAGTGGGGGCCTGGTGGAGGCTGCCCCTGGATGCTGGGGAGTGGGGGTGGTGGGAGACATGGGTGGGGGCCTGGTGGAGGCTGCCCCTGCACTGCTGGGGGTTGGGGGGTGGTGGGAGACATGGGTGGGGGCCTGGTGGAGGGTGCCCCTGGTGACTGGGGGGGTGGGGGTGGTGGGAGACATGAGTGGGGGCCTGGTGGAGGCTGCCCCTGGTGACTGGGGGGGTGGGGGTGGTGGGAGACATGAGTGGGGGCCTGGTGAAGGGTGCCCCTGGTGGCGGGGGGGTGGGGGTGGTGGGAGACATGACTGGGGGCCTGGTGGAGGCTGCCCCTGGTGACTGGGGGGTGGGGGTGGTGGGAGACATGGGTGGGGGCCTGGTGGAGGGTGCCCCTGGTGGCGGGGGGGTGGGGGTGGTGGGAGACATGAGTGGGGGCCTGGTGGAGGGTGCCCCTGGTGACTGGGGGGGTGGGGGTGGTGGGAGACATGAGTGGGGGCCTGGTGGAGGGTGCCCCTGCACTGCTGGGGGGTGGGGGTGATAGGGGACATGGGTGGGGGCCTGGTGGAGGGTGCCCCTGGATGCTGGGGGGTGGGGGTGGTGGGAGACATGAGTGGGGGCCTGGTGGAGGGTGCCCCTGGTGACTGGGGGGGTGGGGGTGGTGGGAGACATGAGTGGGGGCCTGGTGGAGGGTGCCCCTGCACTGCTGGGGGGTGGGGGTGATAGGGGACATGGGTGGGGGCCTGGTGGAGGGTGCCCCTGGATGCTGGGGGGTGGGGGTGGTGGGAGACATGGGTGGGGGCCTGGTGGAGGGTGCCCCTGGATGGTGGGGGGTGGGGGTGGTGGGAGACATGAGTGGGGGCCTGGTGGAGGGTGCCCCTGGTGGCGGGGGGATGGGGGTGGTGGTAGACATGGGTGGGGGCCTGGTGGAGGGTGCCCCTGCACTGCTGGGGGTTGGGGGTGGTGGGAGACATGAGTGGGGGCCTGGTGGAGGCTGCCCCTGGTGACTGGGGGGTGGGGGTGGTGGGAGACATGAGTGGGGGCCTGGTGGAGGGTGCCCCTGGTGACTGGGGGGGTGGGGTGGTGGGAGACATGAGTGGGGGCCTGGTGGAGGGTGCCCCTGGTGGCGGGGGGGTGGGGGTGGTGGGAGACATGAGTGGGGGCCTGGTGGAGGCTGCCCCTGGTGACTGGGGGGGTGGTGGGAGACATGAGTGGGGGCCTGGTGGAGTGTGCCCCTGGTGACTGGGGGGGTGGGGGTGGTGGGAGACATGAGTGGGGGCCTGGTGGAGGGCGCCCCTGCACTGCTGGGGGGTGGGGGTGATAGGGGACATGGGTGGGGGCCTGGTGGAGGGTGCCCCTGGATGGTGGGGGGTGGGGGTGGTGGGAGACATGGGTGGGGGCCTGGTGGAGGGTGCCCCTGCACTGCTGGGGGTTGGGGGTGGTGGGAGACATGAGTGGGGGCCTGGTGGCAGGGGTGTGGGGGTGGTGGGAGACATGGTGGGGGCCTGGTGGAGGGTGCCCCTGCACTGCTGGGGGTTGGGGGTGGTGGGAGACATGAGTGGGGGCCTGGTGGAGGCTGCCCCTGGTGACTGGGGTGGTGGGGGTGGTGGGAGACATGAGTGGGGGCCTGGTGGAGGGTGCCCCTGGTGACTGGGGGGTGGGGGTGGTGGGAGACATGAGTGGGGGCCTGGTGGAGGGTGCCCCTGGTGGCGGGGGGGTGGGGGTGGTGGGAGACATGGGTGGGGGCCTGGTGGAGGGTGCCCCTGCACTGCTGGGGGGTGGTGGTGGTGGTGGGAGACATGAGTGGGGGCCTGGTGGAGGGTGCCCCTGGTGGCAGGGGGGTGGGGGTGGTGGGAGACATGGTGGGGGCCTGGTGGAGGCTCTCCTGGTGACTGGGGGGGTGGGGGTGGTGGGAGACATGAGCAGGTGTGCAGGGTAGTCCCCTGTTTTGTGGGCTGCCTGCAGGGGCCGTGGAGTGTGTACAGGGAACACCTGTGAGGACCCACCCAGCCTAATCGCGTGTGTGACTTCCCACGCACCCCTGTAATACACGTACCAAGCCAAATCGCGTGTGATAATTCCCGCGCACCCCAGAAATACACGCGCCCAGGCTATTCGCGTGTGGAAATTCCAGCGCACCCCTGAAATACACGTACCCTGCTGTAATCGCGTGTGGGACTTCCCGCGCACCCCTGAAATACACGCGCCCAGGCTATTCGCGTGTGGAAATTCCCGCGCACCCCTGAAATACACGTACCCTGCTGTAATCGCATGTGGAACTTCCCGCGCACCCCTGAAATACACGCGCCCAGGCTATTCGCGTGTGGAACTTCCCGCGCACCCCTGAAATACACGCGCCCAGGCTATTCGCGTGTGGAACTTCCCGCGCACTCCTGAAATACACATACCCTGCTGTTATCGCGTGTGGGACTTCCTGCGCACCCCTGAAATACACGCGCACAGGCTATTCGCGTGTGGAAATTCCCGCGCACCCCTGAAATACACGTACCCTGCTGTAATCGCGTGTGGGACTTCCCGCGCACCCCTGAAATACACGCGCCCAGGCTATTAGCGTGTGGAACTTCCCGCGCACCCCTGAAATACACGCGCCCAGCCTATTCGCGTGTGGAACTTCCCGCGCACCCCTGAAATACACGTACCCTGCTGTAATCGCGTGTGGGACTTCCCGCGCACCCCTGAAATACACGTACCCTGATGGAATGGCGTGTGGAACTTCCCGCGCACCCCTGGAATACACCTACCCTGATGGAATCGCGTGTGGACCTTCCCGCGCACCCCTGAAATCCACGTACCCGGCCAAATCGCGTGTGAGACTTCCCGCGCACCCCGGTATACACGCACACGTATTTTTTGTCAGCGTGTCCGTGTTTGTGGGTACCCCTTTGCACGTCATTTGTCCTGGAGGGCCACAGTATAGGACATTCATCATGGCAGTATATGGGTGCTATTTGTTGGCGCACCTTTTGGCGCACATTTCTTACAGCCGCAGAGACGCTACCGCCTGCTTTCTTGTGGCGGTCGTGTTTGTGCCTGTGCGCTGGTTTGAGCGTGCGCTTTTTTGCCCTATTCTATTCCATGAATACGTGTTGTAGGCGAGCGTGTGGGCGTTCCGCGCACTTGTGCCCTGTACTTCCCCCGTGACGCCCACGTTTTTGCAAGTTGTTCCCCATTCCGAGTGTTACGCCCGTGTTCCGCCTACTTTTGTTGCGTGCGCCGCGCTATGTGCGAATTTCGCTGTGGCCTGTGCGATTTTCGCTGTGACCTGGCGCACGCTGTTAGATGGCCTGTGCGCCAAGGTGTGCGGCACACTTTTTATCGCACATCCGCTGGTTTTCTCGCGCACGGACTTCCATGAATCGACGTGCGCTGCTTTTCGTGCGATTTTCGCACTTGCACTGCGATTTTCGCTATTCCACTGCGATTCGCACGTTTTTGCCCACTTGCGCCGCGCTAATTGTTCCATGAATCGGCCTGTAAATACTCTATACGGACAATTTCAAAACTACCATGAACTGGCCACTGAAATTCGGAAGCATGTCTAGTTTGTCTGTGCCAAATATTGTTGAATACTATACTACCAAGGCCGTACTTACAGTACATAGTACACGCCGGCGACCCCTCCGGTGGCATCAGTCGGCCATATTCCAAAGATTGTCTGTCTCTGCAGAATAAACCCCTGAAACAGGCAGACAATTGCCCAGGCATGTCAGATCACTGGTGTTACCTGGCGTCATTTGAACCAGCAGGTGCAAATCTACAACCAAATATCTGGATACTTAGGAATCAGGGCACGACTCACCTGATTGCAAAGTCTAAGGAGAACCGATCGGATTACAAAGGATCCTCGTGGTTGGCGATATCGGCAAAGAGCCTGCCTTGATATGGGGATCCTCGTCATGATGCCCTCTCAAACCGCATGCTCACTGTTCAGGGATCGGATTGTGCAGTACTGTCGAGGTGTCACGTCTCATACAAAGGGGCCCCCTTTTCCTCACTCTCCGATCCCGGTCCGATATCCGCGTCTTCTTTTCAGCGAGATGACATCAATCTTGAGGGCAAAAATTCTTTCTTCTTTCTACAACCACTAATACAGAAGACCCCTTCTTACATTTGTGATACTACTCATTTTTTGCAGAAGCTTAATACCACAACTTTCCAAAAAGATCACTTGATGTTCACTATAGACGTGAAGAGCCTATACACATCTATACCCCACAATCTTGGCATTGAATCTGTTGAATGGTTACTACTTCAGACATCTAACGTCCGAGCACAAAAGGAATTCATATTGACCCTACTCCAATTCATCGCTGAGAATTCTTATTTTCAGTATCACAACCAGTTTTTTCTTCAGATTTCCGATACATCAATGGGTGCCATGATGGCCCCCTCATATGCGAACAGCTTCATGTACAAGTTCGAGACTGATTACGTACTTAATATACAGGAATGGAACAGGAATATCCACCTTTGGGTACGATACATTCACGACATTTCTGGAATCTGGTCGGGCACTGAGACATCCTTCAATGTCTTTTTTGAGTATCTGAACAATATAGACAGTCGTATCCAATTCACCAGGGAAATGTCACCTAACATGATTACCTTCCTTGATGTCAAAGTAGAGAAGGGAACTACTGGCTACAGGACCACCCTTTTCCGTAAGAATACAGATCGCAACAACCTATTGCATCGTTTAAGCTTTCATCAACCCAGCTTACTTCAGAACCTTCCGTATAGCCAACTGTTACGTGTCAAAAAGATTCTCAGCGATCCTGTTGATTGCTTGGCACAACAATCTGAGATGAAAGAAACATTTCTGGCACGGGGATACAAGAAAGAAGAATTGGACTTAGCATCCCACAGTTAGTACTCTTGATCGAGACACCTTACTGTCTAACCCTAAAAAAAACAAGAGAGGACTTAAATCTCCTCTATATGTGTCCAAATTCTCAGTACAGAGCAATAAAATTAAAAACGAATTACCAGTATTTGCCTACCAAAGAAGCAGGAACCTACGGGATGGATTAGTGCACACAAGACCACCACTAAAAGAACCAATCACGCAGCAAACCGGGACTTTTCCCTGTCTTCCCTGCACTAATTGCAATTTGGTAATTAAAGGTAACACCATATCCCATCCACGGACAGGCAAGAAGATATTGCTTAAAGCTTTTGGCACCTGCGATAGCACTAATATCATATATGGCATCAAATGCCCATGTGAGAAATATTATGTGGGCCAGTCCACCAGATCAGCAAAAACCCGTTGGAATGAACATCGATCCTGTATCCGTAATGCTAACCCTAACTCTGCGGTCGCCCGCCACTAGGTTGAAAAAAGCCATAACTTGACACAAATTAGGTTTTTGATCCTAGAAGTACTATCACGAAGTAACCCACATGAAGACTTGGGCTCACGACGTCAAAGGAGAGAAACCTTTTGGATTGATAAACTAAGCAGCCTGGTTCCCAATGGTCTCAATGAGGAGATCAACTATCACTGCTATATATGAAATCTAATATGTTCCCTGATTTAATCTACACATGTGGGGTCCCATATTCTATTTTATTTATCCATTATGTACTTCACTTTATTATTTTACAAGTAAGACTCATTTTACTGATTTTCAGTTGACTACTGCATGGACGTTGGTTGGAACATTGGTCCCCCTGTGGTTTTCCTAAGATATTGTTTCTTCAACACTGTTACGCTGATCTAAACCTCATCACCATGATTCAGTAGCTCTGTGCATACAGCATCCTTTAACTTGGATTTATCTCCCAGCATGGGGGATTGGTAACCAGAGAGCACCATGGCCACTTATCCCGGACTTCTTGTCTGGGACCCGAGGTGCCACCCGCAAGTGGCAGCAACCGTGACCATGGTGCCCTTCTCTTCTTTATTATTACCTGTATTTTGATCAGGTTACTTAATGTTATTCAACGCTCCACACTTTTGTTTCCTACGCTTTGCCTGATTTATTTTTTTTAGTTGTATTTTTTATTATTTAGTTTTGTTACCCTTCATCGACTTCTCCAGTCTGATCTACTTACTCCATGGCAGTGTTCCACAAACACGCATCTCTAGACACGATGCGGTCCTGAGTGAATTTGGCATAGTGTTGCCACAGTAGCAGTGAAACCGAGCAATATTTCTTCTATTTTCATTTTTCCAAATCATGTTGTTTTTATTGCCCCACAGTTCTTGTTAATTACCCAGATGTCCTCTAAATTGATTAATGTTGCGGTTTCTCAAATATTTAAGCTTCTAGCCGTGCTCTGTATCCGCATCGCGCTACCAATCGGGCACGATGCTGTCACGTGCTATTTATAAGTAGCGTTGCCTTGACAACGGTTTCAACGCTGCAGCCCCTCGCCACATTCACGCGCCCACGATGAGCTGTGATTCAGACCCCTGTGTATATCCAGGTACACTCCGCTCATTGCTCCGATTACCTGACATTGCCTCCTTATTCTTCTATTGATCTTTACTGATCCTATCTTACTGATTTTTTCCCACAGAACTCCACGTTCGTTTTGACGTGTAATACACTGGGCGGCCATTTGGAACGCCGTACACTATTTCGGTACGGATATTACTGTGCATCTCTTTTAACTTGGGCTGTTCACATCACTCAGGTAACAGATGTGATCATGGCATTTCATTTGCACCAATGACACTTTGTACTATATTGTCCCTATCAACTTTGTTTTATCTTTTTTCTTTTTTCTTTCTGTGTGCTACCATTCACCTTTGAAACCATCCATAAACGGTATGTTGTATTCTATTTGTGTTATCATGTTTGTACATTGTTCTTTATAATGTTGATCTTTAACAAAACACATAGATGCAATTTGTACACCAGACTTGCCCTGATAAAGGAGAAGGTTCTCCAAAATGCATTGGCTTGTTAAGTCTGCTATGTATATCAGATGTGTCAGCCGCTTCCTCACTAAGAGTTCATTAGTGATGTTCCTTGAGATTTGTTTATAAAACTATTGTTGCAAAACAACAGAGACTCTTTCTTGGCAGCAATTTGCTCACTTGATTCCTAATAACTACAATTTCTAAAAAATGCATACAGTTTTGAAGAACTTTATAATTTCACTACCCAGATTGGGTGCAACGGAGAGCGGCTGTGTGACTCGGTTTTTTACCAAGTCTCCGGCTACACTCTTGAGGGCCCCTATTTGGGCACCATCTGAAACACCAAAGAAATATCGAGGCTTAGTACCACAATATGAAATATGCCAATCACGGGTCGAAAAGATACAAGTATCTTTTATTACTGTACAGTTTTAAAGCAAAACAGATAACTATCTGGCTCCCAACACCTCGCAGTGTGTACCATCAGACACAGTGAGGAGTGAGAGTGCTGGACATCTTAACACAGGCTCATTTATACAATTTCCAAAACTTTGTCCAGTCCCTTTCCAAACTAATAAGGTGCATGCTAGGGTTCGTGCCCAGTTCACATGTCAAATATTACAATATTGTACAACGGATTAAACAAGTTTGCATGTCCATGAAGTTACAATGGTGGCATTGGTTCTCTGAACCACAGTAAGCCTTATTTCAAGAATCACTATAATGCAGTTCAGTAAAAACACACAATTTGAGTTTGTTCTACATTGTCTGATTGTTTATATGAGGATGAGGCTTGTGAATGCAGACAACACTTGGATTGCAGTTCATTCGAGTCACAAGGTTTCTTTGCATGAAACAAACAGTCTGCTCTCGGTCAGCCTAAATGTTGACACAACTCAAAGGTCGTTTGGCTCGACTGCGAGTTGAAAACACAGTCCACCATTTTAGAACACAAGACAAGAGTTGAAATCAAAATGGCGGATGATTCTTAAAATGGCAGCGAAGTTGATTGAAAATCAAAACATTTCAGATGCGGTTTTCTGTGCAAAGAGAATGGGTTTAGGCCAATATTCATAAAAAGGCAGCATTATGCGAATACAGTTTAACAAGGTAAACACAAATGTGCACACTAAAAATAATGCAAAAATGGTAAAAATGTTTCTGCTGCCACCAGCTTGTCTTAAGGCACATAAAAAAGTAACTAGATCCCAAGTGTAAAAGACTAGGCTGATACAAATGTATCCCCACTGCACTGCATTGTAAGATGCTGTGTGCACGTTAAAGGTTATAGAAAAGGTAAGAAGACAAATGGGAAACACTTTCCCAGTACTGATAATCTGAAGGACTGATAAGTTTCCCCATAACAAAATTAGCAAACTGCAACGGAAGTGAAGTTGAATGCTTCACTTCCCTGTAAAAAGTCAGGATAGGCAAAAAAAACAAAAGCACATTGTTTGGTACTCCATAGAATATGGAGGAAAAGTTGCACAAAGAGAACTCTTTCCTAACAAACACGTTGCTCATTTCAAAGTTACAAATGTTCCTCCTCCAACCCAGTGCTGGCATATTTTGTTTGTGAACGTGGTGCTTTTTGGATGATGACTCTCTTTCTATTTCCTGCAGTCCCGCTCATTTGTTGCTATTTGTTGCTATTTGCTATGGTGATGCTTGCTTGTTGGTTATCTCTCTTCCTTAGTTTGCTCTAGTCATCTAGTCATGCTTTAATTTAGCAGCGCTAACTCCAGTTTAGGATAGGGAGGATAGCTCAGGGGAAATGTGCTCGCCTTGGAAACAAGACGACACAGAGCAACAAAGGTTCGATCCCTGGGTCTGCGCTTAGAAACCTCTGGGTATTAAGCACGTTATAAATAACCTATCATATCATCATAGCTGCTGCCAGTTTAATGCATTATGCACTTGCTTGCAGTTGGCTGCTCTTTTGTGTAATGTCTGTCTCCTTCAGTTTCCCTGAGTGCTGCTTTTGCATAGCATTCATTTTCTACTTATTGGAGTGCTGCGAGGCTTTCTTCATAGGTTGCCATTGCTCTATTGAATTGTTTCCTCCCAGTTCTCCAATAAAACTTGACCAATACGTTTGCCAAAGAATGTGCACGTTTTCATTGCTCTCTTCCTCGGTTTGCTGCCATTTTAATTCATTTTTCTCACCTTCTCCATCATGTACTATTTCTCTTTTGGTCTATTACTTACTCTCCCAGGCTGCTGTAATCCTGTTATATTTCAGCATAGCTCTCTCTTGCACTGATTTTGTTTTTTTTATTCTGTTCAGTTTTGTTATAGTGAAGTTTTTAGGTGCACTACATTTTACTTTCAGTTTGCTGTTGTGTTTCTTTTTTACTTCTTGTCCCCTCTCCACTTGCTATAGCAATGTGCTAATTTCTTGAATTTCTTCCCCTCTCCCAATTAGGATTACATCTGCTTATTCATAGAATGTGGTATAGTTCTGCCCATATATTGCTTTACGCATTCCTTTAAGTTACTGAAAGGCCCCGCTAGGATAGAGTTGTGCAATTTTGTTGTTGTGGCTTACTCTTCCTTTGTTGCAGTGCAGCTCCTTTGCTTCAGTGTTAGCCATACTGCTTCTGTTTTGTTGCTTTACCCGCTCCTTAAGTTTCCTATCATACTGCATGCTTGATCCTCTCCCTCTTTTTTCTGTCTTTGCTTTTGTAGCATTTCTTTCTCAGTTTGCTGAGGATGATTTTTAATTTGACTCTTTTTAAGAGCACTTCAGCGACGCTGTGAGGGCAGGAGTCGCCACCACCAGAATCATCACCATGCTGCAGGAGCAGCGAGGCCCCTCACACATCCTGCAACTCCGGTGAGCCACACTAAATTCTATTCTCACTTTCATCTTTGAAATCATCAAACCCTCTTGCAAAGCGCATTTCGAGCGCTCGCACCCGCCTGTGCTCTCACCTCACCGTGATTCCATTTCAATTTGAAAAGCGAGAATCAGCTTCCCCGAAAAAAGTGGTTATCTCACTTTTCACCTTTGCACCCACCACCTCCAAAATATCTGCTTGGTTTGTGCCTTTGTGAAAAGCATACATTTCTACAGCTGCACCTCCTGATTGCCCATTACTGCTACTTCGAAGGCCCATATTTAAAGGCCATGTCTGTGCCTGTCCGGGCCTCACCGGGGACTCAGTACACATTACTCTGCAAAATACGCTGTTGGCACCAAACTGTGTGCTCACCCACCTCGCGTGATGTTCTACGCTAAACATACCCTGCCGCCTTCCACCTCGCTACAGCAGTGCCTAATGCTGCCCTACCCGATCAATTAAGCACCTACCCTTCAGGACTTCACCCACTGACTCTGGTAAGCCTGGGCGTGTGCTCTACTTCACATCGATATTTGCGATGAGCTACACTGGCAGTCTGATACTTCAAGATCGAAGCCCAGCCAGAACCACTGAATCCATGATTGCTAATTAAACATTTCCATGACTGGCCATTTTCTTCATGCCCATGAGCACACGCTAACAACCGCTAGTGCTCAGCTGACTGCTCGCACCACCCCTTTTTAACAACATCAGCTCCCCCCTCTCCCATTGTGCCTGTTGTCAATATTCTCTTGTTATCAATGTATTCGATGTACTTTTATTTACTGTGGATTTACTTCTGAAATGTATTATCACCGCCTGCCTCAATATCTGTAACAAGAGCTAGTTTCCCTGGCCTGCATAACTACCAGCCTTTGCTTGTCTGTAAACCCTCATAGGTCTTAGCTCTATTTCACTCAGTCGACCACGCCAGCTGGGTATCGTAGGATTGGCTCAATTCAGCCTCACCTGGGCTTTTGCAATTGCATTTTACCATACCCTACTCCCTCAGTGTGAGTTTATCCGATAGCCTTACCGACTCTTACCAGTTACCGCTCAGCTGCAAACTTTCAGTTGTCCTAACTCCATTACTGATAGTTAACTATGCTTGCTGAACTATCGTAAACTGGCTCTTTCTAACTGCACCATGGGTCTGTTGTAATTGCACTACGTGCACCAACTTGTGCCAGCCCCTCAGCCCTCACACCTACCAGTTATGACATAACTGCTACTGTGCCTTTCTTAAAGCACTGACCCATTTACCAATCTCGTATTGCCACATAGAACGCTCAGCGTTCCTACGCTTGCAACTAGGCCACATCATGTTGACATGTCCTGTTAAGCCACCATACTAGATTGTATCTATGCTCACATTGTACTCATGTTAGCACCCTCTCTCCCACCTGACCCAGCGCCACCTACCTCACTCCACTTCACCTCCAAAGACGATCCCCCATTTCATATTATAAACGAATTTCAAAACATAAACTCTTGTAGCCTACATGCACGCATCCCTGTGCATTCCTACTACAAGGCAACACGTGTTCCACTATGCCGTACCTCAAACCTGAACCTATACCCACCCGCACTCATTATCCTAACATCAACTACTTACCATGTCCCCAAAGCTCCCTGACTCCACTGCTATTCCACCGACTCACTTTCTACCTCCGATCATTACCCATCACACTAATCCTCACCTTCAGCAAGCCAACTCAGATGCACACTTCAATGAGACTACTATAACAAATCAACTTCTCACTAAATTGAACCACCAGTCCACTCCCTGCCCAGCAGCCGACAGAAACAACAGACAGTCTTCTTGGACTGACAAGTACCCAATACCACCTCACCTCAACCACCACTCCTTCGATCCCCTGGAGGAACCCACACCTAACTCCAGATTCCCTTCTTACTCGAGCACTTCACCCAACTGCCACCGTAGTGGATCTAAAGCTAGGAATCCCAAATCTAGCAGATCCAAAGCCTTTAATTCTCTGTCCACTACCCTCTCGACCCCTATGCCAGATCACTTCAACTCACACCTTAGATATTGCAGACCTGATCACATTCCATGCAGGCAAATTACTATCGGTCAAAACGACCATCTCCCCCAAAACTACGATGAACATTCATCTCATCTACAGGCCCTTTGGCCCTGTATCGACATTTGAGGACCACATAGCACAGCTCCTCTCCACTAACACTGAGACCAGTACCATACCCTACTTCTCTGAGATTTTAATCTGGGTTTCAATTACCCCAAAGACAACCATGCCCTGGCCTTAGCCAACAACACCTCAGCACTAGGATACTCTCAATGTATACACAACCCCACCCACACTATAGGCTGCACCCTCGCCTGGCTAGTGGATCTCAACTGCCACACTATCATTACTTCTAACTCCCACCCCCTTGGTCGGACCATCACATAATCACCTTCAACGTAGACAAGAACACAGGAGTTGATCCCAAGACACCTCAAGCTCCAGCTGCACTGTCCAGAAACTCACGTAGTTTCTTTTGCTGACAACATCCTCCCTTTGCCACACCCCATCACAGCACTCCATAACCTGCAAACTAAAGACCCCTCAGAATTAGTAGACCTCTACAATAAAACTCTTCAAACAGCCATTGACAAAGTAGCGGCCCTTGCCCTAAGCAAAGCTAAACCACTTGCCCACCTCAACACCTGTACACACCTAAACTGAAAGCCCTTCGTATTTTGAAAAGAGCAGCAGAATCTAACTGGAAAAAATTCCCAACATCACGGAACAAAGAAGCCTTCTCCGTAGCTTCAAAAAACTATAAACAGGCAATCCTTCACACCAAAGTACCACATATGACAAGAGAATCTCAAACGCCAAATTAGAATCCAAGGAACTCTTCACCATCCTGAGAGAACTTGGGTCCCCAGTTACACCACAAGAAAGTTGCATCAAAGACGAGAGCTGGCACTCTGGTATTCGAAAAGCCATAAAGGAAAAAATCACCCTCTTGCAAACTAAGAAAATCAGCCGCAAACCCGCTCAACTAACATCTAGACCCATCACTCACAAGTCAGACGCGTTATTCGAATTTTCAGCCATCTCGAACAGTGAAACTGAAAAAATCATCTCCAGCCTCAAACCTTCAAGATGTCAGGGCGACATCTGTCCGGCTTTGTTGATTAAAGAATGCACATATGACCTGAACCCCTACATCACTAGCTTAATGAACGCATCCTTCGAAAGTGGCACTGTCCCATCCCGCTCTTAAAAAAAACCTACTCTAGACCCTAATACACCGACCAACTACAGACCTATAACTACAGTATCATTTCTCTTAAAAATTCTGGTCAGAGCAGCGTATCTCCAGAATCAAAACCATTTAGAAACGAATAATCTCCTTGGCATCGGCCAATCTGGCATCCACCCTAGACATGGGACGGAAACATCTCTACTTGACCTCAAAATACAAATGGATGAGGTGAAAGACAATGGTAAGCTAGCGCTCCTCCTCTTGCTAGACCTCTCTGCAGCGTTTGACCTAGTCTATCATAATATAATATGCAGTCACCTAGAACTGAGCAGCTTACTTCTTACACAAAGCGATCCAATGGATACAATCTTTCCCCACGAATAGAACCATGAGAGTTTTCTCACTGCTTTCAGCAGCTGCTCCTGCCCCAGATACATGCGGATTACCACAAGGTTCGTGCGTCTCCCCGACTTTATACAACATATTTACAAAGGCTCTATTTGACCGAATTGACGAATTGTGTGTCACCTACACCAACTATTCAGATGACACCCAAATCCTTATACCTATCACCTGCTCCCATGTCACTGACTCCGAATCGCTGAATAAAATCTATCCCACCATCCAGGCCTGGATGGCCCTACATGGGTTATGCCTAAACGACGATAAAACGGAACTCCTCTTCATAGGTTCCCAATACTGTCTCAAAAACGATCTAACTCCTTCAAATCATTCCACATAGATGGTAACATTATCAAGGTGTAGAATGAAGTAAAAACCATTGTTTTTTACCTGGACTCATCCTTAACCTTAACTCGACAAGTTAACACCACTGCATCTGCCGCAGCATACACATCCAAGGTCATTACAGCCTGTAGACCATTCTCATCACCTGAAAGCTGCATCACCCTAACTATAGCCCTCATATTGATTAGACTAGACTACTGCAATGCTCTGTATGCAGTCACTAAGGTACAGAATATAAATAAACTTCAAGTGATACCAAACAATTCACTAAGAGCAGCATTGAATATACCTAAAAAGTCCCACATTTCAGCGACCAGAAGGAACACTCACTGGCTACCCCATCCATGAGCGCATCCTATTCAAAACAATTGTAATGACACACAAATGCCTACACAAGCAAGCACCCAAATACCTCACAGAAAAATTCACACCTAATCACTCCACCAGGCCTACACGCTCAGCCTACGCGCACTGCCTCGCCACACTACGATTCAAACATCAGAACGCCAGTGGCAGTAGCTTCCCCTGGTGGCTGCTAAACAATGGAAAAACCTACCAGCAACATTAAGATCTGAAAGTTCCTACTGGGCCTTCCTTAAGCACCTCCAAACATGGCTCTTCACCCAGGAACTAGTAAAATAACCTCCATGTTCACCCCACTCACTCACCCCACTCCCCTCCACTGCATCTTGCACCACAGACCATTGCAGATACCTTATTATTGTATTATAATGTTTCAATGACTACCTGTCTCACTGTATTGTATCGCATTTCTTCAATCAGAATAACCGGACCAGACATGATCACCAAGTATCGTATTGTACTGCATTAAGGACTAGAATACTCATGTAACTCTGTAACCATTGCAACTTGCTCTGCTCGTTATCTGCCAAGAAAAGCGCCTAGATGCCTTCGGTTTTGGCGTGCAATATAAATTGCTAAATAAATAAATAATGCTCTTGTATCACAGTTTGCTAAAATGTTACTCTTTTGCTGAACTGCTTGTGACTACTTGCTATAGTGCTTCATTTCTGTTCAATTGTTCGTTCCTTAAAATGTCTTTAGTGAGGTTTGTTTTGTAGCATTGCTCTCTGTCTCTTTACCTTCCTATCGGTTTTCTCACTCTTGGTTTGTAGAAATGTAATTATTTTGTTATGTTGCTTCATTCTTCAGTTTTCTGTATGCCGCTTCGCCAATTGGCTTAATCATTACCCATTTGTTTCATTACTCCTTCTCTCGCTCTCTCTCTGGTGCCTTTGATTTTAGATATCTCGTGTTCACACTACTGTGGTTCTGCTCTTTTGCTGCACTGCTTACAGCCTTTGATTTGCTGCCCTTCTGCGATTTAGTGTCATTGCATACATTCTGTTTGCACGTTGCTGCTCATTGCTTGTTTTCTTCTGTACTTTTCTGTGTGGGGGATTGCTGCTCTTTTTTTCTTGAGTTGCCCTGCCCCTCATTTTAATATTAGTACTGCCATTTTAATGCAGCGCTCTCTCCCTCACTTTGATTTAGTTCTGCTGTTTAGTTGCTTTGCTCAGCCCCTACATTTTCTAACGTGCTGAACTTTCTTTTCTGTCTTTTTCTGTCTTTGCTGTATCACCGCTCTTTTATTGACTTTGCTTCCTCTGTTTTCCGTAGTGCTGCTCTTTAGTTCTACTGCTCGTTCTCGGTTTGCTGCAGTGAATCTATTTTGTTGCGTTTCTCACTCAAATATTTTGCTGTAGAGCTCTTCTTTTCTTGAACTGTTTGCTCCCTTCGCATGCCACTTTGAACTAAAATGTTGCAATTATTCTGCAGTTGTGCCGTTCCTTTATTGTATTGTATGCCCACAGTTTGCCATACAACTGCTCTTTTGTTACATTGCTCTTTAGCCTGGTTTACTCCATAGCTGCACTATTCATGCCATGTATGCCACAGCGGATCTTTCCTTGCATTGCTCTCGGGCCTAGTTTCCTATATAGGTGCTCTAGTCTTACCCACTGTGCAACAGAGCTGCTCTTTCCTTGCTTTGCATTTTGGCCTAGCTTCCTACATAGGTGCCTATTATTGCCCAGCGTGCCGCAGAGCTGCTCTTTCCCTGCATTGCTCTCTGGCATTGTTTCTTCCAGAGATGCTCTTTCCTTGCATTGCTCTCTGGCCTATGTTACTACATCGGTGCTCTATTTTTACCAAGTGTGCAACAGAGCTGCTATTTCCTTGTGTTGCTCTCTGACATAGTTTCCTACAGAGGTGCTCTATTCTTGGCCAGTGCGCCACAGAGATGCTCTTTCCTTGCATTGCTCTCTGCCCCAGTTTCCTCTGAAAATGTGCTATTCTTACACAGTATGCCACAGAGAGGCTCTTTCCTTGCATTGCTCTCTGGCCTAGTTTCCTCCAGAGCCGCTCTTTTCTTGCTTTGCTTTCTGCCCTAGTTTCCTCACAAGATGTGTTATTCTTACCCAGTGTGCCACAGAGCGGCTTGTTCTTGCTTTGATCTCTGGCATAGGTTCCTCCAGAGCCGCTCTTTCCTTGCATTGCTTTCTGCCCTAGTTTCCTCCCAAGATGTGTTATTCTTACCCAGTGTGCCACAGAGTTGCGCTTTCCTTGCATTGCTCTCTGTCCTAGTTTTCTCCATAGGTGCTCTATCCTTGCCCATTGTGCCACAGATCTGCTCTTTCCTTGCATTAATATTTGGCCTAGTTTCCTACATTGGTGCTCTATTCTTACCATTGTGCCACAGAGCTGCTTGCTCTTTCCTTGCATTGCTCTCTGGCCTAGCTTCCTACATAGGTGCTCTATTCTTACCCATTGTGCCACAGAGCTGCTCTTTCCTTGCAATAATCTCTGGCCTACTTTCCTACGTAGGTGCTCTATTCTTACTCACTGTGCCACAGAGCTGCTCTTTCCTTGCATTAATCTCTGGACTAGTTTCCGACATAGGTGCTCTATTCTTGGCCAGTGTGCCGCAGAGCTGCTCTTTCCTTGCATTGCTCTCTGGCATTGTTTCTTCCAGAGCTGCTGTTTCCTTGCATTGCTCTCGGGCCTAGTTTTCTCCATAGGTGCTCTATTCTTGCCCAGTGTGCCACAGAGATGCTCTTTCCTTGCATTGCTCTCTGGCATAGTTTCTTCCAGAGCTGCTCTTTCCTTGCATTGCTTTGTGGCCTGGTTGTCTCCATAGGTGCTCTGTTCTTACCAACTGTGCTGAGAGCTGCTCTTTCCTTGCATTAATACCTGGCCTGGTTTCCTACACAGGTGCTCTATCCATGCCCAATGTGACACAGACCTGCTTGTTTCTTGCTTTGCTCTCTGGCATAGGTTCCTCTTGAGCCGCTCTTTCCTTGCATTGCCCTCTGGCCTAGTTTTCTCCATAGGTGCTCTGTTCTTGCCCAGTGTGCCACAGAAATGTTCTTTCCTTGCATTGCTCTCTGTCCGAGTTTCCTCTGAAAATGCACTATTCTTATCCAGTATGCCACAGAGATGTTCTTTCCTGGTATTGCTCTCTGTCCTAGTTTCCTCCAGAGCTACTCTTTCCTTGCATTGCTCTTTGGCACAGTTTCCTACATACTTGCTCTATTCTTACCTATTGTGCCACAGAGCTGCTCTTTCCTCGCATTGCTCTCTGGCCTAGCTTCCTACATAGGTGCTCTATTCTTACCAATTGTGCCACAGAGCTGCTCTTTCCTTGCATTAATCTCGGGCCTAGTTTTCTCCATAGGTGCTCTATTCTTGCCCAGTGTGCCACAGAGATGCGCTTTCCTTGCATTGTTCTCTGGCATAGTTTCTTCCAGAGCTGCTCTTTCCTTGCATTGCTTTGTGGCCTGGTTGTCTCCATAGGTGCTCTGTTCTTACCAACTGTGCTGAGAGCTGCTCTTTCCTTGCATTAATACCTGGCCTAGTTTCCTACACAGGTGCTCTATCCATGCCCAATGTGACACAGACCTGCTTGTTTCTTGCTTTGCTCTCTGGCATAGGTTCCTCTTGAGCCGCTCTTTCCTTGCATTGCCCTCTGGCCTAGTTTTCTCCATAGGTGCTCTATTTTTGTCCAAGGTGCCACAGAGCTGCTCTTTCCTTGCATTAATCTCTGTCCTAGTTTTCTCCATAGGTGCTCTATTTTTGTCCAAGGTGCAACAGAGCTGCTCTTTCCTTGCATTAATCACTGGCCTAGTTTCCTACACAGGTGCTCTATCCTTGCCCAATGTGCCACAGAGCTGCTTGTTCTTGCTTTGCTCTCTGGCATAGTTTCCTCCAGAGCCGCTCTTTCCTTGCATTGCTTTCTACCCTAGTTTCCTCCCAAGATGTGTTATTCTTACCGAGTGTGCAACAGAGCTGCGCTTTCCTTGCATTGCTCTCTGGCCTAGTTTCCTACATAGGTGCTCTATTCTTACCCATTGTGCCACAGAGATGCTCTTTCCTTGCATTGCTCTCTGGCCTAGTTTCCTCCAAAGCTGCTCTTTTCTTGCTTTGCTTTCTGCCCCAGTTTCCTCACAAGATGCGTTATTCTTACCCAGTATGCCACAGAGCTGCTCTTTCCTTGCATTGCTCTCTGTCATAGTTTCTTCCAGTGCTGCTCTTTCCTTACATTGCTCTCTGGCCTAATTCCCTACATACTTGCTCTATTCTTGCCCAGTGTGCCACGGAGATGCTCTTTCCTTGCATAGCTCTCTGCCCCGGTTTCCTCTGAAAATATGCTATTCTTACCCAGTATGCCACAGAGCTGCTCTTTCCTCGTATTGCCCTCTGGCCTAGTTTCCTACATACTTGCTCTATTTTTGCCCAGTGTGCCATAGAGCTGCTCTTTCCTTGCATTGCTCTCTGGCATAGTTTCTTCCGGAGCTGCTCTTTCCTTGCATTGCTCTCTGGCCTGGTTGTCTCCATAGATGCTCAGTTCTTACGAACTGTGCCACAGAGCTGCTCTTTCCTTGCAATAATCTTTGGCCTAGTTTCCTACATTGGTGCTCTATTCTTAAAATTGTGCCACAGAGCTGCTTGCTCTTTCCTTGCATTGCTCTCTGGCCTAGCTTCCTACATAGGTGCTCTATTCTTACGCATTGTGCCACAGAGCTGCTCTTTCATTGCATTAATCTCTGGCCTACTTTCCTACATAGGTGCTCTATTCTTACTCACTGTGCCACAGAGCTGCTCTTTCCTTGCATTAATCTCTGTACTAGTTTCCTACATAGGTGCTCTATTCTTGGCCAGTGTGCCGCAGAGCTACTCTTTCCTTGCATTGCTCTCTGGCATTGTTTCTTCCAGAGCTGCTGTTTCCTTGCATTGCTCTCGGGCCTAGTTTTCTCCATAAGTGCTCTATTCTTGCCCAGTGTGCCACAGAGATGCTCTTTCCTTGCATTGCTTTGTGGCCTGGTTGTCTCCATAGGTGCTCTGTTCTTACCAACTGTGCCACAGAACTGCTCTTTCCTTGCATTAATACATGGCCTAGTTTCCTACACAGGTGCTCTATCCATGCCCAATGTGACACAGAGATGCTTGTTTCTTGCTTTGCTCTCTGGCATAGGTTCCTCTTGAGCCGCTCTTTCCTTGCATTGCCCTCTGGCCTAGTTTTCTCCATAGGTGCTCTGTTCTTGCCCAGTGTGCCACAGAAATGTTCTTTCCTTGCATTGCTCTCTGTCCGAGTTTCCTCTGAAAATGCACTATTCTTACCCAGTATTCCACAGAGATGTTCTTTCCTTGCATTGCTCTCTGTCCTAGTTTCCTCCAGAGCTACTCTTTCCTTGCATTGATCTTTGGCACAGTTTCCTACATACTTGCTCTATTCTTACCTATTGTGCCACAGAGCTGCTCTTTCCTTGCATTGCTCTCTGGCCTAGGTTCCTACGTAGGTGCTCTATTCTTACCCATTGTGCCACAGAGCTGCTCTTTCCTTGCATTGCTCTCTGGCCTAGGTTCCTACGTAGGTGCTCTATTCTTACCCAGTGTGCCACAGAGCTGCTCTTTCCTTGCATTGCTCTCTGGCCTAAGTTCCTACGTAGGTGCTCTATTCTTACCCATTGTGCCACAGAGCTGCTCTTTCCTTGCATTGCTCTCTGGCCTAGCTTCCTACATAGGTGCTCTATTCTTACCAATTGTGCCACCGAGCTGCTCTTTCCTTGCATTGCTCTCTGGCCTAGCTTCCTACATAGGTGCTCTATTCTTACCAATTGTGCCACAGAGCTGCTCTTTCCTTGCATTAATCTCTGTCCTAGTTTTCTCCATAGGTGCTCTATTTTTGTCCAAGGTGCCACAGAGCTGCTCTTTCCTTGCATTAATCCCTGGCCTAGTTTCCTACACAGGTGCTCTATCCTTGCCCAATGTGCCACAGAGCTGCTTGTTCTTGCTTTGCTCTCTGGCATAGGTTCCTCCAGAGCCGCTCTTTCCTTGCATTGCTTTCTGCCCTAGTTTCCTCCCAAGATGTGTTATTCTTACCCAGTGTGCCAGAGAGTTGCGCTTTCCTTGCATTGCTCTCTGTCCTAGTTTTCTCCATAGGTGCTCTATCCTTGCCCAATGTGCCACAGAGCTGCTTGTTCTCGCTTTGCTCTCTGGCATAGGTTCCTCCAGAGCCGCTCTTTCCTTGCATTGCTGTCTGCCCTAGTTTCCTCCCAAGATGTGTTATTCTTACCCAGTGTGCCACAGAGCTGCTCTTTCCTTGCATTAATCTTTGGCCTAGTTTCCTACATTGGTGCTCTATTCTAACCATTGTGCCACAGAGCTGCTTGCTCTTTCCTTGTATTGCTCTCTGGCCTAGCTTCCTACATAGGTGCTCTATTCTTACCCATTGTGCCACAGAGCTCCTCTTTCCTTGCATTAATCTCTGGACTACTTTCCTACATAGGTGCTCTATTCTTACTCACTGTGCCACAGAGCTGCTCTTTCCTTGCATTAATCTCTGGACTAGTTTCCTACATAGGTGCTCTATTCTTGGCCAGTGTGCTGCAGAGCTGCTCTTTCCTTGCATTGCTCTCTGGCATTGTTTCTTCCAGAGCTGCTGTCTCCTTGCATTGCTCTCGGGCCTAGTTTTCTCCATAGGTGCTCTATTCTTGCCCAGTGTGCCACAGAGATGCTCTTTCCTTGCATTGCTCTCTGGAATAGTTTCTTCCAGAGCTGCTCTTTCCTTGCATTGCTTTGTGGCCTGGTTGTCTCCATAGGTGCTCTGTTCTTACCAACTGTGCTGAGAGCTGCTCTTTCCTTGCATTAATACCTGGCCTAGTTTCCTACACAGGTGCTCTATCCATGCCCAATGTGACACAGAGCTGCTTGTTTCTTGATTTGCTCTCTGGCATAGGTTCCTCTTGAGCCGCTCTTTCCTTGCATTGCCCTCTGGCCTAGTTTTCTCCATAGGTGCTCTGTTCTTGCCCAGTGTGCCACAGAAATGTTCTTTCCTTGCATTGCTCTCTGTCCGAGTTTCCTCTGAAAATGCACTATTCTTATCCAGTATGCCACAGAGATGTTCTTTCCTTGCATTGCTCTTTGTCCTAGTTTCCTCCAGAGCTACTCTTTCCTTGCATTGCTCTTTGGCACAGTTTCCTACATACTTGCTCTATTCTTACCTATTGTGCCACAGAGCTGCTCTTTCCTTGCATTGTTCTCTGGCCTAGGTTCCTACGCAGGTGCTCTATTCTTATCCATTGTGCCACAGAGCTGCTCTTTCCTTGCATTGCTCTCTGGCCTAGCTTCCTACATAGGTGCTCTATTCTTACCAATTGTGCCACAGAGCAGCCCTTTCCTTGCATTAATCTCGGGCCTAGTTTTCTCCATAGGTGCTCTATTCTTGCCCAGTGTGCCACAGAGATGCGCTTTCCTTGCATTGCTCTCTGGCATACTTTCTTCCAGAGCTGCTCTTTCCTTGCATTGCTTTGTGGCCTGGTTGTCTCCATAGGTGCTCTGTTCTTACCAACTGTGCTGGGAGCTGCTCTTTCCTTGCATTAATACCTGGCCTAGTTTCCTACACAGGTGCTCTATCCATGCCCAATGTGACACAGACCTGCTTGTTTCTTGCTTTGCTCTCTGGCATAGGTTCCTCTTGAGCCGCTCTTTCCTTGCATTGCCCTCTGGCCTAGTTTTCTCCATAGGTGCTCTATTTTTGTCTAAGGTGCCACAGAGCTGCTCTTTCCTTGCATTAATCTCTGTCCTAGTTTTCTCCATAGGTGCTCTATTTTTGTCGAAGGTGCCACAGAGCTGCTCTTTCCTTGCATTAATCCCTGGCCTAGTTTCCTACACAGGTGCTCTATCCTTGCCCAATGTGCCACAGAGCTGCTTGTTCTTGCTTTGCTCTCTGGCATTGGTTCCTCCAGAGCCACTCTTTCCTTGCATTGCTTTCTGCCCTAGTTTCCTCCCAAGGTGTGTTATTCTTACCCAGTGTGCCACAAAGTTGCGCTTTACTTGCATTGCTCCCTGTCCAAGTTTTCTCCATAGGTGCTCTATCCTTGCCCAATGTGCCACAGAGCTGCTTTTTCTTGCTTTGCTCTCTGGCATAGTTTCCTCCAGAGCCGCTCTTTCCTTGCATTGCTTTCTACCCTAGTTTCCTCCCAAGATGTGTTATTCTTACCCAGTGTGCAACAGAGCTGCGCTTTCCTTGCATTGCTCTCTGGCCTAGTTTCCTACATAGGTGCTCTATTCTTACCCATTGTGCCACAGCTCTTTCCTTGCATTGCTCTCTGGCTCAGTTTCCTACATAGGTGCACTATTCTTACCCATTGTGCCATAGATCTGCTCTTTCCTTGCATTGCTCTCTGGCCTAGGTTCCTAAAGAGGTGCTCTATCCTTGGCCAGTGCGCCACAGAGATGCTCTTTCCTTGCATTGCTCTCTGCCCCAGTTTCCTCTGAAAATGTGCTATTCTTACCCAGTATGCCACAGAGATGCTCTTTCCTTGCATTGATCTCTGGCCTAGTTTCCCCCAAAGCTGCTCTTTTCTTGCTTTGCTTTCTGCCCCAGTTTCCTCACAAGATGTGTTATTCTTACCCAGTATGCCACAGAGCTGCTCTTTCCTTGCATTGCTCTCTGGCATAGTTTCTTCCAGTGCTGCTCTTTCCTTGCATTGCTCTCTGGCCTAGTTTCCTACATACTTGCTCTATTCTTGCCCAGTGTGCCATGGAGATGCTCTTTCCTTGCATAGCTCTCTGCCCCGGTTTCCTCTGAAAATATGCTATTCTTACCCAGTATGCCACAGAGCTGCTCTTTCCTCGTATTGCCCTCTGGCCTAGTTTCCTACATACTTGCTCTATTTTTGCCCAGTGTGCCATAGAGGTGCTCTTTCCTTGCATTGCTCTCTGGCATAGTTTCTTCCAGAGCTGCTCTTTCCTTGCATTGCTCTCTGGCCTGGTTGTCTCCATAGATGCTCAGTTCTTACCAACTGTGCCACAGAGCTGCTCTTTCCTTGCAATAATCTTTGGCCTAGTTTCCTACATTGGTGCTCTATTCTTAAAATTGTGCCACAGAGCTGCTTGCTCTTTCCTTGCATTGCTCTCTGGCCTAGCTTCCTACATAGGTGCTCTATTCTTACGCATTGTGCCACAGAGCTGCTCTTTCATTGCATTAATCTCTGGCCTACTTTCCTACATAGGTGCTCTATTCTTACTCACTGTGCCACAGAGCTGCTCTTTCCTTGCATTAATCTCTGTACTAGTTTCCTACATAGGTGCTCTATTCTTGGCCAGTGTGCTGCAGAGCTACTCTTTCCTTGCATTGCTCTCTGGCATTGTTTCTTCCAGAGCTGCTGTTTCCTTGCATTGCTCTCGGGCCTAGTTTTCTCCATAAGTGCTCTATTCTTGCCCAGTGTGCCACAGAGATGCTCTTTCCTTGCATTGCTTTGTGGCCTGGTTGTCTCCATAGGTGCTCTGTTCTTACCAACTGTGCCACAGAGCTGCTCTTTCCTTGCATTAATACCTGGCCTAGTTTCCTACACAGGTGTTCTATCCATGCCCAATGTGACACAGAGATGCTTGTTTCTTGCTTTGCTCTCTGGCATAGGTCCCTCTTGAGCCGCTCTTTCCTTGCATTGCCCTCTGGCCTAGTTTTCTCCATAGGTGCTCTGTTCTTGCCCAGTGTGCCACAGAAATGTTCTTTCCTTGCATTGCTCTCTGTCCGAGTTTCCTCTGAAAATGCACTATTCTTACCCAGTATGCCACAGAGATGTTCTTTCCTTGCATTGCTCTCTGTCCTAGTTTCCTCCAGAGCTACTCTTTCCTTGCATTGATCTTTGGCACAGTTTCCTACATACTTGCTCTATTCTTACCCATTGTGCCACAGAGCTGCTCTTTCCTTGCATTGCTCTCTGGCCTAGCTTCCTACATAGGTGCTCTATTCTTACCAATTGTGCCACCGAGCTGCTCTTTCCTTGCATTGCTCTCTGGCCTAGCTTCCTACATAGGTGCTCTATTCTTACCAATTGTGCCACAGAGCTGCTCTTTCCTTGCATTAATCTCTGTCCTAGTTTTCTCCATAGGTGCCCTATTTTTGTCCAAGGTGCCACAGAGCTGCTCTTTCCTTGCATTAATCCCTGGCCTAGTTTCCTACACAGGTGCTCTATCCTTGCCCAATGTGCCACAGAGCTGCTTCTTCTTGCTTTGCTCTCTGGCATAGGTTCCTCCAGAGCTGCTATTTCCTTGTATTGCTTTCTGCCCTAGTTTCCTCCCAAGATGTGTTATTCTTACCCAGTGTGCCAGAGAGTTGCGCTTTCCTTGCATTGCTCTCTGTCCCAGTTTTCTCCATAGGTGCTCTATCCTTGCCCAATGTGCCACAGAGCTGCTTGTTCTTGCTTTGCTCTCTGGCATAGGTTCCTCCAGAGCCGCTCTTTCCTTGCATTGCTTTCTGCCCTAGTTTCCTCCCAAGATGTGTTATTCTTACCCAGTGTGCCACAGAGCTGCTCTTTCCTTGCATTAATCTTTGGCCTAGTTTCCTACATTGCTGCTCTATTCTTACCATTGTGCCACAGAGCTGCTTGCTCTTTCCTTGTATTGCTCTCTGGCCTAGCTTCCTACATAGGTGCTCTATTCTTACCCATTGTGCCACAGAGCTGCTCTTTCCTTGCATTAATCTCTGGCCTACTTTCCTACATAGGTGCTCTATTCTTACTCACTGTGTCACAGAGCTGCTCTTTCCTTGCATTAATCTCTGGACTAGTTTCCTACATAGGTGCTCTATTCTTACTCACTGTGTCACAGAGCTGCTCTTTCCTTGCATTGCTCTCTGGCATTGTTTCTTCCAGAGCTGCTGTCTCCTTGCATTGCTCTCGGGCCTAGTTTTCTCCATAGGTGCTCTATTCTTGCCCAGTGTGCCACAGAGATGCTCTTTCCTTGCATTGCTCCCTGGAATAGTTGCTTCCAGAGCTGCTCTTTCCTTGCATTGCTTTATGGCCTGATTGTCTCCATAGGTGCTCTGTTCTTACTAACTGTGCCACAGAGCTGCTCTTTCCTTGCATTAATACCTGGCCTAGTTTCCTACACAGCCGCTGTCATGATCTCTGCTTCCAAAAGATCAGGACTTGCCCGACTCCCTTGGAAGCAGACCCATAACCCCGGTTCCGAGTGCCAGCCAGTCCCAATTGGGACCTTTTGGACCCTGTCCTGGCGCCAGTGGCACCAGGCTCATAAAGATGCCCAGTCCCAGCGCTGGAAGCGCCAGGCTCATAATGCTTGGGTGGACTTACCTGCAGCAGACCATGCTGCTTACTTACCTGCCAGTTGAACCCCTGATCCTCTTCTGTTTGGGACTACTTTTCCTGTTGGGTGGGGCAGGAGCCACTCCCTAGGTTCAGAAAACTGGAACTCTTCTGGAAAGCAGGAACTCTTTTCTTACCTAGGCGTGGCTGTGGAAGGAGACATCTAAGCACTACAGGAGGCTATTTAAACCACAACCGATGGATGAATCTTGCTTTGCGTTATTCTGCATTCTCTGCAGCAGAACGCTCATCGTGTCTTCTGCTTCTGATCCTGGGCCTAAGGGAACAAAGGCTTACCATCCTGGAATCCAATCTTCAGCAGCACCTGTAAAGACAAAGAAAGAACAGGTTAGCATTACGGTCTTCAGTGGCAGCGCATCTCTTACCTGGTCCATCGGCTGTCACCAACGCCTCGCGCTGCATTCCGGCATCTGAAAGACAAAGGCTTACCTACTCTTCGCATGCTCCGGAGGTCTTCGCACTGCATTCCGGCATCTGAAAGACAAAAGCTTACCAGCTCTTCGCACGCTCCGGAGGCCTTCGGCGCTGCATCCCGCATCTGAAAGACAAAAGAAGGTGCGTTTAAAGACATTGGGCAACTTTATTACTCACGTGCCATTACTCCTTCCCACGCCGAATCCAGTGGGTATTCCAGCACCCTTCAGCTTCTCTAAAGCTCCGAACTTGTACCTGCAAGATAAAAGGGACAGTTAGTGCGCATCGTGAAGCAGGCTAAAGCGCTTACTTACGTGCTTCCAGGCGCTTCTATTCCTCACGCGGGTTCGATCCTCAACTCTCATCAGCCCGCCATCCGCCATCACCGGAACCCTGCAAAACAAGAGATATCATTACAAAAGACTTTTAAGACATTTGAAGTGCCCAGAACTTACCGTTCGTGCAGTTAACGACAGACAGCAGTCCTCTGAGGTCAAGAGGCCTGCACCCTTATCCAGTGAAGAAACTGGTTACGGCACCCTGCCCCGAGGCAGATGGAGAGCTCGGCGTTCACTTACCTAAGGTGAGGGCGTTAACCTTTGGGGTTCTACAGGAGAAGAGAAAGGGAAGAGGAGAGAGGCACCCAATAACCCCAGTTCATTAATCCCATATTTTCTATCTGCAGACATCTTACTCTTCGAGTCAGACATACAGTGCACAGAGGTCCAGCCCAAAGAGCCAACCGTGTGTTACACATCACCTTTGAAGATACGGTATTCACCCAGTCAAGACCGGCGCCTCTGCGGGAATCGGGTGAGCGTTACAGAACGCAAAGCCTACCGCAAAACTTCCACCCAGGCGCTATGGAAACCTCGGATACCGACCAGCTAGCCCAGTTACTTGGGGAACTAAGAGCAGAAGTGCATGCAGCCCGTCAGGAAACGAATGCTCTAAGAAGGGAACTGATTATTTCCAAGGAGCGAACAGACGATCTCGCTAGACAATTGCTACAGTCACAAGCCGGACAAACTCTGTTACCCGCATCAGGGGCAAATCTTCCTTCAACATCCTCTACGAACCCAGTGCAGATCAACCTACCTGGGAATGTACCTCTGGCTCCGCCCGAACGATTTTCTGGTGACCCAAAGAGGTTTGCAGTATTTATTAATCAGTGCCGGTTGCACTTCTTATGCCGGCCAGCAGCCTTTCCAACTGATCAAGCTAAGGTAGCTTTCGTGCTTTCGTACCTTAGTGGCAATGCGGCAGACTGGTCGATCCCTCTAGTTAATCAAGATGATCCGGTTCTCCATGATTTTCAAGCTTTTCAGCTCAGTATGGAAAAACTGTTTGCAAGACATTCACAGGGGCAGGCCTTGGACAATGAGCTCCTTTCATTGCGACAGGGTAATCAAGACCTTTTGGCTTATATTGCGTCTTTCAACAGACTGATAGTGGAAACTCGATGGCCTGAGGACAAAAGGAGTACGCTGTTTTATAGAGGTCTACGTGGAGAGCTCAAAGATGTGTTAGCCCAAGTAGTGAATCCCCCGCAAGACTGTTCGGACTATATTGACTTAGTCGTTCAAATTGACCACAGACTGCAGAACAGGAAGGCCGATCGTTCCAAGTTTGATTCTCGAGTATTTTCCAAACCACCAACTCCTACCAAAGGAGTAGACTCCGGGGAACCCATGCAAATAGGGGGCCTGAAAGGACCACTAACACAAAAGGAGCGGGAAAGGAGAAAACAGCTGCAATTATGCCTCTATTGCGGAAACTCGGGGCACTTTCTTCGAGACTGTCCGGTGAAACCAGCCAAGAAGGCAGTAGGAGCTGCAGTTACCAGGGTCACAAACTCTGAGCAGGGAAACGACCTCGCCCGACAAGAATAGAGGTCCTCTTGCCGAGCATTAAAACCAGTTCTGTGACCTCGCATTTCGTGATACCTATGGTCCTCATGAGCCCTGAACATCCGGATCGATTACATGCGATTGAAGCTTACGTCGACAGCGGTGCCATCAGCAATTATGTGGATCATGAAATGGTTTTGAGGATGAATCTGACTCTTTGTCCAAAGGCTGTAAAGGACGTCATTACTACGGTGGATGGTACGGAGATAGCCTCCGGACCAGTAACGCATACCACCCAAGAAGTGACGCTAGTAAGTCAAGATGGACACCATGAGAAGATCGTGTTCGATGTGATCAAGGCCCCTCAGTTCCAGATTATTCTAGGAATTCCTTGGTTAGAGAAGCACAATCCTCAGATCGATTGGCGAGCAAGAACGGTTCAGTTTCCAGAATGTGTCTCTACTTGTCACCCTCGACCTGGTGTTGCACTGGCAGCAATTTCCTCGGAGGCTCCCCAGTTACCTCCTGAATACCTAGAATTCCAAGATGTTTTCCGGAAGGATCAGGCTAACTCTCTACCTCCTCATAGGTCTTATGACTGCCAGATAGACCTGATACCTGGATCTACTCCTCCTTGTAGTAGAATTTATGCCCTCACCGAGCCTGAGAATCTTCACCTCCGACAATACCTGGATCAATACCTAGCGAATGGGTTTATTCGTCCTTCCAAGTCCCCTGCTTCCTCAGCTTTGTTCTTCGTTCCAAAAAAAGAAGGGGACCTTAGAACTTGTATAGATTATCGCGCCCTGAACCAGATCACCGTTAAGAATAGATATCCGTTACCTTTGATCCCTGAACTCCTGGACCAAGTCAGAAAAGCATGCATATATGCAAAGCTGGATCTTAGAGGAGCCTACCACTTGGTACGGGTAAAAGAGGGCGATGAATGGAAGACGGCCTTCCGCAACAAGTATGGGCTATTTGAATATCAGGTCATGCCCTTCGGACTTTGCAATGCCCCGGCCGCCTTTCAGTATTTTATGAACGATGTCCTCAGAGAGCTCATAGATGTGTGTGTTGTTGTTTACATTGACGACATCCTCGTTTATTCTTCATCGGAAACTGAACATCGGAAACACGTGAAAATGGTCCTCGAGAGATTGCGTCAACACAAACTTTTCGCTAAGTTGGAAAAATGTGTTTTCAACGTGACAGAAGTTGAATTCTTGGGATTCATATTATCACCTAGCGGAGTGCGTATGGATTCAAAGAAGGTCGATGCAATTCTCAAATGGCCATTGCCATCCTCCGTAAAAGGTGTTCAAAGCATGTTAGGCTTCGCTAACTTTTACCGCAGGTTTATCCCCGAATTATCTCGAATAGTCCAGCCCATCACCGCCTTGTTAAAGAAAAACAAACGTTTTGAATGGTCTACCGAGGCGGAACAAGCTTTCCAGAATTTGAAGACTAGATTTATCTCTGCACCGATCTTAAAACATCCTCGCCCAGAACTCCCCTACATCGTTGAAACTGATGCTTCGAGCCTTGCCATGGGGGAAGTTCTATCACAAAAGGACCCAGTAACCAATCAGTTGCATCCCGTGGCATTTTGGTCCCGCAAATTCTCGCCTCCTGAAATCAATTACACTATTACTGATAAGGAACTTCTAGCTATCAAGTCCGCCTTTAAGGCTTGGCGGCATTATCTTCTGGGGGCCCGACACACCGTTACTGTGATTACAGATCACCGAAACCTGCAATATTTGAAAACCGCAAAAGCTCAATCCTCTAGGCAACTCCGTTGGGCACTATTCTTTGCCGAGTTTGACTTCATAATTACCTATCGACCTGGTACAAAAAACGGTAAAGCTGATGCCCTTTCTCGGATGG
Source organism: Ambystoma mexicanum (assembly GCF_040938575.1). NCBI lineage: Eukaryota > Metazoa > Chordata > Amphibia > Caudata > Ambystomatidae > Ambystoma > Ambystoma mexicanum. The sequence continues at coordinate 940,477,030 of NC_090925.1, read as the reverse complement.
GAGTGGAAGAACATTTGATCAATCCTAAACCTGTACCTATCATTCCCGAACAAAGAATTCTAGGTGTAATCGCCACACAATCCATAGAGGAAGTTAAGGATAAAGCCAGGCTACTGGTAACTCCAGCAGACATACAGAATTGGCATCTGCAGGGAAAGGACTTTATGGTGAAGGACAACCTATTATATTTCCAAGAACGGTTATACCTGCCCAGCACAGATTTACAGAAAAAGGTAATCTCTTGTTATCATGATTCTTTAATGGAAGGACATCCCGGTATGACCAAGACCTCGGAAAAGATCAAGCGCTACTTCTGGTGGCCGTCTTGGAAAAAAGATATCAGAGACTTTATAATGTCCTGTGGAGTATGCGCCCAAAACAAGAGTCAAAAGGAAAAACCAGCCGGCCTCTTACGCCCTATTGACATCCCGCCTCGCCCTTGGCATACTCTTTCTATGGACTTCATCACCGATCTACCTCCATGCTCCGGATACAATACGATCCTAGTAATCGTGTACCTATTCTCCAAGATGGCGCATTTCATTCCACTCAAAGGCTTACCAACAGCAGCAACTCTGGCCCGGGAATTTCTCGAAAACATCGTCCGACTGCACGGTTTTCCTTCAGTTCTAATTTCGGATCGAGGTAGTCAATTTATTTCTCATTTTTGGCGAAGTTGCTGTCGGTCGGCTCAAATTGATGTGAGACTTTCGACCAGCCACCACCCTCAAACCGACGGACAAACCGAGAGGACCAATCAAACTCTGGAACAGTATTTGCGCTGCATGCTACAACAAACTGAAAAAACTTGGAAAGATATCCTTTGGATAGCCGAATATGCCTACAATAACTCTGTCCACTCGGGAACTGGGAAGACCCCGTTTTTTCTTTGATACGGTAGTCACCCTCGAACCTCGGAGTTGGATCTACTCCAAGATCTTGGAACACCAGCAGTAGACCACCTGCATTCTACAATCACCCAAGCCTTTAAGGAAGCCGTTTCTCACCTTCAAAGGGCTAAAGAACAATACAAGAAAGGAGCAGACCAATATCGGAAGGAAGCCCCCCAATATCAAGTAGGAGATCAAGTCTGGTTATCCACCAAATATCTACCTCTAAAAGGACCACGCACATTCAACCCAAGATACCTTGGTCCCTATTCCATCACTACCATAGTAAATCCAGTAGCGGTCAAGTTGGACTTGCCCCCTCACATGAAGATACATCCGGTCTTCCAAGTCTCTCTATTAAAACCCGTGCAACCTCAAACCCGACTAACTACATCTCCAAAACCTATTCTAGTTGATGGAGAACTCGAGTTTGAAGTCAAAAGCATCCTGGATTCCAAGATCTCCAAATCTAAACTATTTTACCTGATTGACTGGAAAGGCTACGGTCCCCAAGAAAGATCCTGGGAACCTGCAGAATATGTCCACGCGCCTCGTCTAATAAAAAGATTTCATCGAACATTTCCTAACAAGCCCAAACCCCCGAGAAGCCCGGTTTGGGAGGGGCCTTGAGGGGGGGTGCTGTCATGATCTCTGCTTCCAAAAGATCAGGACTTGCCCGACTCCCTTGGAAGCAGACCCATAACCCCGGTTCCGAGTGCCAGCCAGTCCCAATTGGGACCTTTTGGACCCTGTCCTGGCGCCAGTGGCACCAGGCTCATAAAGATGCCCAGTCCCAGCGCTGGAAGCGCCGGGCTCATAATGCTTGGGTGGACTTACCTGCAGCAGACCATGCTGCTTACTTACCTGCCAGTTGAACCCCTGATCCTCTTCTGTTTGGGACTACTTTTCCTGTTGGGTGGGGCAGGAGCCACTCCCTAGGTTCAGAACACTGGAACTCTTCTGGAAAGCAGGAACTCTTTTCTTACCTAGGCGTGGCTGTGGAAGGAGACACCTAAGCACTACAGGAGGCTATTTAAACCACACCCGATGGATGAATCTTGCTTTGCGTTATTCTGCATTCTCTGCAGCAGAACGCTCATCGTGTCTTCTGCTTCTGATCCTGGGCCTAAGGGAACAAAGGCTTACCATCCTGGAATCCAGTCTTCAGCAGCACCTGTAAAGACAAAGAAAGAACAGGTTAGCACTATGGTCTTCAGTGGCAGCGCATCTCTTACCTGGTCCATCGGCTGTCACCAACGCCTCGCGCTGCATTCCGGCATCTGAAAGACAAAGGCTTACCTACTCTTCGCATGCTCCGGAGGTCTTAGCACTGCATTCCGGCATCTGAAAGACAAAAGCTTACCAGCTCTTCGCACGCTCCGGAGGCCTTCGGCGCTGCATCCCGCATCTGAAAGACAAAAGAAGGTGCGTTTAAAGACATTGGGCAACTTTATTACTCACGTGCCATTACTCCTTCCCACGCCGAATCCAGTGGGTATTCCAGCACCCTTCAGCTTCTCTAAAGCTCCGAACTTGTACCTGCAAGATAAAAGGGACAGTTAGTGCGCATCGTGAAGCAGGCTACAAGTGCTTACTTACGTGCTTCCAGGCGCTTCTATTCCTCACGCGGGTTCGATCCTCAACTCTCATCAGCCCGCCATCCGCCATCGCCGGAACCCTGCAAAACAAGAGATATCATTACAAAAGACTTTTAAGACATTTGAAGTGCCCAGAACTTACCGTTCGTGCAGTTAACGACGGACAGCAGTCCTCTGAGGTCAAGAGGCCTGCACCCTTATCCAGTGAAGAAACTGGTTACGGCACCCTGCCCCGAGGCAGATGGAGAGCTCGGCGTTCACTTACCTAAGGTGAGGGCGTTAACCTTTGGGGTTCTACAGGAGAAGAGAAAGGGAAGAGGAGAGAGGCACCCAATAACCCCAGTTCATTAATCCCATATTTTCTATCTGCAGACATCTTACTCTTCGAGTCAGACATACAGTGCACAGAGGTCCAGCCCAAAGAGCCAACCGTGTGTTACACATCACCTTTGAAGATACGGCATTCACCCAGTCAAGACCGGCGCCTCTGCGGGAAACAGGTGAGCGTTACAGGCGCTCTATCCATGCCCAATGTGACACAGAGATGCTTGTTTCTTGCTTTGCTCTCTGGCATAGGTTCCTCTTGAGCCGCTCTTTCCTTGCATTGCCCCCTGGCCTAGTTTTCTCCATAGGTGCTCTGTTCTTGCCCAGTGTGCCACAGAGATGCTCTTTCCTTGCATTGCTCTCTGGAATAGTTTCTTCCAGAGCTGCTCTTTCCTTGCATTGCTTTGTGGCCTGGTTGTCTCCATAGGTGCTCTGTTCTTACCAACTGTGCTGAGAGCTGCTCTTTCCTTGCATTAATACCTGGCCTAGTTTCCTACACAGGTGCTCTATCCATGCCCAATGTGACACAGACCTGCTTGTTTCTTGCTTTGCTCTCTGGCATAGGTTCCTCTTGAGCCGCTCTTTCCTTGCATTGCCCTCTGGCCTAGTTTTCTCCATAGGTGCTCTGTTCTTGCCCAGTGTGCCACCGAGATGTTCTTTCCTTGCATTGCTCTCTGTCCTAGTTTCCTCCAGAGCTACTCTTTCCTTGCATTGCTCTTTGGCACAGTTTCCTACATACTTGCTCTATTCTTACCTATTGTGCCACAGAGCTGCTCTTTCCTCGCATTGCTCTCTGGCCTAGCTTCCTACATAGGTGCTCTATTCTTACCAATTGTGCCACAGAGCTGCTCTTTCCTTGCATTAATCTCGGGCCTAGTTTTCTCCATAGGTACTCTATTCTTGCCCAGTGTGCCACAGAGATGCTCTTTCCTTGCATTGCTCTCTGGCATAGTTTCTTCCAGAGCTGCTCTTTCCTTGCATTGCTTTGTGGCCTGGTTGTCTCCATAGGTGCTCTGTTCTTACCAACTGTGCTGGGAGCTGCTCTTTCCTTGCATTAATACCTGGCCTAGTTTCCTACACAGGTGCTCTATCCATGCCCAATGTGACACAGACCTGCTTGTTTCTTGCTTTGCTCTCTGGCATAGGTTCCTCTTGAGCCGCTCTTTCCTTGCATTGCCCTCTGGCCTAGTTTTCTCCATAGGTGCTCTATTTCTGTCCAAGGTGCCACAGAGCTGCTCTTTCCTTGCATTAATCTCTGTCCTAGTTTTCTCCATAGGTGCTCTATTTTTGTCCAAGGTGCCACAGAGCTGCTCTTTCCTTGCATTAATCACTGGCCTAGTTTCCTACACAGGTGCTCTATCCTTGCCCAATGTGCCACAGAGCTGCTTGTTCTTGCTTTGCTCTCTGGCATTGGTTCCTCCAGAGCCACTCTTTCCTTGCACTGCTTTCTGCCCTAGTTTCCTCCCAAGGTGTGTTATTCTTACCCAGTGTGCCACAAAGTTGCGCTTTACTTGCATTGCTCCCTGTCCTAGTTTTCTCCATAGGTGCTCTATCCTTGCCCAATGTGCCACAGAGCTGCTTTTTCTTGCTTTGCTCTCTGGCATAGTTTCCTCCAGAGCCGCTCTTTCCTTGCATTGCTTTCTACCCTAGTTTCCTCCCAAGATGTGTTATTCTTACCCAGTGTGCAACAGAGCTGCGCTTTCCTTGCATTGCTCTCTGGCCTAGTTTCCTACATAGGTGCTCTATTCTTACCCATTGTGCCACAGAGCTGCTCTTTCCTTGCATTGCTCTCTGGCTCAGTTTCCTACATAGGTGCACTATTCTTACCCATTGTGCCACAGATCTGCTCTTTCCTTGCATTGCTCTCTGGCCTAGGTTCCTAAAGAGGTGCTCTATCCTTGGCCATTGCGCCACAGAGATGCTCTTTCCTTGCATTGCTCTCTGCCCCAGTTTCCTCTGAAAATGTGCTATTCTTACCCAGTATGCCACAGAGATGCTCTTTCCTTGCATTGCTCTCTGGCCTAGTTTCCTCCAAAGCTGCTCTTTTCTTGCTTTGCTTTCTGCCCCAGTTTCCTCACAAGATGCGTTATTCTTACCCAGTATGCCACAGAGCTGCTCTTTCCTTGCATTGCTCTCTGGCATAGTTTCTTCCAGTGCTGCTCTTTCCTTGCATTGCTCTCTGGCCTAATGTCCTACATACTTGCTCTATCCTTGCCCAGTGTGCCACAGAGATGCTCTTTCCTTGCATAGCTCTCTGCCCCGGTTTCCTCTGAAAATATGCTATTCTTACCCAGTATGCCACAGAGCTGCTCTTTCCTCGTATTGCCCTCTGGCCTAGTTTCCTACATACTTGCTCTATTTTTGCCCAGTGTGCCATAGAGCTGCTCTTTCCTTGCATTGCTCTCTGGCATAGTTTCTTCCAGAGCTGCTCTTTCCTTGCATTGCTCTCTGGCCTGGTTGTCTCCATAGATGCTCAGTTCTTACCAACTGTGCCACAGAGCTGCTCTTTCCTTGCAATAATCTTTGGCCTAGTTTCCTACATTGGTGCTCTATTCTTAAAATTGTGCCACAGAGCTGCTTGCTCTTTCCTTGCATTGCTCTCTGGCCTAGCTTCCTACATAGGTGCTCTATTCGTACGCATTGTGCCACAGAGCTGCTCTTTCATTGCATTAATCTCTGGCCTACTTTCCTACATAGGTGCTCTATTCTTACTCACTGTGCCACAGAGCTGCTCTTTCCTTGCATTAATCTCTGTACTAGTTTCCTACATAGGTGCTCTATTCCTGGCCAGTGTGCCGCAGAGCTACTCTTTCCTTGCATTGCTCTCTGGCATTGTTTCTTCCAGAGCTGCTGTTTCCTTGCATTGCTCTCGGGCCTAGTTTTCTCCATAAGTGCTCTATTCTTGCCCAGTGTGCCACAGAGATGCTCTTTCCTTGCATTGCTTTGTGGCCTGGTTGTCTCCATAGGTGCTCTGTTCTTACCAACTGTGCCACAGAGCTGCTCTTTCCTTGCATTAATACCTGGCCTAGTTTCCTACACAGGTGCTCTATCCATGCCCAATGTGACACAGAGATGCTTGTTTCTTGCTTTGCTCTCTGGCATAGGTTCCTCTTGAGCCGCTCTTTCCTTGCATTGCCCTCTGGCCTAGTTGTCTCCATAGGTGCTCTGTTCTTGCCCAGTGTGCCACAGAAATGTTCTTTCCTTGCATTGCTCTCTGTCCGAGTTTCCTCTGAAAATGCACTATTCTTACCCAGTATGCCACAGAGATGTTCTTTCCTTGCATTGCTCTCTGTCCTAGTTTCCTCCAGAGCTACTCTTTCCTTGCATTGATCTTTGGCACAGTTTCCTACAGACTTGCTCTATTCTTACCTATTGTGCCACAGAGCTGCTCTTTCCTTGCATTGCTCTCTGGCCTAGGTTCCTACGTAGGTGCTCTATTCTTACCCATTGTGCCACAGAGCTGCTCTTTCCTTGCATTGCTCTCTGGCCTAGGTTCCTACGTAGGTGCTCTATTCTTACCCAGTGTGCCACAGAGCTGCTCTTTCCTTGCATTGCTCTCTGGCCTAAGTTCCTACGTAGGTGCTCTATTCTTACCCATTGTGCCACAGAGCTGCTCTTTCATTGCATAAATCTCTGTCCTAGTTTTCTCCATAGGTGCTCTATTTTTGTCCAAGGTGCCACAGAGCTGCTCTTTCCTTGCATTAATCCCTGGCCTAGTTTCCTACACAGGTGCTCTATCCTTGCCCAATGTGCCACAGAGCTGCTTGTTCTTGCTTTGCTCTCTGGCATAGGTTCCTCCAGAGCCGCTCTTTCCTTGCATTGCTTTCTGCCCTAGTTTCCTCCCAAGATGTGTTATTCTTACCCAGTGTGCCACAGAGCTGCTCTTTCCTTGCATTAATCTTTGGCCTAGTTTCCTACATTGCTGCTCTATTCTTACCATTGTTCCACAGAGCTGCTTGCTCTTTCCTTGTATTGCTCTCTGGCCTAGCTTCCTACATAGGTGCTCTATTCTTACCCATTGTGCCACAGAGCTGCTCTTTCCTTGCATTAATCTCTGGCCTACTTTCCTACATAGGTGCTCTATTCTTACTCACTGTGCCACAGAGCTGCTCTTTCCTTGCATTAATCTCTGGACTAGTTTCCTACATAGGGGCTCTATTCTTGGCCAGTATGCCGCAGAGCTGCTCTTTCCTTGCATTGCTCTCTGGCATTGTTTCTTCCAGAGCTGCTGTCTCCTTGCATTGCTCTCGGGCCTAGTTTTCTCCATAGGTGCTCTCTTCTTGCCCAGTGTGCCACAGAGATGCTCTTTCCTTGCATTGCTCTCTGGAATAGTTTCTTCCAGAGCTGCTCTTTCCTTGCATTGCTTTGTGGCCTGGTTGTCTCCATAGGTGCTCTGTTCTTACCAACTGTGCCACAGAGCTGCTCTTTCCTTGCATTAATACCTGGCCTAGTTTCCTACACAGGCGCTCCATCCATGCCCAATGTGACACAGAGATGCTTGTTTCTTGCTTTGCTCTCTGGCATAGGTTCCTCTTGAGCCGCTCTTTCCTTGCATTGCCCCCTGGCCTAGTTTTCTCCATAGGTGCTCTGTTCTTGCCCAGTGTGCCACAGAAATGTTCTTTCCTTGCAGTGCTCTCTGTCCGAGTTTCTTCTGAAAATGCACTATTCTTACCCAGTATGCCACAGAGATGTTCTTTCGTTGCATTGCTCTCTGTCCTAGTTTCCTCCAGAGCTACTCTTTCCTTGCATTGCTCTTTGGCACAGTTTCCTACAGACTTGCTCTATTCTTACCTATTGTGCCACAGAGCTGCTCTTTCCTTGCATTGCTCTCTGGCCTAGGTTCCTACGCAGGTGCTCTATTCTTACCCATTGTGCCACAGAGCTGCTCTTTCCTTGCATTGCTCTCTGGCCTAGGTTCCTACGTAGGTGCTCTATTCTTACCCAGTGTGCCACAGAGCTGCTCTTTCCTTGCATTGCTCTCTGGCCTAAGTTCCTACATATGTGCTCTATTCTTACCCATTGTGCCACAGAGCTGCTCTTTCCTTGCATTGCTCTCTGGCCTAGCTTCCTACATAGGTGCTCTATTCTTATCAATTGTGCCACAGAGCTGCTCTTTCATTGCATTAATCTCTGTCCTAGTTTTCTCCATAGGTGCTCTATTTTTGTCCAAGGTGCCACAGAGCTGCTCTTTCCTTGCATTAATCCCTGGCATAGTTTCCTACACAGGTGCTCTATCCTTCCCCAATGTGCCACAGAGCTGCTTCTTCTTGCTTTGCCCTCTGGCATAGGTTCCTCCAGAGCCGCTCTTTCCTTGCATTGCTTTCTGCCCTAGTTTCCTCCCAAGATGTGCTATTCTTACCCAGTGTGCCACAGAGCTGCGCTTTCCTTGCATTGCTCTCTGGCCTAGTTTCCTACATAGGTGTTCTATTCTTACTCATTGTGCCACAGATCTGCTCTTTCCTTGCATTGCTCTCTGGCCTAGGTTCTTACATCGGTGCTCTATTTTTACCAAGTGTGCAACAGAGCTGCTATTTCCTTGCATTGCTCTCTGGCCTAGTTTCCTCCAAAGCTGCTCTTTTCTTGCTTTGCTTTCTGCCCTAGTTTCCTCACAATATGCGTTATTCTTACCCAGTATGCCACACAGCTGCTCTTTCCTTGCATTGCTCTCTGGCCTAGTTTCCTCCAAAGCTGCTCTTTTCTTGCTTTGCTTTCTGCCCTAGTTTCCTCACAAGATGCGTTATTCTTACCCAGTATGCCACACAGCTGCTCTTTCCTTGCATTGCTCTCTGGCATAGTTTCTTCCAGTGTTGTTCTTTCCTTGCATTGCTCTCTGGCCTAGTTTCCTACATACTTGCTCTATTCTTGTCCAGTGTGCCACAGAGATGCTCTTTCCTTGCATTGCTCTCTGCCCCAGTTTCCTCTGAAAATATGCTATTCTTACCCAGTATGCCACAGAGCTGCTCTTTCCTCGCATTGCCCTATGGCCTAGTTTCCTACATACTTGCTCTATTTTTGCCCAGTGTGCCATAGAGCTGCTCTTTCCTTGCATTGCTCTCTGGCATAGTTTCTTCCAGAGCTGCTCTTTCCTTGCATTGCTCTCTGGCCTGGTTGTCTTCATAGGTGCTCAGTTCTTACCAACTGTGCCACAGACCTGCTCTTTCCTTGCATTAATCTTTGGCCTAGTTTCCTACATTGGTGCTCTATTCTTACCATTGTGCCACAGAGCTGCTTGCTCTTTCCTTGCATTGCTCTCTGGCCTAGCTTCCTACATAGGTGCTCTATTCTTACCCATTGTGCCACAGAGCTGCTCTTTCCTTGCATTAATCTCTGGCCTTCTTTCCTACATACGTGCTCTATTCTTACTCACTGTGCCACAGAGCTGCTCTTTCCTTGCATTAATCTCTGGACTAGTTTCCTACATAGGTGCTCTATTCTTGGCCAGTGTGCCGCAGAGCTGCTCTTTCCTTGAATTGCTCTCTGGCATTGTTTCTTCCAGAGCTGCTGTTTCCTTGCATTGCTCTCGGGCCTAGTTTTCTCCATAGGTGCTCTATTCTTGCCCAGTGTGCCACATATATCTCTTTCCTTGCATTGCTCTCTGGCATAGTTTCTTCCAGAGCTGCTCTTTCCGTGCATTGCTCTGTGGCCTGGTTGTCTCCATAGGTGCTCTGTTCTTACCAACTGCGCCACAGAGCTGCTCTTTCCTTGCATTAATACCTGGCCTAGTTTCCTACACAGGCGCTCTATCCATGCCCAATGTGATACAGAGATGCTTGTTTCTTGCTTTGCTCTCTGGCATAGGTCCCTCTTGAGCCGCTCTTTCCTTGCATTGCCCCCTGGCCTAGTTTTCTCCATAGGTGCTCTGTTCTTGCCCAGTGTGCCACAGAAATTTTCTTTCCTTGCAGTGCTCTCTGTCCGAGTTTCCTCTGAAAATGCACTATTCTTACCCAGTATGCCACAGAGATTTTCTTTCCTTGCATTGCTCTCTGTCCTAGTTTCCTCCAGAGCTACTCTTTCCTTGCATTGATCTTTGGCACAGTTTCCTACAGACTTGCTCTATTCTTACCTATTGTGCCACAGAGCTGCTCTTTCCTTGCATTGCTCTCTGGCCTAGGTTCCTACGCAGGTGCTCTATTCTTACCCATTGTGCCACAGAGCTGCTCTTTCCTTGCATTGCTCTCTGGCCTAGCTTCCTACATAGGTGCTCTATTCTTATCAATTGTGCCACAGAGCTGCTCTTTCCTTGCATTAATCTCTGTCCTAGTTTTCTCCATAGGTGCTCTATTTTTGTCCAAGGTGCCACAGAGCTGCTCTTTCCTTGCATTAATCCCTGGCCTAGTTTCCTACACAGGTGCTCTATCCTTGCCCAATGTGCCACAGAGCTGCTTGTTCTTGCTTTGCTCTTTGGCATAGGTTCCTCCAGAGCCGCTCTTTTCTTGCATTGCTTTCTGCCCTAGTTTCCTCCCAAGATGTGCTATTCTTACCCAGTGTGCCACAGAGCTGCGCTTTCCTTGCATTGCTCTCTGGCCTAGTTTCCTACATAGGTCCTCTATTCTTACCCATTGTGCCACAGATCTGCTCTTTCCTTGCATTGCTCTCTGGCCTAGGTTCTTACATCGGTGCTCTATTTTTACCAAGTGTGCAACAGAGCTGCTATTTGCTTGCATTGCTCTCTGGCATAGTTTCCTACAGAGGTGCTCTATTCTTGGTCAGTGCGCCACAGAGATGCTCTTTCCTTGCATTGCTCTCTGCCCCAGTTTCCTCTAAAATGTGCTATTCTTACCCAGTATGCCACAGAGATGCTCTTTCCTTGCATTGCTCTCTGGCCTAGTTTCCTCCAAAGCTGCTCTTTTTCTTGCTTTGCTTTCTGCCCTAGTTTCCTCACAAGATGCGTTATTCTTACCCAGTATGCCACACAGCTGCTCTTTCCTTGCATTGCTCTCTGGCATAGTTTCTTCCAGTGCTGTTCTTTCCTTGCATTGCTCTCTGGCCTAGTTTCCTACATACTTGCTCTATTCTTGCCCAGTGTGCCATAGAGCTGCTCTTTCCTCGCATTGCCCTATGGCCTAGTTTCCTACATACTTGCTCTATTTTTGCCCAGTGTGCCATAGAGCTGCTCTTTCCTTGCATTGCTCTCTGGCCTAGTTTCTTCCAGAGCTGCTCTTTCCTTGCATTGCTCTCTGGCCTGGTTGTCTCCATAGGTGCTCAGTTCTTACCAACTGTGCCACAGACCTGCTCTTTCCTTGCATAAATCTTTGGCCTAGTTTCCTACATTGGTGCTCTATTCTTACCATTGTGCCACAGAGCTGCTTGCTCTTTCCTTGCATTGCTCTCTGGCCTAGCTTCCTACATAGGTGCTCTATTCTTACCCATTGTGCCACAGAGCTGCTCTTTCCTTGCATTAATCTCTGGCCTTCTTTCCTACATAGGTGCTCTATTCTTACTCACTGTGCCACAGAGCTGCTCTTTCCTTGCATTAATCTCTGGACTAGTTTCCTACATAGGTGCTCTATTCTTGGCCAGTGTGCCGCAGAGCTGCTCTTTCCTTGAATTGCTCTCTGGCATTGTTTCTTCCAGAGCTGCTGTTTCCTTGCATTGCTCTCGGGCCTAGTTTTCTCCATGGGTGCTCTATTCTTGCCCAGTGTGCCACAGATATCTCTTTCCTTGCATTGCTCTCTGGCATAGTTTCTTCCAGAGCTGCTCTTTCCTTGCATTGCTCTGTGGCCTGGTTGTCTCCATAGGTGCTCTGTTCTTACCAACTGTGCCACAGAGCTGCTCTTTCCTTGCATTAATACCTGGCCTAGTTTCCTACACAGGCGCTCTACCCATGCCCAATGTGACACAGAGATGCTTGTTTCTTGCTTTGCTCTCTGGCATAGGTTCCTCTTGAGCCACTCTTTCCTTGCATTGCCCCCTGGCCTAGTTTTCTCCATAGGTGCTCTGTTCTTGCCCAGTGTGCCACAGAAATGTTCTTTCCTTGCAGTGCTCTCTGTCCGAGTTTCCTCTGAAAATGCACTATTCTTATCCAGTATGCCACAGAGATGTTCTTTCCTTGCATTGCTCTTTGTCCTAGTTTCCTCCAGAGCTACTCTTTCCTTGCATTGCTCTTTGGCACAGTTTCCTACATACTTGCTCTATTCTTACCTATTGTGCCACAGAGCTGCTCTTTCCTTGCATTGCTCTCTGGCCTAGGTTCCTACGCAGGTGCTCTATTCTTACCCATTGTGCCATAGAGCTGCTCTTTCCTTGCATTGCTCTCTGGCCTAGCTTCCTACATAGGTGCTCTATTCTTATCAATTGTGCCACAGAGCTGCTCTTTCATTGCATTAATCTCTGTCCTAGTTTTCTCCATAGGTGCTCTATTTTTGTCCAAGGTGCCACAGAGCTGCTCTTTCCTTGCATTGCTCTCTGCCCCAGTTTCCTCTAAAATGTGCTATTCTTACCCAGTATGCCACAGAGATGCTCTTTCCTTGCATTGCTCTCTGGCCTAGTTTCCTCCAAAGCTGTTCTTTTCTTGCTTTGCTTTCTGCCCTAGTTTCCTCACAAGATGCGTTATTCTTACCCAGTATGCCACACAGCTGCTCTTTCCTTGCATTGCTCTCTGGCATAGTTTCTTCCAGTGCTGTTCTTTCCTTGCATTGCTCTCTGGCCTAGTTTCCTACATACTTGCTCTATTCTTGCCCAGTGTGCCACAGAGATGCTCTTTCCTTGCATTGCTCTCTGCCCCAGTTTCCTCTGAAAATATGTTATTCTTACCCAGTATGCCACAGAGCTGCTCTTTCCTCGCATTGCCCTATGGCCTAGTTTCCTACATACTTGCTCTATTTTTGCCCAGTGTGCCATAGAGCTGCTCTTTCCTTGCATTGCTCTCTGGCATAGTTTCTTCCAGAGCTGCTCTTTCCTTGCATTGCTCTCTAGCCTGGTTGTCTCCATAGGTGCTCAGTTCTTACCAACTGTGCCACAGACCTGCTCTTTCCTTGCATTAATCTTTGGCCTAGTTTCCTACATTGGTGCTCTATTCTTACCATTGTGCCACAGAGCTGCTTGCTCTTTCCTTGCATTGCTCTCTGGCCTAGCTTCCTACATAAGTGCTCTATTCTTACCCATTGTGCCACAGAGCTGCTCTTTCCTTGCATTAATCTCTGGCCTTCTTTCCTACATAGGTGCTCTATTCTTACTCACTGTGCCACAGAGCTGCTCTTTCCTTGCATTAATCTCTGGACTAGTTTCCTACATAGGTGCTCTATTCTTGGCCAGTGTGCCGCAGAGCTGCTCTTTCCTTGCATTGCTCTCTGGCATTGTTTCTTCCAGAGCTGCTGTTTCCTTGCATTGCTCTCGGGCCTAGTTTTCTCCATAGGTGCTCTATTCTTGCCCAGTGTGCCACAGATATCTCTTTCCTTGCATTGCTCTCTGGCATAGTTTCTTCCAGAGCTGCTCTTTCCTTGCATTGCTTTGTGGCCTGGTTGTCTCCATAGGTGCTCTGTTCTTACCAACTGTGCCACAGAGCTGCTCTTTCCTTGCATTAATACCTGGCCTAGTTTCCTACAAAGGTGCTCTATCCATGCCCAATGTGACACAGAGCTGCTTGTTTCTTGATTTGCTCTCTGGCATAGGTTCCGCTTGAGCCGCTCTTTCCTTGCATTGCCCTCTGGCCTAGTTTTCTCCATAGGTGCTCTGTTCCTGCCCAGTGTGCCACTGAAATGTTCTTTCCTTGCATTGCTCTCTATCCGAGTTTCCTCTGAAAATGCACTATTCCTACCCAGTATGCCACAGAGATGTTCTTTCCTGGTATTGCTCTCTGTCCTAGTTTCCTCCAGAGCTACTCTTTCCTTGCATTGCTCTTTGGCACAGTTTCCTACATACTTGCTCTATTCTTACCTATTGTGCCACAGAGGTGCTCTTTCCTTGCATTGCTCTCTGGCCTAGGTTCCTACGTAGGTGCTCTATTCTTACCCATTGTGCCACAGAGCTGCTCTTTTCTTCCATTGCTCTCTGGCCTAGCTTCCTACATAGGTGCTCTATTCTTACCAATTGTGCCACAGAGCTGCTCTTTCCTTGCATTAATCTCTGTCCTAGTTTTCTCCATAGGTGCTCTATTTTTGTCCAAGGTGCCACAGAGCTGCTCTTTCCTTGCATTAATCTCTATCCTCGTTTTCTCCATAGGTGCTCTATTTTTGTCCAAGGTGCCGCAGAGCTGCTCTTTCCTTGCATTAATCCCTGGCCTAGTTTCCTACACAGGTGCTCTATCCTTGCCCAATGTGCCACAGAGCTGCTTGTTCTTGCTTTGCTCTCTGGCCTAGTTTCCTCCCAAGGTGTGTTATTCTTACCCAGTGTGCCACAGAGTTGCGCTTTCCTCGCATTGCTCTCTGTCCTAGTTTTTACCATAGGTGCTCTATCATTGCCCAATGTGCCACAGAGCTGCTTGTTCTTGCTTTGCTCTCTGGCATAGGTTCCTCCAGAGCTGCTCTTTCCTTGCATTGCTTTCTGCCCTAGTTTCCTCCCAAGATGTGTTATTCTTACCCAGTGTGCCACAGAGCTGCGCTTTCCTTGCATTGCTCTCTGGCCTAGTTTCCTACATAGGTGCTCTATTCTTACCCATTGTGCCACAGAGCTGCTCTTTCCTTACATTGCTCTCTGGCTCAGTTTCCTACATAGGTGCACTATTCGTACCCATTGTGCCACAGATCTGCTCTTTCCTTGCATTGCTCTCTGGCCTAGGTTCCTACATCGGTGTTCTATTTTTACCAAGTGTGCAACAGAGGTGCTATTTCCTTGCATTGCTCTCTGGCATAGTTTCCTACAGACGTGCTCTATTCTTACCCAATATGCCACAGAGATGCTCTTTCCTTGCATTGCTCTTTGGCCTAGTTTCCTCCAAAGCGGCTCTTTTCTTGCTTTGCTTTCTGCCCTAGTTTCCTCACAAGATGCGTTATTCTTACCCAGTATGCCACAGAGCTGCTCTTTCCTTGGATTGCTCTCTGGCATAGTTTCTTCCAGTGCTGCTCTTTCCTTGCATTGCTCTCTGGCCTAGTTTCCTACATACTTGCTCTATTCTTGCCCAGTGTGCCACAGAGATGCTCTTTCCTTGCATTGCTCTCTGCCCCAGTTTCCTCTGAAAATATGCTATTCTTACCCAGTATGCCACAGAGCTGCTCTTTCCTCGCATTGCCCTTTGGCCTAGTTTCCTACATACTTGCTCTATTTTTGCCCAGTGTGCCATAGAGCTGCTCTTTCCTTGCATTGCTCTCTGGCATAGTTTCTTCCAGAGCTGCTCTTTCCTTGCATTGCTCTCTGGCCTGGTTGTCTCCATAGGTGCTCAGTTCTTACCAACTGTGCCACAGACCTGCTCTTTCCTTGCATTAATCTTTGGCCTAGTTTCCTACATTGGTGCTCTATTCTTACCATTGTGCCACAGAGCTGCTTGCTCTTTCCTTGCATTGCTCTCTGGCCTAGCTTCCTACATAAGTGCTCTATTCTTACCCATTGTGCCACAGAGCTGCTCTTTCCTTGCATTAATCTCTGGCCTTCTTTCCTACATAGGTGCTCTATTCTTACTCACTGTGCCACAGAGCTGCTCTTTCCTTGCATTAATCTCTGGACTAGTTTCCTACATAGGTGCTCTATTCTTGGCCAGTGTGCCGAAAAAGCTGCTCTTTCCATGCATTGCTCTCTGGCATTGTTTCTTCCAGAGCTGCTGTTTCCTTGCATTGCTCTCGGGCCTAGTTTTCTCCATAGGTGCTCTATTCTTGCCCAGTGTGCCACAGATATCTCTTTCCTTGCATTGCTCTCTGGCATAGTTTCTTCCAGAGCTGCTCTTTCCTTGCATTGCTTTGTGGTCTGGTTGTCTCCATAGGTGCTCTGTTCTTACCAACTGTGCCACAGAGCTGCTCTTTCCTTGCATTAATACCTGGCCTAGTTTCCTACAAAGGTGCTCTATCCATGCCCAATGTGACACAGAGCTGCTTGTTTCTTGATTTGCTCTCTGGCATAGGTTCCGCTTGAGCCGCTCTTTCCTTGCATTGCCCTCTGGCCTAGTTTTCTCCATAGGTGCTCTGTTCTTGCCCAGTGTGCCACTGAAATGTTCTTTCCTTGCATTGCTCTCTATCCGAGTTTCCTCTGAAAATGCACTATTCCTACCCAGTATGCCACAGAGATGTTCTTTCCTGGTATTGCTCTCTGTCCTAGTTTCCTCCAGAGCTACTCTTTCCTTGCATTGCTCTCTGGCCTAGGTTCCTACGTAGGTGCTCTATTCTTACCCATTGTGCCACAGAGCTGCTCTTTTCTTCCATTGCTCTCTGGCCTAGCTTTCTACATAGGTGCTCTATTCTTACCAATTGTGCCACAGAGCTGCTCTTTCCTTGCATTAATCTCTGTCCTAGTTTTCTCCATAGGTGCTCTATTTTTGTCCAAGGTGCCACAGAGCTGCTCTTTCCTTGCATTAATCTCTATCCTCGTTTTCTCCATAGGTGCTCTATTTTTGTCCAAGGTGCCGCAGAGCTGCTCTTTCCTTGCATTAATCCCTGGCCTAGTTTCCTACACAGGTGCTCTATCCTTGCCCAATGTGCCACAGAGCTGCTTGTTCTTGCTTTGCTCTCTGGCCTAGTTTCCTCCCAAGGTGTGTTATTCTTACCCAGTGTGCCACAGAGTTGCGCTTTCCTCGCATTGCTCTCTGTCCTAGTTTTTACCATAGGTGCTCTATCATTGCCCAATGTGCCACAGAGCTGCTTGTTCTTGCTTTGCTCTCTGGCATAGGTTCCTCCAGAGCTGCTCTTTCCTTGCATTGCTTTCTGCCCTAGTTTCCTCCCAAGATGTGTTATTCTTACCCAGTGTGCCACAGAGCTGCGCTTTCCTTGCATTGCTCTCTGGCCTAGTTTCCTACATAGGTGCTCTATTCTTACCCATTGTGCCACAGAGCTGCTCTTTCCTTACATTGCTCTCTGGCTCAGTTTCCTACATAGGTGCACTATTCGTACCCATTGTGCCACAGATCTGCTCTTTCCTTGCATTGCTCTCTGGCCTAGGTTCCTACATCGGTGTTCTATTTTTACCAAGTGTGCAACAGAGCTGCTATTTCCTTGCATTGCTCTCTGGCATAGTTTCCTACAGACGTGCTCTATTCTTACCCAATATGCCACAGAGATGCTCTTTCCTTGCATTGCTCTTTGGCCTAGTTTCCTCCAAAGCGGCTCTTTTCTTGCTTTGCTTTCTGCCCTAGTTTCCTCACAAGATGCGTTATTCTTACCCAGTATGCCACAGAGCTGCTCTTTCCTTGGATTGCTCTCTGGCATAGTTTCTTCCAGTGCTGCTCTTTCCTTGCATTGATCTCTGGCCTAGTTTCCTACATACTTGCTCTATTCTTGCCCAGTGTGCCACAGAGATGCTCTTTCCTTGCATTGCTCTCTGCCCCAGTTTTCTCTGAAAATATGCTATTCTTACCCAGTATGCCACTGAGCTGCTCTTTCCTCGCATGCCCTCGGGCCTAGTTGCCTACATACTTGCTCTATTTTTGCCCAGTGTGCCATAGAGCTGCTCTTTCCTTGCATTGCTCTCTGGCATAGTTTCTTCCAGAGCTGCTCTTTCCTCACATTGCTCTCTGGCCTGGTTGTCTCCATAGGTGCTCAGTTCTTACCAACTGTGCCACAGAGCTGCTCTTTCCTTGCATTAATCTTTGGCCTAGTTTCCTACATTGGTGCTCTATTCTTACCATTGTGCCACAGAGCTGCTCTTTCCTTGCATTAATCTCTGGACTACTTTCCTACATAGGTGCTCTATTCTTACTCTCTGTGCCACAGAGCTGCTCTTTCCTTGCATTAATCTCTGGACTAGTTTCCTACATAGGTGTACTATTCTTACCCAGTATGCCACAGAGATGTTCTTTCGTTGCATTGCTCTCTGTCCTAGTTTCCTCCAGAGCTACTCTTTCCTTGCATTGCGCTTTGGCACAGTTTCCTACATACTTGCTCTATTCTTATCCATTGTGCCACAGAGCTGCTTTTTTCTTGCATTGCTCTCTGGCCTAGCTTCCTACATAGGTGCTCTATTCTTACCAATTGTGCCACAGAGCTGCTCTTTCCTTGCATTAATCTCTGTCCTAGTTTTCTCCATAGGTGCTCTATTTTTGTCCAAGGTGCCACAGAGCTGCTCTTTCCTTGCATTAATCTCTGTCCTCGTTTTCTCCATAGGTGCTCTATTTTTGTCCAAGGTGCCACAGAGCTGCTCTTTCCTTGCATTAATCTCTGTCCTCGTTTTCTCCATAGGTGCTCTATCCTTGCCCAATGTGCCACAGAGCTGCTTGTTCTTGCTTTGCTCTCTGGCATAGGTTCCTCCAGAGCCGCTCTTTCCTTGCATTGCTTTCTGCCCTAGTTTCCTCTCAAGATGTGTTATTCTTACCCAGTGTGACACAGAGTTGCGTTTTCCTCGCATTACTCTCTGTCCTAGTTTTCTCCATAGGTGCTCTATCCTTGCCCAATGTGCCACAGAGATGCTTGTTCTTGCTTTGCTCTCTGGCATAGGTTCCTCCAGAGCTGCTCTTTCCTTGCATTGCTTTCTGCCCTAGTTTCCTCCCAAGATGTGTTATTCTTACCCAGTGTGCCACAGAGCTGCGCTTTCCTTGCATTGCTCTCTGGCCTAGTTTCCTACATAGGTGCTCTATTCTTACCCATTGTGCCACAGAGCTGTTCTTTCCTTGCATTGCTCTCTGGCCTAGGTTCCTACGTATGTGCTCTATTCTTACCCATTGTGCCACAGAGCTGCTCTTTCCTTGCATTGCTCTCTGGCCTAGGTTCCTACGTATGTGCTCTATTCTTACCAATTGTGCCACAGAGCTGCTCTTTCCTTGCATTAATCTCTGTCCTAGTTTTCTCCATAGGTGCTCTATCATTGCCCAATGTGCCACAGAGCTGCTTGTTCTTGCTTTGCTCTCTGGCATAGGTTCCTCCAGAGCTGCTCTTTCCTTGCATTGCTTTCTGCCCTAGTTTCCTCCCAAGATGTGTTATTCTTACCCAGTGTGCCACAGAGCTGCGCTTTCCTTGCATTGCTCTCTGGCCTAGTTTCCTACATAGGTGCTCTATTGTTACCCATTGTGCCACAGAGCTGCTCTTTCCTTACATTGCTCTCTGGCTCAGTTTCCTACATAGGTGCACTATTCGTACCCATTGTGCCACAGATCTGCTCTTTCCTTGCATTGCTCTCTGGCCTAGGTTCCTACATCGGTGTTCTATTTTTACCAAGTGTGCAACAGAGCTGCTATTTCCTTGCATTGCTCTCTGGCATAGTTTCCTACAGACGTGCTCTATTCTTACCCAGTATGCCACAGAGATGCTCTTTCCTTGCATTGCTCTTTGGCCTAGTTTCCTCCAAAGCGGCTCTTTTCTTGCTTTGCTTTCTGCCCTAGTTTCCTCACAAGATGCGTTATTCTTACCCAGTGTGCCACAGAGCTGCTCTTTCCTTGGATTGCTCTCTGGCATAGTTTCATCCAGTGCTGCTCTTTCCTTGCATTGCTCTCTGGCCTAGTTTCCTACATACTTGCTCTATTCTTGCCCAGTGTGCCACAGAGATGCTCTTTCCTTGCATAGCTCTCTGCCCCGGTTTCCTCTGAAAATATGCTATTCTTACCCAGTATGCCACAGAGCTGCTCTTTCCTCGCATTGCCCTATGGCCTAGTTTCCTACATACTTGCTCTATTTTTGCCCAGTGTGCCATAGAGCTGCTCTTTCCTTGCATTGCTCTCTTGCATAGTTTCTTCCAGAGCTGCTCTTTCCTCACATTGCTCTCTGGCCTGGGTTCCTACGTAGGTGCTCTATTCTTACCCATTGTGCCACAGAGCTGCTCTTTTCTTCCATTGCTCTCTGGCCTAGCTTTCTACATAGGTGCTCTATTCTTACCAATTGTGCCACAGAGCTGCTCTTTCCTTGCATTAATCTCTGTCCTAGTTTTCTCCATAGGTGCTCTATTTTTGTCCAAGGTGCCACAGAGCTGCTCTTTCCTTGCATTAATCTCTATCCTCGTTTTCTCCATAGGTGCTCTATTTTTGTCCAAGGTGCCGCAGAGCTGCTCTTTCCTTGCATTAATCCCTGGCCTAGTTTCCTACACAGGTGCTCTATCCTTGCCCAATGTGCCACAGAGCTGCTTGTTCTTGCTTTGCTCTCTGGCCTAGTTTCCTCCCAAGGTGTGTTATTCTTACCCAGTGTGCCACAGAGTTGCGCTTTCCTCGCATTGCTCTCTGTCCTAGTTTTTACCATAGGTGCTCTATCATTGCCCAATGTGCCACAGAGCTGCTTGTTCTTGCTTTGCTCTCTGGCATAGGTTCCTCCAGAGCTGCTCTTTCCTTGCATTGCTTTCTGCCCTAGTTTCCTCCCAAGATGTGTTATTCTTACCCACTGTGCCACAGAGCTGCGCTTTCCTTGCATTGCTCTCTGGCTCAGTTTCCTACATAGGTGCACTATTCGTACCCATTGTGCCACAGATCTGCTCTTTCCTTGCATTGCTCTCTGGCCTAGGTTCCTACATCGGTGTTCTATTTTTACCAAGTGTGCAACAGAGCTGCTATTTCCTTGCATTGCTCTCTGGCATAGTTTCCTACAGACGTGCTCTATTCTTACCCAATATGCCACAGAGATGCTCTTTCCTTGCATTAAACCCTGGCCTAGTTTCCTACACAGGTGCTCTATCCTTGCCCAATGTGCCACAGAGCTGCTTGTTCTTGCTTTGCTCTCTGGCCTAGTTTCCTCCCAAGGTGTGTTATTCTTACCCAGTGTGCCACAGAGTTGCGCTTTCCTCGCATTGCTCTCTGTCCTAGTTTTTACCATAGGTGCTCTATCATTGCCCAATGTGCCACAGAGCTGCTTGTTCTTGCTTTGCTCTCTGGCATAGGTTCCTCCAGAGCTGCTCTTTCCTTGCATTGCTTTCTGCCCTAGTTTCCTACATAGGTGCTCTATTCTTACCCATTGTGCCACAGAGCTGCTCTTTCCTTACATTGCTCTCTGGCTCAGTTTCCTACATAGGTGCACTATTCGTACCCATTGTGCCACAGATCTGCTCTTTCCTTGCATTGCTCTCTGGCCTAGGTTCCTACATCGGTGTTCTATTTTTACCAAGTGTGCAACAGAGCTGCTATTTCCTTGCATTGCTCTCTGGCATAGTTTCCTACAGACGTGCTCTATTCTTACCCAATATGCCACAGAGATGCTCTTTCCTTGCATTGCTCTTTGGCCTAGTTTCCTCCAAAGCGGCTCTTTTCTTGCTTTGCTTTCTGCCCTAGTTTCCTCACAAGATGCGTTATTCTTACCCAGTATGCCACAGAGCTGCTCTTTCCTTGGATTGCTCTCTGGCATAGTTTCTTCCAGTGCTGCTCTTTCCTTGCATTGATCTCTGGCCTAGTTTCCTACATACTTGCTCTATTCTTGCCCAGTGTGCCACAGAGATGCTCTTTCCTTGCATTGCTCTCTGCCCCAGTTTTCTCTGAAAATATGCTATTCTTACCCAGTATGCCACTGAGCTGCTCTTTCCTCGCATGCCCTCGGGCCTAGTTGCCTACATACTTGCTCTATTTTTGCCCAGTGTGCCATAGAGCTGCTCTTTCCTTGCATTGCTCTCTGGCATAGTTTCTTCCAGAGCTGCTCTTTCCTCACATTGCTCTCTGGCCTGGTTGTCTCCATAGGTGCTCAGTTCTTACCAACTGTGCCACAGAGCTGCTCTTTCCTTGCATTAATCTTTGGCCTAGTTTCCTACATTGGTGCTCTATTCTTACCATTGTGCCACAGAGCTGCTCTTTCCTTGCATTAATCTCTGGACTACTTTCCTACATAGGTGCTCTATTCTTACTCTCTGTGCCACAGAGCTGCTCTTTCCTTGCATTAATCTCTGGACTAGTTTCCTACATAGGTGTACTATTCTTACCCAGTATGCCACAGAGATGTTCTTTCGTTGCATTGCTCTCTGTCCTAGTTTCCTCCAGAGCTACTCTTTCCTTGCATTGCGCTTTGGCACAGTTTCCTACATACTTGCTCTATTCTTATCCATTGTGCCACAGAGCTGCTTTTTTCTTGCATTGCTCTCTGGCCTAGCTTCCTACATAGGTGCTCTATTCTTACCAATTGTGCCACAGAGCTGCTCTTTCCTTGCATTAATCGCTGTCCTAGTTTTCTCCATAGGTGCTCTATTTTTGTCCAAGGTGCCACAGAGCTGCTCTTTCCTTGCATTAATCTCTGTCCTCGTTTTCTCCATAGGTGCTCTATTTTTGTCCAAGGTGCCACAGAGCTGCTCTTTCCTTGCAATAATCCCTGGCCTAGTTTCCTACACAGGTGCTCTATCCTTGCCCAATGTGCCACAGAGCTGCTTGTTCTTGCTTTGCTCTCTGGCATAGGTTCCTCCAGAGCCGCTCTTTCCTTGCATTGCTTTCTGCCCTAGTTTCCTCTCAAGATGTGTTATTCTTACCCAGTGTGACACAGAGTTGCGTTTTCCTCGCATTACTCTCTGTCCTAGTTTTCTCCATAGGTGCTCTATCCTTGCCCAATGTGCCACAGAGCTGCTTGTTCTTGCTTTGCTCTCTGGCATAGGTTCCTCCAGAGCTGCTCTTTCCTTGCATTGCTTTCTGCCCTAGTTTCCTCCCAAGATGTGTTATTCTTACCCAGTGTGCCACAGAGCTGCGCTTTCCTTGCATTGCTCTCTGGCCTAGTTTCCTACATAGGTGCTCTATTCTTACCCATTGTGCCACAGAGCTGTTCTTTCCTTGCATTGCTCTCTGGCCTAGGTTCCTACGTATGTGCTCTATTCTTACCCATTGTGCCACAGAGCTGCTCTTTCCTTGCATTGCTCTCTGGCCTAGGTTCCTACGTATGTGCTCTATTCTTACCAATTGTGCCACAGAGCTGCTCTTTCCTTGCATTAATCTCTGTCCTAGTTTTCTCCATAGGTGCTCTATCATTGCCCAATGTGCCACAGAGCTGCTTGTTCTTGCTTTGCTCTCTGGCATAGGTTCCTCCAGAGCTGCTCTTTCCTTGCATTGCTTTCTGCCCTAGTTTCCTCCCAAGATGTGTTATTCTTACCCAGTGTGCCACAGAGCTGCGCTTTCCTTGCATTGCTCTCTGGCCTAGTTTCCTACATAGGTGCTCTATTGTTACCCATTGTGCCACAGAGCTGCTCTTTCCTTACATTGCTCTCTGGCTCAGTTTCCTACATAGGTGCACTATTCGTACCCATTGTGCCACAGATCTGCTCTTTCCTTGCATTGCTCTCTGGCCTAGGTTCCTACATCGGTGTTCTATTTTTACCAAGTGTGCAACAGAGCTGCTATTTCCTTGCATTGCTCTCTGGCATAGTTTCCTACAGACGTGCTCTATTCTTACCCAGTATGCCACAGAGATGCTCTTTCCTTGCATTGCTCTTTGGCCTAGTTTCCTCCAAAGCGGCTCTTTTCTTGCTTTGCTTTCTGCCCTAGTTTCCTCACAAGATGCGTTATTCTTACCCAGTGTGCCACAGAGCTGCTCTTTCCTTGGATTGCTCTCTGGCATAGTTTCATCCAGTGCTGCTCTTTCCTTGCATTGCTCTCTGGCCTAGTTTCCTACATACTTGCTCTATTCTTGCCCAGTGTGCCACAGAGATGCTCTTTCCTTGCATAGCTCTCTGCCCCGGTTTCCTCTGAAAATATGCTATTCTTACCCAGTATGCCACAGAGCTGCTCTTTCCTCGCATTGCCCTATGGCCTAGTTTCCTACATACTTGCTCTATTTTTGCCCAGTGTGCCATAGAGCTGCTCTTTCCTTGCATTGCTCTCTTGCATAGTTTCTTCCAGAGCTGCTCTTTCCTCACATTGCTCTCTGGCCTGGTTGTCTCCATAGGTGCTCAGTTCTTACCAACTGTGCCAAAGAGCTGCTCTTTCCTTGCATTAATCTTTGGCCTAGTTTCCTACATTGGTGCTCTATTCTTACCATTGTGCCACAGAGCTGCTCGCTCTTTCCTTGCATTGCTCTCTGGCCTTGCTTCCTACATAGGTGCTCTATTCTTACCCATTGTGCCACAGAGCTGCTCTTTCCTTGCATTAATCTCTGGCCTACTTTCCTACATAGGTGCTCTATTCTTACTCTCTGTGCCACAGAGCTGCTCTTTCCTTGCATTAATCTCTGGACTAGTTTCCTACATAGGTGCTCTATTCTTGGCCGGTGTGCCGCAGAGCGGCTCTTTCCTTGCATTGCTCTCTGGCATTGTTTCTTCCAGTGCTGCTCTTTCCTTGCATTGCTCTCTGGCCTAATGTCCTACATACTTGCTCTATTCTTGCCCAGTGTGCCACGGAGATGCTCTTTCCTTGCATAGCTCTCTGCCCCGGTTTCCTCTGAAAATATGCTATTCTTACCCAGTATGCCACAGAGCTGCTCTTTCCTCGTATTGCCCTCTGGCCTAGTTTCCTACATACTTGCTCTATTTTTGCCCAGTGTGCCATAGAGCTGCTCTTTCCTTGCATTGCTCTCTGGCATAGTTTCTTCCAGAGCTGCTCTTTCCTTGCATTGCTCTCTGGCCTGGTTGTCTCCATAGATGCTCAGTTCTCACCAACTGTGCCACAGAGCTGCTCTTTCCTTGCAATAATCTTTGGCCTAGTTTCCTACATTGGTGCTCTATTCTTAAAATTGTGCCACAGAGCTGCTTGCTCTTTCCTTGCATTGCTCTCTGGCCTAGCTTCCTACATAGGTGCTCTATTCTTACGCATTGTGCCACAGAGCTGCTCTTTCTTTGCATTAATCTCTGGCCTACTTTCCTACATAGGTGCTCTATTCTTACTCACTGTGCCACAGAGCTGCTCTTTCCTTGCATTAATACCTGGCCTAGTTTCCTACACAGGTGCTCTATCCATGCCCAATGTGACACAGAGATGCTTGTTTCTTGCTTTGCTCTCTGGCATAGGTTCCTCTTGAGCCGCTCTTTCCTTGCATTGCCCTCTGGCCTAGTTTTCTCCATAGGTGCTCTGTTCTTGCCCAGTGTGCCACAGAAATGTTCTTTCCTTGCATTGCTCTCTGTCCGAGTTTCCTCTGAAAATGCACTATTCTTACCCAGTATGCCACAGAGATGTTCTTTCCTTGCATTGCTCTCTGTCCTAGTTTCCTCCAGAGCTACTCTTTCCTTGCATTGATCTTTGGCACAGTTTCCTACATACTTGCTCTATTCTTACCTATTGTGCCACAGAGCTGCTCTTTCCTTGCATTGCTCTCTGGCCTAGGTTCCTACGGAGGTGCTCTATTCTTACCCATTGTGCCACAGAGCTGCTCTTTCCTTGCATTGCTCTCTGGCCTAGGTTCCTACGTAGGTGCTCTATTCTTACCCAGTGTGCCACAGAGCTGCTCTTTCCTTGCATTGCTCTCTGGCCTAAGTTCCTACGTAGGTGCTCTATTCTTACCCATTGTTCCACAGAGCTGCTCTTTCCTTGCATTAATCTCTGGCCTACTTTCCTACATAGGTGCTCCATTCTTACTCTCTGTGCCACAGAGCTGCTCTTTCCTTGCATTAATCTCTGGACTAGTTTCCTACATAGGTGCACTATTCTTACCCAGTATGCCACAGAGCTGCTCTTTCCTTGGATTGCTCTCTGGCATAGTTTCTTCCAGTGCTGCTCTTTCCTTGCATTGCTCTCTGGCCTAGCTTCCTACATATGTGCTCTATTCTTACCAATTGTGCCACCGAGCTGCTCTTTCCTTGCATTGCTCTCTGGCCTAGCTTGCTACATAGGTGCTCTATTCTTACCAATTGTGCCACAGAGCTGCTCTTTCCTTGCATTAATCTCTGTCCTAGTTTTCTCCATAGGTACTCTATTTTTGTCCAAGGTGCCACAGAGCTGCTCTTTCCTTGCATTAATCCCTGGCCTAGTTTCCTACACAGGTGCTCTATCCTTGCCCAAAGTGCCACAGAGCTGCTTGTTCTTGCTTTGCTCTCTGTCATAGGTTCCTCCAGAGCCGCTCTTTCCTTGCATTGCTTTCTGCCTTAGTTTCCTCCCAAGATGTGTTATTCTTACCCAGTGTGCCAGAGAGTTGCGCTTTCCTTGCATTGCTCTCTGTCCTAGTTTTCTCCATAGGTGCTCTATTCTTACCCATTGTGCCACAGATCTGCTCTTTCCTTGCATTGCTCTCTGGCCTAGGTTCTTACATCGGTGCTCTATTTTTACCAAGTGTGCAACAGAGCTGCTATTTGCTTGCATTGCTCTCTGGCATAGTTTCCTACAGAGGTGCTCTATTCTTGGCCAGTGCGCCACAGAGATGCTCTTTCCTTGCATTGCTCTCTGCCCCAGTTTCCTCTAAAATGTGCTATTCTTACCCAGTATGCCACAGAGATGCTCTTTCCTTGAATTGCTCTCTGGCCTAGTTTCCTCCAAAGCTGCTCTTTTCTTGCTTTGCTTTCTGCCCTAGTTTCCTCACAAGATGCGTTATTCTTACCCAGTATGCCACACAGCTGCTCTTTCCTTGCATTGCTCTCTGGCATAGTTTCTTCCAGTGCTGTTCTTTCCTTGCATTGCTCTCTGGCCTAGTTTCCTACATACTTGCTCTATTCTTGCCCAGTGTGCCACGGAGATGCTCTTTCCTTGCATAGCTCTCTGCCCCGGTTTCCTCTGAAAATATGCTATTCTTACCCAGTATGCCACAGAGATGTTCTTTCCTTGCATTGCTCTCTGGCCTAGTTTCCTACATACTTGCTCTATTCTTACCCAGTATGCCACAGAGATGCTCTTTCCTCGCATTGCCCTATGGCCTAGTTTCCTACATACTTGCTCTATTTTTGCCCAGTGTGCCATAGAGCTGCTCTTTCCTTGCATTGCTCTCTGGCATAGTTTCTTCCAGAGCTGCTCTTTCTTTGCATTGCTCTCTGGCCTGGTTGTCTCCATAGGTGCTCAGTTCTTACCAACTGTGCCACAGAGCTGCTCTTTCCTTGCATTAATCTTTGGCCTAGTTTCCTACATTGGTGCTCTATTCTTACCATTGTGCCACAGAGCTGCTTGCTCTTTCCTTGCATTGCTCTCTGGCCCAGCTTCCTACATAGGTGCTCTATTCTTACCCATTGTGCCACAGAGCTGCTCTTTCCTTGCATTAATCTCTGGCCTTCTTTCCTACATAGGTGCTCTATTCTTACCCACTGTGCCACAGAGCTGCTCTTTCCTTGCATTAATCTCTGGACTAGTTTCCTACATAGGTGCTCTATTCTTGGCCAGTGTGCCGCAGAGCTGCTCTTTCCTTGCATTGCTCTCTGGCATTGTTTCTTCCAGAGCTGCTGTTTCCTTGCATTGCTCTCGGGCCTAGTTTTCTCCATAGGTGCTCTATTCTTGCCCAGTGTGCCACAGATATCTCTTTCCTTGCATTGCTCTCTGGCATAGTTTCTTCCAGAGCTGCCCTTTCCTTGCATTGCTCTGTGGCCTGGTTGTCTCCATAGGTGCTCTGTTCTTACCAACTGTGCCACAGAGCTGCTCTTTCCTTGCATTAATACCTGGCCTAGTTTCCTACACAGGTGCTCTATCCATGCCCAATGTGACACAGAGCTGCTTGTTTCTTGATTTGCTCTCTGGCATAGGTTCCTCTTGAGCCGCTCTTTCCTTGCATTGCCCTCTGGCCTAGTTTTCTCCATAGGTGCTATGTTCTTGCCCAGTGTGCCACTGAAATGTTCTTTCCTTGCATTGCTCTCTGTCCGAGTTTCCTCTGAAAATGCACTATTCCTACCCAGTATGCCACAGAGATGTTCTTTCCTGGTATTGCTCTCTGTCCTATTTTTCTCCAGAGCTACTCTTTCCTTGCATTGCTCTTTGGCACAGTTTCCTACATACTTGCTCTATTCTTACCTATTGTGCCACAGAGGTGCTCTTTCCTTGCATTGCTCTCTGGCCTAGGTTCCTACGTAGGTGCTCTATTCTTACCCATTGGGCCACAGAGCTGCTCTTTTCTTCCATTGCTCTCTGGCCTAGCTTCCTACATAGGTACTCTATTCTTACCAATTGTGCCACAGAGCTGCTCTTTCCTTGCATTAATCTCTGTCCTAGTTTTCTCCATAGGTGCTCTATTTTTGTCCAAGGTGCCACAGAGCTGCTCTTTCCTCGCATTAATCTCTGTCCTCGTTTTCTCCATAGGTGCTCTATTTTTGTCCAAGGTGCCGCAGAGCTGCTCTTTCCTTGCATTAATCCCTGGCCTAGTTTCCTACACAGGTGCTCTATCCTTGCCCAATGTGCCACAGAGCTGCTTGTTCTTGCTTTGCTCTCTGGCATAGGTTCCTCCAGAGCCGCTCTTTCCTTGCATTGCTTTCTGCCCTAGTTTCCTCCAAAGGTGTGTTATTCTTACCCAGTGTGCCACAGAGTTGCGCTTTCCTCGCATTGCTCTCTGTCCTAGTTTTTACCATAGGTGCTCTATCATTGCCCAATGTGCCACAGAGCTGCTTGTTCTTGCTTTGCTCTCTGGCATAGGTTCCTCCAGAGCTGCTCTTTCCTTGCATTGCTTTCTGCCCTAGTTTCCTCCCAAGATGTGTTATTCTTACCCAGTGTGCCACAGAGCTGCGCTTTCCTTGCATTGCTCTCTGGCCTAGTTTCCTACATAGGTGCTCTATTCTTACCCATTGTGCCACAGAGCTGCTCTTTCCTTTCATTGCTCTCTGGCTCAGTTTCCTACATAGGTGCACTATTCGTACCCATTGTGCCAGAGATCTGCTCTTTCCTTGCATTGCTCTCTGGCCTAGGTTCCTACATCGGTGTTCTATTTTTACCAAGTGTGCAACAGAGCTGCTATTTCCTTGCATTGCTCTCTGGCATAGTTTCCTCCAAAGCGGCTCTTTTCTTGCTTTGCTTTCTGCCCTAGTTTCCTCACAAGATGCGTTATTCTTACCCAGTATTCCACAGAGCTGCTCTTTTCTTGGATTGCTCTCTGGCATAGTTTCTTCCAGTGCTGCTCTTTCCTTGCATTGCTCTCTGGCCTAGTTTCCTACATACTTGCTCTATTCTTGCCCAGTGTGCCACAGAGATGCTCTTTCCTTGCATTGCTCTCTGCCCCAGTTTTCTCTGAAAATATGCTATTCTTACCCAGTATGCCACTGAGCTGCTCTTTCCTCGCATGCCCTCGGGCCTAGTTTCCTACATACTTGCTATATTTTTGCCCAGTGTGCCATAGAGCTGCTCTTTCCTTGCATTGCTCTCTGGCATAGTTTCTTCCAGAGCTGCTCTTTCCTCACATTGCTCTCTGGCCTGGTTGTCTCCATAGGTGCTCAGTTCTTACCAACTGTGCCACAGAGCTGCTCTTTCCTTGCATTAATCTTTGGCCTAGTTTCCTACATTGGTGCTCTATTCTTACCATTGTGCCACAGAGCTGCTCGCTCTTTCCTTGCATTGCTCTCTGGCCTTGCTTCCTACATAGGTGCTCTATTCTTACCCATTGTGCCACAGAGCTGTTCTTTCCTTGCATTAATCTCTGGCCTACTTTCCTACATAGGTGCTCTATTCTTACTCTCTGTGCCACAGAGCTGCTCTTTCCTTGCATTAATCTCTGGACTAGTTTCCTACATAGGTGCTCTATTCTTGGCCGGTGTGCCGCAGAGCGGCTCTTTCCTTGCATTGCTCTCTGGCATTGTTTCTTCCAGAGCTGCTATTTCCTTGCATTGCTCTCGGGCCTAATTTTCTCCATAGGTGCTCTATTCTTGCCCAGTGTGCCACAGAGATGCTCTTTCCTTGCATTGCTCTCTTGCATAGTTTCTGCCAGAGCTGCTCTTTCCTTGCATTACTCTGTGGCCTGGTTGTCTCCATAGGTGCTCTGTTCTTACCAACTGTGCCACAAAGCTGCCCTTTCCTTGCATTAATACCTGGCCTAGTTTCCTACACAGGTGCTCTATCCATGCCCAATGTGACACAGAGCTGCTTGTTTCTTGATTTGCTCTCTGGCATAGGTTCCTCTTGAGCCGCTCTTTCCTTGCATTGCCCTCTGGTCTAGCTTTCTCCATAGGTGCTCTGTTCTTGCCCAGTGTGCCACTGAAATGTTCTTTCCTTGCATTGCTCTCTGTCCGAGTTTCCTCTGAAAATGCACTATTCTTACCCAGTATGCCACAGAGATGTTCTATCCTTGCATTGCTCTCTGTCCTAGTTTCCTCCAGAGCTACTCTTTCCTTGCATTGCTCTTTGGCACAGTTTCCTACATACTTGCTCTATTCTTACCTATTGTGCCACAGAGGTGCTCTTTCCTTGCATTGCTCTCTGGCCTAGGTTCCTACGTAGGTGCTCTATTCTTACCCATTGTGCCACAGAGCTGCTCTTTCCTTGCATTAATCTCTGTCCTAGTTTTATCCGTAGGTGCTCTATTTTTGTCCACGGTGCCACAGAGCTACTCTTTCCTTGCATTGCGCTTTGGCACAGTTTCCTACATACTTGCTCTATTCTTACCTATTGTGCCACAGAGCTGCTCTTTCCTTGCATTGCTCTCTGGCCTAGGTTCCTACATCGGTGTTCTATTTTTACCAAGTGTGCAACAGAGCTGCTATTTCCTTGCATTGCTCTCTGGCATAGTTTCCTACAGACGTGCTCTATTCTTACCCAGTATGCCACAGAGATGCTCTTTCCTTGCATTGCTCTTTGGCCTAGTTTCCTCCAAAGCGGCTCTTTTCTTGCTCTGCTTTCTGCCCTAGTTTCCTCACAAGATGCGTTATTCTTACCCAGTATGCCACAGAGCTGCTATTTCCTTGGATTGCTCTCTGGCATAGTTTCTTCCAGTGCTGCTCTTTCCTTGCATTGCTCTCTGGCCTAGTTTCCTACATACTTGCTCTATTCTTGCCCAGTGTGCCACAGAGATGCTCTTTCCTTGCATTGCTCTCTGCCCCAGTTTTCTCTGAAAATATGCTATTCTTACCCAGTATGCCACTGAGCTGCTCTTTCCTCGCATGCCCTCGGGCCTAGTTTCCTACATACTTGCTCTATTTTTGCCCAGTGTGCCATAGAGCTGCTCTTTCCTTGCATTGCTCTCTGGCATAGTTTCTTCCAGAGCTGCTCTTTCCTCACATTGCTCTCTGGCCTGGTTGTCTCCATAGGTGCTCAGTTCTTACCAACTGTGCCACAGAGCTGCTCTTTCCTTGCATTAATCTTTGGCCTAGTTTCCTACATTGGTGCTCTATTCTTACCATTGTGCCACCGAGCTGCTCGCTCTTTCCTTGCATTGCTCTCTGGCCTTGCTTCCTACATAGGTGCTCTATTCTTACCCATTGTGCCACAGAGCTGCTCTTTCCTTGCATTAATCTCTGGCCTACTTTCCTACATAGGTGCTCTATTCTTACTCTCTGTGCCACAGAGCTGCTCTTTCCTTGCATTAATCTCTGGACTAGTTTCCTACATAGGTGCTCTATTCTTGGCCGGTGTGCCGCAGAGCGGCTCTTTCCTTGCATTGCTCTCTGGCATTGTTTCTTCCAGAGCTGCTATTTCCTTGCATTGCTCTCGGGCCTAATTTTCTCCATAGGTGCTCTATTCTTGCCCAGTGTGCCACAGAGATGCTCTTTCCTTGCATTGCTCTCTTGCATAGTTTCTTCCAGAGCTGCTCTTTCCTTGCATTACTCTGTGGCCTGGTTGTCTCCATAGGTGCTCTGTTCTTACCAACTGTGCCACAGAGATGCCCTTTCCTTGCATTAATACCTGGCCTAGTTTCCTACACAGGTGCTCTATCCATGCCCAATGTGACACAGAGCTGCTTGTTTCTTGATTTGCTCTCTGGCATAGGTTCCTCTTGAGCCGCTCTTTCCTTGCATTGCCCTCTGGCCTAGTTTTCTCCATAGGTGCTCTGTTCTTGCCCAGTGTGCCACTGAAATGTTCTTTCCTTGCATTGTTCTCTGTCCGAGTTTCCTCTGAAAATGCACTATTCTTACCCAGTATGCCACAGAGATGTTCTTTCCTTGCATTGCTCTCTGTCCTAGTTTCCTCCAGAGCGACTCCTTCCTTGCATTGCTCTTTGGCACAGTTTCCTACATACTTGCTCTATTCTTACCTATTGTGCCACAGAGCTGCTCTTTCCTTGCATTGCTCTCTGGCCTAGGTTCCTACCTAGGTGCTCTATTCTTATCCATTGTGCCACAGAGCTGCTCTTTCCTTGCATTAATCTCTGTCCTAGTTTTCTCCATAGGTGCTCTATTTTTGTCCAAGGTGCCACAGAGCTGCTCTTTCCTTGCATTAATCCCTGGCCTAGTTTCCTACACAGGTGCTCTATCCTTGCCCAATGTGCCACAGAGCTGCTTGTTCTTGCTTTGCTCTCTGGCATAGGTTCCTCCAGAGCCGCTCTTTCCTTGCATTGCTTTCTGCCCTAGTTTCCTCCCAAGATGTGTTATTCTTACCCAGTGTGCCACAGAGCTGCGCTTTCCTTGCATTGCTCTCTGGCCTAGTTTCCTACATAGGTGCTCTATCCTTGCCCAATGTGCCACAGAGCTGCTTGTTCTTGCTTTGCTCTCTGGCATAGGTTCCTCCAGAGCTGCTCTTTCCTTGCATTGCTTTCTGCCCTAGTTTCCTCCCAAGATGTGTTATTCTTACCCAGTGTGCCACAGAGCTGCGCTTTCCTTGCATTGCTCTCTGGCCTAGTTTCCTACATAGGTGCTCTATTCTTACCCATTGTGCCACAGAGCTGCTCTTTCCTCGCATTGCTCTCTGGCCTAGCTTCCTACATAGGTGCTCTATTCTTACCAATTGTGCCACAGAGCTGCTCTTTCCTTGCATTAATCTCTGTCCTAGTTTTCTCCATAGGTGCTCTATTTTTGTCCAAGGTGCCACAGAGCTGCTCTTTCCTTGCATTAATCTCTGTCCTCGTTTTCTCCATAGGTGCTCTATTTTTGTCCAAGGTGCCACAGAGCTGCTCTTTCCTTGCATTAATCCCTGGCCTAGTTTCCTACACAGGTGCTCTATCCTTGCCCAATGTGCCACAGAGCTGCTTGTTCTTGCTTTGCTCTCTGGCATAGGTTCCTCCAGAGCCGCTCTTTCCTTGCATTGCTTTCTGCCCTAGTTTCCTCCCAAGATGTGTTATTCTTACCCAGTGTGACACAGAGCTGCGCTTTCCTTGCATTGCTCTCTGGCCTAGTTTCCTACGTAGGTGCTCTATTCTTTCCCACTGTGCCACAGAGCTGCTCTTTCCTTGCATTGCTCTCTGGCTCAGTTTCCTACATAGGTGCACTATTCTTACCCAGTGTGCCACAGATCTGCTCTTTCCTTGCATTGCTCTCTGGCCTAGGTTCCTACATTGGCGCTCTATTTTTACCAAGTGTGCAACAGAGCTGCTATTTCCTTGCATTGCTCTCTGCCATAGTTTCCTACAGAGGTGCTCTATTCTTGGCCAGTGCGCCACAGAGATGCTCTTTCCTTGCATTGCTCTCTGACCCAGTTTCCTCAGAAAATGTGCTATTCTTACCCAGTATGCCACAGCGATGCTCTTTCCTTGCATTGCTCTCTGGCCTAGTTTCCTCCAAAGCTGCTCTTTTCTTGCTTTGCTTTCTGCCCTAGTTTCCTCACAAGATGCGTTATTCTTACCCAGTATGCCACAGAGCTGCTCTTTCCTTGCCTTGCTCTCTGGCATAGTTTCTTCCAGTGCTGCTCTTTCCTTGCATTGCTCTCTGGCCTAGTTTCCTACATACTTGCTCTATTCTTGCCCAGTGTGCCACAGAGATGCTCTTTCCTTGCATTTCTCTCTGCCCCAGTTTTCTCCGAAAATATGCTATTCTTACCCAGTATGCCACAGAGCTGCTCTTTCCTCGCTTTTCCCTCTGGCCTAGTTTCCTACATACTTGCTCTATTTTTGCCCAGTGTGCCATAGAGCTGCTCTTTCCTTGATTTGCTCTCTGGCCTAGTTTCCTACATACTTGCTCTATTCTTGCCCAGTGTGCCACAGAGATGCTCTTTCCTTGCATTGCTCTCTGCCCCAGTTTCCTCTGAAAATATGCTATTCTTACCCAGTATGCCACTGAGCTGCTCTTTCCTCGCATGCCCTCGGGCCTAGTTGCCTACATACTTGCTCTATTTTTGCCCAGTGTGCCATAGAGCTGCTCTTTCCTTGCATTGCTCTCTGGCATAGTTTTTTCCAGAGCTGCTCTTTTCTCACATTGCTCTCTGGCCTGGTTGTCTCCATAGGTGCTCGGTTCTTACCAACTGTGCCACAGAGCTGCTCTTTCCTTG
Source organism: Ambystoma mexicanum (assembly GCF_040938575.1). NCBI lineage: Eukaryota > Metazoa > Chordata > Amphibia > Caudata > Ambystomatidae > Ambystoma > Ambystoma mexicanum. The sequence goes on along the minus strand of NC_090925.1, from coordinate 940,443,095 downwards.
CATTAATCTTTGGCCTAGTTTCCTACATTGGTGCTCTATTCTTACCATTGTGCCACAGAGCTGCTCGCTCTTTCCTTGCATTGCTCTCTGGCCTAGCCTCCTACATAGGTGCTCTATTCTTACCCATTGTGCCACAGAGCTGCTCTTTCCTTGCATTAATCTCTGGCCTAATTTCCTACATAGGTGCTCTATTCTTACTCACTGTGCCACATAGCTGCTCTTCCCTTGCATAAATCCCTGGCCTAGTTTCCTACACACGTGCTCTATCCTTGCCCAATGTGCCACAGAGCTGTTTGTTTCATGCTTTGCTCTCTGGTATGGGCTCCCCAGAGCCGCTCTTTCCTTGCATTGCTCTCTGCCCCAGTTTCCTCTGAAAATGGGCTATTCTTACCCAGTATGCCACAGCGATCCTCTTTCCTTGCATTGTTCTCTGGCCTAGTTTCCTCCACAGCTGCTTTTATCTTGCTTTGCTTTCTACCCTAGTTTCCTCACAAGATGCGCTATTCTTACCCAGTATGCCACAGAGCTGCTCTTTCCTTGCATTGCTCTCTGGCCTAGTTTTCTCCATAGGTGCTCTATTCTTGCCCAGTGTGCCACAGAGATGCTCTTTCCTTGCATTGCTCTTTGGCCTAGTTTCCTATATAGGTGCTCTATTCTTACCCAGTGTGCCACTGAGCTGCTCTTTCCTTGCATTGCTCTCTGGCCTACGTTTCCTCCAGAGCGGCTCTTTTCTTGCATTGCTCTATGCCAAAGTTTCCTCACAAGATGCGTTATTCTTACCCAGTATGCCACAGAGCTGCTCTTTTACTCGCATTGCCCTCTGGCCTAGTTTCCTACATAGGTGCTCTATTCTTACCCATTGTGCCACTGAGCTGCTCTTTCCTTACATTAATCTCTGGCCTAATTTCCTACATAGGTGCTCTATTCTTACTCACTGTGCCACAGAGCTGCTCTTTCCTTGCATAAATCCCTGGCCTAGTTTCCTACACACGTGCTCTTTCCTTGCATTGCTCTCTGGCCTAGTTTCCTACATAGGTGCTCTATTCTTACCCAGTATGCCACAGAGCTGCGCTTTCCTTGGCTTGCTCTCTGGCCTACGTTTCCTCCAGAGCTGCTCTTTTCTTGCTTTTCTCTATGCCATAGTTTCCTCACAAGATGCGTTATTCTAACCCAGTGTGCCACAGAGCTGCTCTTTCCTCGCATTGCCCTCTGGCCTAGTTTCCTACATACTTGCCCTATTCTTGCCCAGTGTGGCATAGAGATGCTCTTTCCTTGCATTGGTCTCTGGCCCGGTTGTCTCCATACTTGCTCTGTTCTTACCAACTGTGCCACAGAGCTGCTCTTTCCTTGCATTAATACCTGGCCTAGTTTCCTTCACAGGTGCTCTATCCATTCCCAATCTGCCACAGAGCTGCTTGTTTCTTGCTTTGCTCTCTGGCATAGGTTCCTCCAGAGCCGCTCTTTCCGTACATTGCTCTCTGGCCTTGTTTCCTCCAGAGCTGCTCTTTTCTTGCATTGCTCTCTGCCCTAGTTTACTCACACGATAAGTTATTCTTACCCAGTATGCCACAGAGCTACTCTTTCCTTGCATTGCCCTCTGGCCTAGTTTCCTACATACTTGCTCTTTTCTTACCCATTGTGCCACAGAGCTGCTCTTTCCTTATATTGCTCTCTGGCCTAGCATCCTACATAGGTGCTCTATTCTTACCCATTGTGCCACAGAGCTGCTCTTTCCTTGCATTCATCTCTGGCCTAGTTTCCTACATAGGTGCTCTATTCTTACCCACTGTGCCACAGAGCTGCTCTTTCCTTGCATTAATCCCTGGCCTAGTTTCCTACATAGGTGCTCTATTCTTAACCACTGTGCCACAGAGCTGATCTTTCCTTGAATTAATCCCTGGCCTAGTTTCCTACACACGTGCTCTATCCTTGCCCAATATGCCACAGAGCTGCTCTTTCCTTGCTTTGCTCTCTGGCATAGGTTCCACCAGAGCCGCTCTTTCCTTGCATTGCTTTCTGCCCCAGTTTCCTCCCAAGATGTGTTATTCTTACCTAGTGTGCCACAGAGCTGCGCTTTCCTTGCATTGCTTTCTGTCCTAGTTTCCTACATAGGTTCACTATTCTTACCCATTGTGTCACAGATCTCCTCTTTCCTTGCATTGCTCTCTGGCCTAGGTTCTACATAGGTGCTCTATTTTTACCCAGTGTGCGACAGAGCTGCTATTTATTTTTATTGATACAGTTGATAAATCAACTTTTCAATACATTTATACAAAACATAAAAAGACTAAACATTATTCTTTTCATTAGATTGAAGCTTAAAAGCAAACAAACAATATAAACATGCAGATACAGAGAAAAAGGAAAGAAGAACAAAATGCATTTTACATTTTTACATTTTACATTAAGAGGAGAAGAACCAATATTGTCAGTCACCATTCATAAGAAAAATCAATACGGAAGAAAAAATAAAAGGAAAAAAGACAGATGTCATCCTTGCAATAAAATACGTAGTATGTCTACTTTTCATTTATACAGTTTAGTTCCTCTATCATTTCCATTATATGTTACACTGCATGAGCCCGCTAAGCGCTATCCCTTAACTTCTAAGAGTCATTATGGGCTCACATATTAACCATCTTTTAAGTTCAGCACTGTCAAATAATTGACGACTGCTAGTCTTACTTTGGTTATCTGTGTGTTATACACAAGGTACCAAAACTTTTCAATGGATAGAAAGCTATAAGCTTCAAAGTGAGTTTTAAAATAATCAGTTCTTTTGTCTAGCAACTTCGGACACTTTGCAATCAAATGTACCACGGTTTCGGAAGTTCTACAGTCCTAACAAAAGCGACAGAAGTCTTTCTTCCTCGAAATAAGTCTCCATTTGGCTAGTACATTTTTCATATGCCATAGATTCAACCTAAATCTTAAAAAACATAACTTCTGGGGTTCTTATTTTCTTCGCAATAATATTATATTCATTTGCATGTTTAGTGTTTTGGCATTGCTCATATGTGTTAATCCAGTCCCATATCAAAAATGTTTCTTTCGCTCTGTCAGGGTTTGTTCACAATAATATTTCCGAAACCTCTGCCTTTTGCAAAAATGATTTAACTCTTTCTCGCCAAATGACCATCGCCTTGTGATTAGTTGTCTTCATGTATGTTGACAAAACATGCAATATTCTATTTTCTTGGCAACTCATTAAACATTTGCGGTACAGGCTGCATAATTTCCACATATGCATGCAATACAGAGAGGATTGACCCATTTTGTATCGTATTAAGCACATCTGAACTGCTTTAGGCACATGCAATGTATTTTTCCAATACAGCCCTTCCAATCTAACCAAGGACATCTCATTCTTCCATGATCTAATCTCGGCACCATATAGCACCGTAGGCACTGCCTTTTGACAGTAATACATAAGTATTGGTTTTAGTCAAAAGTTGCCATATTTTTGATTAATTATAGAGGCCTGTGAGGTAGCAGTTCTGATTTTTCGATTTAGTTCGTCAAGGTATGGGGTGTCAGAAGTAGATACATTTACATTCAATCCCAGATATTTAGACTGAGTAACATTTTCCAGAGACTGGGACATTAATGACCATGTATAATGAGATGTCCTGGACTTGTTGTTGGGTACAATCTTCATAGTTTTAGTTTTTGACACATTTATGATCAAATCATTGTTTTTAACATATTTCCCTAGTTGATCAAGTAATGCTTGCAAGCCCCTTGGTGCTTTAGCCAGTAGTACCAAGTCATCAGCATAAAACAACCAAGGGACTGCATACACTCCAAGACGTGGTGCATCTGCTGTTACTTCCCTGAACTCCTTGACCACGTCTGATATGAAATAGTTAAATAAGGTGGATGCCAAAATGCAACCCTGTTTTAGGCCTTTGTATGTGTTAATAGGTTTGGATAGAGTTCCATCCATTGCCAACCGTACTTGTATCGAAGTCTTGGAATGGAATTCAATTATCCAGTGCTGCAAGTACTTGGGACATTAACTTTTTGCTAGTTTATTAAATAGAAGTTTCCTTTATATCGAGTTAAACGCAGTCTCGAAGTCAATAAAGGCCATAAAAACTGCTTGTTTTACTTGCAGCTCATGCTGTTTAATGGCATGCAATACCTGTAGATCGACCGTGGCGCCTATGCCTACTACAAACCCCGTTTGGAAGGGATCATTAATGCCAGCATCTTTGGACCATTTATTGAAATGTTTTAAGACCAATCAGGCAAAAATCTTCCCTGGGGCATCAAGCAACGCGATTGGTCTATAATTTCTCGGATCCAATCTGTCCCCCTTCTTGTATATGGGAACTATAATTGACTTCTGCCAGGAATGAGGTATTTTTTTGCTGCATATGACCCGATTGAATATTGTTCGCAATGTCACAGCCCATGCATCTGGATTGTCTTTTAGTATGATATTAGATAAGCCATCGGGCCCCGGTGCTCTCGATATGCTTAAGTTTTTGATATGCATTACAATATCCAGGTCATCAAAAACTAGCTGTTCATTTCCATTAGCGTCCATATTCACATACGAATTCGGCCAGTGAACTTCAGCATATAGTGAACCATAATACTGAGTCCATATTTCCTCTGGCGCTGAGTTAATCTGTGTTACCGATTGTTTGCCCCCATATATTGTTTTTATTAGGCCCCATACTAAAGCAGAGTTCTTTGAGGCTATAGTATCCAGCATAGTTTGGGCATCTTTTATTATCATAGTCGCTTTACGTTGTTTTATCCAGTTTTTGTATCTATTTTTGCACCTTGATATCATCTGTGCTTTTTCGGGGAAATTCTGCTGCAATATGGACAGCCCTTCCTTCCTGAGTTTGGCTTTTCTATTTCTAATCTCTTTGTCATACACATGCTTGTGCCACTGTTTTGCCCTCGACGTTGATTGTCCTTTGCTTTTGAATAGCTGTAAGATGGCAACATATTCCCCATCCTGATAATGAATATTTGGATCTAGGATGTCTTTTCGATATGATGCGGCTGCAAGAAAATCATTTAGGGTGGGAGGAGTCCATCTAAACCGGTTGCCCTTCGCAGAGAGTGCCAGGCCGTTCGTGTACCTAGGTTGATTATTTTCTGCAAGCATCTTTGGCCATGCCCATGTTAGATGGAGAATATTGTGATCACTCTTTGACTGATCTAACACTTTTAGGGTATTGACATAGGAGAATAACCCAGAGTCAGTGTATATATAGTCATTTGTAGAGGTCAAGTTTCCTTGATGCCAATTTATCTGTGATGGAATATCACCTGCCACTGCACCGTTGATCAGATTAAATCCCCTCTCCTTCATTAGGCTCTTCCATTTCTTCACAGTCTCCTTCAACTTCCCACTTTTCTCATTCACACAATTCATATTCAAGTCACCGGCTATGACGGTGTGTTTTACATTAGGATCTTTATCGATCATATTTAGACAGAGAGTCAGCTCTCTAAAGAATCGGGTATCCGGAATACTCAAATGGTTCCAATACAGATTCAGACTTGTTATTGTTCTGTTTTCTGATATAACCCGCACCAGTTGCATAAAGCTATTTGGAGATGACCATGCTTCAACTCTCAGGCCACTTGAAAGTTTAACTTCTGTTATAAGCCCGGCCTTTGGTCGACCCCGGGCTTGGTTGATTGCCGGTACCAGTATAACTTGATGGTTTTCCCAGACGGGTGTTAACTTGAGCCACACTCCTTGAAGCTAAATGTATAATCTGATTGTTTTCCTTATTGGTCAGCTAACATCTATTCGTCCCATTACCAACTGTAGTGCATGATACCGCTATGATTTCATTGTCACAGCCTGTAAAGCAAAGCATTTTATAGTTAGAGGACTGTTTGTGCTTGGAGTAGTCTGAGCCTTTCCTTGATGAACATTTGTATAGATGTTTGCTACATTCGGTGTTACTCCCGGATTTAAAAGAAGAAACCCTAGCTGGTATATTTCATCTTTTGCTTGCCAAATTGTGTACTTAACTAAAGCCAACAACATTCAAATCTTCACCACTGATCTATTGTGGTCATGAATAAACTCAATTTGTGATATGTCATCAGATTTTGTGCCCTGTAAATTCGTTATATTGTGTAGTATATTCAGCACTGAAGACCGATTCAGATCAAATAAGCCAAACTCCCCACCCCTACATTGTAGAATTAGGCTCACATGAGTTGAATAATTGAATTTATTGTGTCGATTCTTCGTGCTGATTTTCGGTTCATTTTTCTTATTTTGGGCAGCGAGATTACCACTTACAAGAGATGGCTCTGCACCATAAAAAATGTTATTCTGACATTTTGACGGCTCATTTGAGTTAGTCTTGCTTGACCACAAAGCCTTACTCTTGTAATCACAATCTCCTGCGCCATTTAGTTTGAACCTAGGTTGATGTCGAGACATGAAAATGCCCATTGATTTTAAAATTTCTTCTCGCCTACTTTCCAAGGTCATGAATGAGTGATCTTGAGACTCATTCACTATAGCACCCCCTGATTCTTTAAACGGGGCAGCCTGTGAGGGTGGATATGTTCTTAACGTGGCTCCAATTTGTTCAGTTTTTGCTACTTCATCAACCAAGTTGTCTACGGGATCATACCTAAGATCCGTGGCCACCGGAGTTCTATTTTCTTTTACAGTTAGATTTTTCATTGGTGTGGCAGTCTTGTTCCTAGATATAGCAGTGTATTTACATACAATCGCTGCACTCTTCTCTTGACTTCTTTTATCAGGTAAGGACAACAGTTTAACGAATTGCCTAGAATTTTTATTATTTTGCATTTTCGTTATTTTCTGGTTTTTAGTTTTTTTTTGTCAGTGGGTGCTCAACAGCAAGTTTTTTATCTTTACCAGTACCACTGAAGATGTTGTACGTCGCATTGTTAGATGGAGGGGGAAGATTCCCTTGTCCTTGAGTCGTTCCTTATACAACTTTCCCCATCTCCTCCTGTTCAATTATTTTGAATTCACCATTCTCTTGCATCACATACCCTTGACCCACCTTCCTTTCATTCACACACAACTTGTTAATCCCTTCCCCCTGTTGCACTTTCTTCTCATCCACTGTCTTCATGGCAGTGTTTCTCGAATCTAGTGGATTAACTGAATTTTCCTCAAGCACACTAGTATTACTAATTACCACATTCCCATTTTCAGAAGCAGCCACGGTTTTATTTTCCAATAGCTCTCTTAATAGAAATTTTGGTCGGTTATTCGCGCATCTAAAGTTTCATATAATTTAGCTAATGAAAATAACGCTGTGTTCATAGCCTGTAGCATTATTTCTGTAGGTATCATCATGTGTGCGTTTTGTGAACTTAGTGGGGCAAGGTTGCCATGCTTTTGTTGTTTTGGGGAATGTTGTGTAAAAGATATGGACAAAACTGATGATTCCAGTGAGCACTCAGGGAACATTACTGGCGATTGCGATAAATGTTTAGCTTCCACCGGTTCATTCAAGTAATCCTCCGTTCATTCAAGTAATCGTCCGTTTTTTTCTCAGCCGGCGGTGGAGCGACATTTATTGTTTGTGGGTCAGCTCCTTTCATTTCTATGTCGTCACCCAGAGGGGGACACGTGTCATCAGGATCATTTGTGCTTGTATTTGTATAGGTTCTACATGTATAAGAACATCAATTGTAGTGTTGGCTTTTGCAGGCAGCGCGTAGTCGCCTAGCAAGTTAGGTTCGGTAAAAGCCACTAATAATGAATCTGAAGGCGCGCATAGATCAACATCAGTGGATCCCAGTGTGATTTCTGGGACCGCTACATGTGTTTGCACCTTGTCACGCGAAGGACTCAAAGTTTTTTTTAGTCACCCTTGTGAGTTCACGATCCATTGCAAATAGGCCATCGGAGTAGAATTTCTGAATGTCGCTAGTATGTGACAAAGATCTGCCGCGAGTGGAGGCACGTGAGAGAGCACCCTGCATGGCCCGTTTTGGTGATGTATGAAAGTCATACGGACGGTCAATTAGTGGTTCAACCGGAGGCATGTTAGTGCGTAGGGTGTATAATTTAACCATTAAGGTTGTTTTTCTAGTATCAAGGTCACAGAGGGTTTTACTTATTAAGAGCAGAAAAACAATAGCATTAGCTATATAAACTCAATAGTGTGGCTTACCCTCCCAACCCTCAGCATGATCAGCACAATCAGCCCTTACGAAAAGCCCTTGCTCGAAATGCGCACGTGCAAAAGCACGTGCGCTAGGCTGAATTAGGGATTGCTGGGATGGGGAGGCGGTGCTCACAAAACACTAGAGAGAAACAAAATACAACAATATTCAGGAAATTGTCCTGATACGCTGAAGCGCTACGTCTTTGTTTGTTAAGAACGGATGTGCTCTCACACTTGCATTAGTACCGTGATCACCGTAGCAGAAGAAAATGCTGTATCCAAATCACAATGTCACGATATATTCCACGGGTAAGCAGAGATTCCTCAGCACAATCAGCCCTTACGAAAAGCCCTTGCTCGAAATGCACACGCGCGAATGCGCGTGAGCTGGGCTGAAGTAGGGATTGCTGGGATGGGGAGGCAGAGCTCACAAAACACGTGATCACTGCAGCAGAGGAAAGTGCTGTTTCCAAATCACGATGTCACAATATATTCCACGGGTAAGCAGAGATTCCACAGCACAATCAGCCCTTACAAAAAGCCCTTGCTCGAAATGCGTGCTGCTATTTCCTTGCATTGCTCTCTGACCTAGTTTCCTACATAGGTGCTCTATTCTTACCCAGTGTGCCACAGAGCTGCTCTTTCTTTGCATTGCTCTCTGGCTGAGTTTCCTACATAGGTGCACTATTCTTACCCATTGTGCCACAGATCTGGTCTTTCCTTGCATTGCTCTCTGGCCTAGGTTCCTACATAGGTGCTCTATTTTTACCCAGTGTGTGACAGAGCTGCTATTTCCTTGCATTGCTCTCTGGCATAGTTCCCTACAGAGGTGCTCTATTTTTGGCCAGCGTGCCACAGAGATGCTCTTTCCTTGCATTGCTCTCTGACCCAGTTTCCTCTGAAAATGCGCTATTCTTACCCAGTATGCCACAGAGATGCTTTTTCCTTGCATTGCTCTCTGGCCTAGTTTCCTCCACAGCTGCTCTTTTCTTGCTTTGCTTTCTGCCCTAGTTTCCTCACAAGATGCGTTATTCTTACCCTGTATGCCACAGAGCTGCTCTTTCCTTGCATTGCTCTTTGCCCTAGTTGCCTACATAGGTGCTCTATTATTACCCACTGTGCCACAGAGATGCGAGATGCTCTTTCCTTGCACTGCTCTCTGGCATAGGTTCCTCCAAGCTGCTCTTTCCTTGCATTGCTTTCTGCCCTAGTTTCCTCCCAAGATGTGTTATTCTTGCCCATTGTACCGCAGAGCTGCTCTTTCCTTGCATTGCTCTCTGGCATAGTTTCTTCCAGAGCTGCTCTTTCCTTGCATTGCTCTCTGCCCTAGTTGCCTATATAGGTGCTCTATTATTACCCACTGTGCCACAGAGCTGCTCGTTTCTTCCTTTGCTCTCTGGCATAGGTTCCTCCAGAGCTGCTCTTTCATTGCATTGCTTTCTGCCCTAGTTTCCTCCCACGATGTGTTATTCTTACCCAGTATGCCACAGAGCTGCTCTTTCCCTGCATTGCTCTTTGGCATAGTTTTCTCAAGGGCCGCTCTTTTCTTGCATTTCTCTCTGGCCTAGTTACCTTAATAGCTGCCCTATTCGTGCATTGTCCCCTCTTTGGTTGCTGCCATGATTGGCTGCTGCTCTTTTTCGTTCCTGGTCTTTTTTTACCTGCCTATGTCTTCTTATTATGTTCAGCTAGGGAGCACTTGTCTTAATGCACCATGTAGGACGAACAGGAAAATCAAAGAGCCCCTTTACAATAAGCTTGTGCTATACACACATTCAAAGATTGATAAAAGCAGCTTTGTATGCATACTCAACGGCTGTCGGTTTTTCGGGGAAAGTGGTTGAAACACTGATTTAGGTCCATACAGGAGACACATCAAGGATAGTCAGTACTGGGAATGCTGACCAGGAAGTGCTGTTGGTAAGCTGCTCGCCTGTAGTATACATTCATTACATTTCGCTGGGCTTAGAATCCACAATGAATAAACATAGGATTCCAAAAAGCAGCTCTGGAGGCAGGTGTAATAAGCTTTCGCGTCCATCAGTCACTAGCCAGCCCTGAGTAAAGAGATGGTTTCGGAAATGCTTGCATACCTCATATCCCTGACCTTGCTACTCTTCGAGGCTAATCCTGAGATCTGATACACTGTGACAGATGGGTGGATGATATACATGTACCAGACTTGAATGTCATTCTGAGGTCAACCAATTTCGGATTCCATTTAAGGGTGGCCGTAGGGAAGATCAGGATGAAGGCCCTATGCCTCATTGTCTTGGATGGTTCCAAAACATTCATTTAATAATGAAACATTTTGAAAGGGATACTACTAACCATTTTCCTGTTACTGAAATACTCTCAAGCAGTCTGAATCGACACGCAGTGTTGGGTCATCCCCTCACGGACAACATTCCTCAGACAATGTTAGCTCAGCAGCACGTGATGCCGTAACAGGGTAGGTGCATGTGATGGGGATTGGCGGAGGGTGAAAACAGAGTAAAGGAAGAGGCGGCCAAAAAAATAGAGGTGTGACTGAGGTGTCCACAGCAGGAAAAACAAAAAGACAGGGTATACGTGGATGTCCCCTGCAAAACGGCAAAGCAAAAGTGGTACGCCCCTTCAAGATGGCAGAATAGACATGCCACAAGCGTCACAGCAGAGTAGTGCTGGGTGTTGTAGCTGAGATGTAGGGCGGAACGTGATGTAATGGATGGCAGACATGAAGTGTGCACCAAATAAATAGATATGCCTGGAGTAATGCGGGGCCATTGACTCCAAGCATTTACAGTGTGTGCGTCATTAGTGCAGTGCGGCCTCGCAGCACCGCATATAAATAACAACTGGCAACGAGGTGCGAGTACAGCACCCCTGTTGCCATGTGGTGTGGAAGACTGTCGCCACAATGCACTTCCTGGCTCACCGATCGCAGCCACCTCCATGGAGCATCTGGGCCCAGATGCACAGCGCACTCGCTGGTGCAACTGGCCCACCAGCATCTGGTCAGGGCTCTGGCACCACAAGACACAATGATCGGGATGATCCCTACATATGATTTCCATACAGGTCCTCTGCTGCCCCTACAGAAGAGTAATGGGCATAACCTGAAGGCTGCTGGGTGCTGTGTTCACCCCAATAGAAAATATATATTTTTTTATTTTTTATTGTTCCACCTTACTGTGATTTCTCAGACGCAGCCTCTCCGCATGAGGCCAGGGGACGGCAGCCACTACCTGATCCTGACCCTGGCTATTTGAGGGAGGACCACATGAGGGGAGGGAACCATCAGGGGGAGGAACAGACATCATTGGGTGAGACATGGTATCCACCATTCCCTTTTAGGGACTCCCCATCAGTACCTCAGGCCCTCATGGTATATTGTGGTGGTAACACGCATTATTCTCCAACACTTAGTCATAGAACTGTTAAACATCACGTAGTAACATCACATAGTTACATCAGTAACAAAGAATGACACTAGGAAGAAAGCAACCGGAATGAAGATTGGTCAGCTAAACCAAAGTGAGTGGTCTAGTTGCTAGAGAAATCCGATTGGCTCCAAACGGCTCCACCCAGTAATGCGGGAGTTCGAAAATGGAGCCATGGAGAGATGCAGAGTGACCCGACTGTTTAGCTGCAGCCAGGGATGCCAAGCTGTAAGGTGGACACGCAAGCGAGGAAACGCAAGAGAATCCAGGAGACTGTGAGCGATGCAGAGAAGAGGCACGGAAAGAGAAAGAGGCAACATCTGGACTGGAGACGCATTTCCACAGGCAAGAGAGACGCTGAAGCGGGATGTGAGGCAGAGGAACTTCACGCCGGCAAGGGAAGCTGGAGCAACATGCAGGAGAGTATACTAGGGTTTTGTGCATCAGAGAATCCCAAGGAAGATTCATTCCCTTAGAATTTTGATTTGCATTTGTGGCACTTTTGAAAAAGAGAATCCCAAGTAAGATTCATGCCATTAGGATTTTTGAATTATATTGAATGTGGGAAAATCTTGGGGAAGGGGGTCATTTCCCCTGGATTGAATTGCAACACCAAGAGGAGAGGGTTATTCTCTTAGGCTACAAAGCACTTGAATATTCTTTTGAACATTTGTTTTGTGGAGAGAAACTTGGGGGAAGGAGCCATTCCCTGGAACTGTGAACATTATCCATTTGGAACCTTTTGTTGGATTTATATATTTCTGTTGAACTTGAACATTTCTACACTTTTCTCAAGCCAAAGAAAATACCCTTAACACCTTAAAGTTACTTTTAGACGAGAGGGCTAGGATAGGATTTCAGATACAGAACATTTTTGTTTTGGACACCTTGACATAGGACAGACCCTCAGTTTTGGTTGAGATGGGGAAATACCTCCTAGATTAGGGACAGTGAGGCATTTCCCAACCCCTTTATTATTTAATAAAAGTTTATAACCACAATCATGAGTCCTCTGTGTCCGCTTTTCATTCCTGTTTCCTCACAATACCCTCAACGTACCCAACAGGATTGGGGTTCAGGGACCCAAGACCATTGCTAAACCTCCCACAGAACTGGAGCTCTACAGCAAGGTATTGACTTTGTAATCATGTTACACAAGGATCACCAAAAACAACATGTGGTTAATTTCACTCGTGTGGACGTTCTCAGTCCAAAGCGTGGTGCCACCCGTAGGTCCATTTATAGAGGCAGGCACCTTTGAGGTAGTGGGCACTCACATCGCTCTTGCCCCATGCCAATATCACAAGTGTCAGCAGCTCTGTGTTGCAGAGTGCTTATGCAGCACCCTATGCAAGATCATGTGCAGGTCGAGAAGAGAAGAAGATATCAGAATTGAAGACAATGATGAAGGGGTCTCCTCATCTGCATCACCCTGGCAGCAAGGCAGGCCAGCTCAACCCTGAGAGTCCATGAAGCCCTTGGGCCTCGCACACAGCATCCAGACATTCCACAGTTGTCTTGTTATGCCCAGACCACTGGCATCAACAAGACCAGGATGGGTGCTAAGGCGTGAATCCTGGGACATGTTTTTGCATTGGCTGGCATGAATGATGAGGGCACAAAGAGATTGGTGCTTCTCTTTTATGCATGACGTGAGGTTCAAAAGCTCTTCAAAACTCTTCCTATCGGCTATGTGTCTTATGTCGATACAGGTGTATCTTTTATAGACTATTTCACCCCGATGGCGAACATTGAGTACAAGTGTTTCTAGATGAGACAGGATCAGAAAATGGCAACCATATCATTGGATGCCTTCAAAACAAGGTTAAGACACCTGGCTTCCACATGTGTTTTCCCCAAAGTGGTGGGGTGTTGGGGTCCGAGGCCAAATATTCCAAAAGTGTTTCTCCACACTCCTGAGGAAACAGACACTTAATGAGTCGGGTCTACCCCCATCTGAGGATTACGAAACTGGGAAGAGCGCAGGAGCTTGCGAGTTCCAGGGCCTCACGTATGGGGGAGTCAATGAAGGGAATGAAGCTGGAGGAGGCACATGCTATCCCAACAAGGCCCACAAGAAGGTCCCGAAACAGAGGGAGGGCAATAAGTTAGGCCTTTAACGTACCCTCAACAAGATGTGTCAAAATCCCCATGCAAACTTTGCGGAGATCCGCTTCCACATGCTCAAGGCTGGCTGCTAATGAGGCCGGTGTGGAAAATTCAGTCACTTTGCTAACATCTGCAGGGTGACATTTCCTACAACTGTTTCAAAGACTACCATCGCAGGGTAGAGGTCATCAGGTGAGAGTGGCTGGCATTGCTTAGGGGCCTCTGGAAATGGTTGCTACTCCAGGATAATTGCTTGATATGGAGGATGTGTTTTTCATATCAACCATAGCACTTGACTCACAAGGAAAGCGAAGGCAACCACAGTGTGCGGTACCTATCCTATCGGCCAGTCTTCCGGTGTTGATCAATGCAAAGGTGTCAGTCGGTATGATGCCCTCGACTTAATTCCACAGACTGAGGCCGATGCCAAAACTGGCAACACCCAGAATAAGAATCTATACATACCGGGGCAAACAACCCCTATCCCTGAAGGGAGCGTTCCATACGCACATTGCGAACAACAGAAACCCCAATCCTTGCACATTTTATGTCACCAGTCAAGCTAAAGATACCCTTCTCAGTTGCAATATGGCTGAAGACATGGAATTGGCTCACCTCGCATTTAATGTATATGAAACTGACATATAGGCTGAAGGTCTGTCTGTTGAAAGGCAGGCAAAGGGAGAGCTGTCGTTGGACAGCCAAACAAAGATTGAACAAGAAGTCTGTGCATTGACTGTTTGTTTGTGTATTTATTTTTAAAGCACTCCAAACCAAGGGGTATCTGGATGCATTACAGGATATTTTCAGTTTCTAGGTTACATTGCATACATTTAAAAGTTACATTAAATCACAAGGTTACATAATAAGACATAGGGCCCAATTCCGAGTTTGGAGTTAACCATGGCGCTATTTACGCCATGCTGCCTCCAAAACCAGTTCTGACTCCGACCTTGTTCAATGGGGACTTACCGGTCTAGTCCGACCTTTGTGGGACCGGTAAGTCCCCACTGAAAAAGGCAATCCCCATTCCCATTTGAGCCCCCATAGGGCTCAATGGGAATGGGGAGGGAGATAATAACGGTACCGCAATTTGCGGTATCGTTATTTGCTCCCTGGTACCTTTGCGGCTCCCGCTAAGGCCGCCTGGTAGAACCAGGCGCCCATAGCGGGACCCGTAAAGGGACCTCGGAATAGGGCGCAAAGGGATTACCGGCACCGTTGCCCGGTATCCCTTTGCGCCAGGGTTGGAATGAGGCCCATAGATGTCCTCGTAGGTCCTGTGGAATTATTTTTGATACATTTCTCCATAAGGTATTGTGGGGCTGAGTTATTGAGACATTTGTGAGTAAGGGAGACTGTTTTAAGTTGTATTCTGTCCTTGACTGAGAGCCATCTGACCTCTGAGATATGTTGTCTTCTGGGGATGCTTAAGGCTGCTCTAAATGCGTTGTTCTAAAATATTTGATGTTTATTGACAATATATTTGCTAGCACCTAGGTAAAGTGCATTACAATAGTCAAGTTTTGAAAGTATTAAAGCTCTAGCCAAATGAATGCAGCTTTCTGTGGACAGAAAGGGTTCACAGTCGTGGATTAACAAGTGTAAGCTGTCATCGATGCTGTAGGCTCAAAGCTGAGTTTAGGTAGAAACCCAAGGTTTTTATCTCCTTAGCCACCTTGATGTCAATGCCATCAATGTTGAATGAGAGGTATTGATTACTAAGTTTATTCAGATTAGCCGGAGCACCTAGAAGCAATAGCTCGGTCTTCTCATCATTCAGACATAGACCATGTGAGGCCTTCCAGGCATGAATGATGATAGATTTTGTTAACCAGTGCCAAGTCTTTGTCATAGTCACCTGTCAGAGGTATGAGGATCTGGGTGTCATCTGCATCATTAGTGTAGGTGACACCCAGAAGGTCTAAGTCATTGAACAGTGGCTTGGTAAACACATTGTAGGCGATACGCAAGATCCTTGCAGTACTCCACATGTTATGGGGTCAGCTGATGCCAAAGTTGGGAACACTCTCATAGATCTATTATTCAAGAAAGATTGGGTCCATGCTGTGGCTTCTATGGAGAAATGGGCCGCTGTAGACAAATGTTTACAAAGCACTTTATGATCAACCAGATCAAAAGCGGCTGACAGATCTAATAGGAGTAAGAGGGCAAGTTTCCCTTTGCCTTTCAGGTCGTCAATCTGGTTCCTCAGGTCAATCAAGGCTGTTTCAGTGCCATGCTGGGGTCTGAAACCAGATTGTTGGAGTCGTAGTAAATTGTTAGTCTCTAAGGACGATTGTATCTGGATGTAGGCTGCTTTATCAATGATCTTCAATAGAAAAGGGACTGTTGTGATGGGTCTATAATTAGTTGAGATGCTTGGGTCCAAAGAAGGTTTCTTTAACAGTGGTAGTACCCAGGAGTTCTTCATGTTAGTAGGGACAGTGCATGTTCGAAATTACGAGTTAATTAGAGTGGTGATGAAGGGAGCTAGGTCACTAGCAGCTTCTTTGATTAGAGATGCAGGGCAGGTATCTCCCTGTCATCTGGAGGGTTTGAGCGAGGCTATAATGTTTTCCACTTCTAGGGTGGACACTTAGGTAAATTTAAAATCGCTCTAGAGATTTAGAGAGGTTAGGTTGGGTTTTCTGGGTGTTTACTTGAGTAAGGATATTGAGTTTTTTGGTGGCTATTTTATTTTGGAGAAGAGAGATCTTGTTAGCTAATGCATCTTGGATCTTAGTGCACCAGGTTTTGTCCGTATTGCAGTTGTCTGGTGGAGGGATAGTCGATTCCAATTCTCTTAAAATGACTAAAGAGTTATCTAGTGCTAGAACTGGCTTTGTTGATCGTATCATTATAGGTATCACGTTTTGTTTGAAGAATTTCTGATTTGTAATTAGCTGTAATTTTTAGTATCTTATCTTTGTTGGCCGTAGTAGGGTGATTTTTCCAAGTGGCTTCCCATTACCTTTTTTCATTCCGCAGGGCTTTAAGTTTAGCTGTAAACCAGGTGTTCTGGTGGGCTCTAGGTTTACCTTTACACATTTTTAGAGGTGCAATTTTGTCTAGGGCTTGGGTGATAGTAGTGTTGTATCGTTCAACTAGCAAAGCTGGGTCGGAGGCGGCAGGCAGGGGATTTTGTATGGGTCGGAGAAGGGGCCTACGTTTATCCACTGTGATGTTCTATTTGTGTGTGGTAGGAATTGGGGGAGCTATAAGGTTATTTCTGTTGGGCCGTGCAAAGTCCTGGATAGTAAAGGTCAGTAGAAGATGGTCAGTTCAAGGGTAAGGTTCAATAGAGGTTATAGTTGTCTCACAATTAAGGTCAGCTACCCAGTCTAGGGTTCTTCCTTTTTTGTGCTCAGGGTAAAGAACTCTTTGCGTTAGGCCTAGTTCAGCCAGGGAGTTCGTCAGAGCCAAGGCATGTTGATCGTTAGGGGCGTTGAAGCCAAGATTGAAATCTCCTAAGATTAGGATCTGCAAGGACGGTTTAGTATTAGTGAATAGTAAGGTGAGGATTTCTTCCTCAAAAGAACTGATTGGTCTAGGAGGTCTGTATATCAAGTGCACAGTTATAGTACGAGAGTTGGTGAGAGGAAGTTTTACTGTCAGTAGTTTGCATGACGTGACAGGGGGATGAGTGGAAAATAAGTCCCAAACTAGATGTGGCGATAAAGGCAATCCCGCCACCTCTATACGATTCTCTGTCGGATCTGAGGATCGTGTAGTTATCCGGGTTAGTAATTAAAAGCGAGGGGCCTGCAGCTGCATGGAGCCAGGTCTCTGTTATTGCTATGAAGTCCCATTTTTTTAATCAATAATCAAGTCAGCAACGTCTGCTGTATGAGCTACCAAAGATCTAGCATTGATCAGTGCACCTTTAATTAGCATAGGATTACTGCGCGGGGAGTTAGAGTCTAGTATATGATACTTCTTACTTGCTCTATTATTAACTTTGTGAATTTTAGGGGCGGCTTTCTTCAGGCCGTGAGGTTGGCTATTTATAGGAGGTTGGGTGGAGGGTATTATGTGTGTTTTACAGAATCTTGAGCCAAGCCTAGCGTTTCTGACTAAAGTGGTGCATGGGAGGTTAGATACCTGGGTAGGGGTGTCACTCTGGATCACTTGGATAGTGGCTAGTGTGCAGAGCATACCCCCTGGTTGGATGGCATCAAAGTTAAAGTGGTTAATTGAGGCGTTCAATGCTTGCCGAGGTTTGGTGGCTCTGATGGATGTTGGTATGGTCAGAGGCTTTAAGGGGGGCAGGAATATGATAGGCCTAATCCTAACCGGTATATTCAAGGGTGGCAGGAATCTGGTGGGCTTAATCCAGCCCAAACTATTAGCATGACTTGTCATGGTGGATAGCCCTAAATTTATTTCAGTCTGTGTCTTGGCAAGTGAGATCTGGGTCTCTGAACGCCAGGTGACATCAGCTACTGAAGCGATATTAGCATGTAGGACGATAATCAAAAATCTAACACTGATGTCAATGATAATAACATACATAGTTGTGAAGGGAGAGGTGAACTAGGGCAGTCCACAGAAATTCAATGCATGAGATCACACTAGACGTCGCCAAATTAAATGACTATAGTAATGTAACATACATAGGCATTTGGTGTAAGGCGAGCCTGTTAGTTACAAGCAAATGGTGCTGACAACCCCAGGCTGGAACATATAACAGCGAACATTGGTAGATGACACTATAGTGGGTTGCTAGCATGCATGCATACATAAACATCTGGTATAGGCGAACATGATAATATCCTAGCAGTTGTCTGCTAAAACCCCCAAAATGATATATATATATAAAACGGCAAACATTAATAATGGCACCTGAGAACGATGTAAGGTGTAACGATGGAAAGCATTAGTTAACGCTAGCATCTAGTGTCATTTAGAAGTTAGAACAGTATGCTTGCTGGGTGCTAGGTTCACTGATATGAGCGGCTGTGGTTACATATAGGCGGCTTGGTGTGCTAACAACAGTGAAAAGGCAGGTATTGGGAAAAATAATTTTGTCTAACACAGTCAGATAATCTGCAGCAGGAGCTGCGAGATGGACGGGGAAAACTAATAGTTAGGGTACAGGATCCTGCCCTTCGAGGTTGTGCACAAAAGTTATGCGACTGGCGAGCACGCAACAGAGTCACTTTACGTGCCAGACGGCAGAGTCTCGTGGTAGAAGGCGGCCAACAGTGACTGTGATTCAGTAAGGCTACGCATAAGCGGTCACTCGGTTGGGATAAGTATAGGTGCAGCTTACACCTAGCTGTAATGTGGCGTACTTGCAGAACTAATTCAATGCTAGAACCACAGTAAGCAGATATGGCATACTAAAGAGGCGCAATCGGCATTGACCAACAAAGTAGGCTAATGGGCAAGGTAAGGCAACAAGGCTATGCAGTATGAAAACAATAAGGGCAGGTTACATGGTTATTGCGATATCCGCATGTTGGTTACATGAGTAACAGTCATTCATTGAGGTGGGCTGCAGGCGCGGGTAGCCAATGTGATAGTCTGGGATTTGGCAATGATGGCCAGTGAATGGGGTATGAGAAGGACGGGCGCATACCTTAGGGGCAGATACAGACAAACAATGTTGTGGTGTGCGCGGGTGGCAAATAGCGTTGGCGCTCTCCTCATCGATAACGTTACGTGGCTCTCCGATGTGAACATGGGCAAACAGGGCCTCGACACAACAGCTTTGACTGGTTCCTCGACACAACAGACAAGAATGCACCGTAGCGGATGTGTTTTGTACACTTTAACATTGCGCCCATTGGTTCACAGGGGAAACGCTGATGAGATCTTTCGCCTCTTTCCTGCCTTGACTGCCGGTGAGTTAGTTAAAATGACAACTTGCACAGAAAATGTTTTGCTGCCCTTCGCTTTTTCCTTTACTTCCATTGTTTCACAAGACTTTCACCCAACGGGCCCAGTGACACACCATGAATAATGACTGCTGTACCATTTAGACAGGGTACTCAGCTGGTGCCCTTTAAAACTTTGAAGACTGCAAATGTCACACTCTGCCTCTTGTCTCACCTGTTTGTCCTTTGAAGTCTTCTTTCTCAGAGGTCTTTCTTTGTTTCTGGACGTTCGGGACTTGTATAGGTACCGACGGGTATCCTCTGCCTCCAGTGTGTAGACTAGACACCAGCCTCGGAGAGATGGTAGTTGTTCAGTATTCCAGGAAGATCAGGTGAGTAATGGTCTAAAGTCCGGGATGGGTCTAGGAACCAGGGAGGAGTCGAGGTACTCGCACAGTGCAGAAGACAGAATGCGGGCACAGAAGAAACAGGACCGAAGGCCTGGGAAGGAAGGGGAACGAGTGGACCCTCAGGCGGGAGTGCGAGGAGCAGCACAATTAGAAACCAGGAAGGATATCTGGGAACCGCTAGCTAGCAGGGGAGTAGGGGAAATTTAGGTATGCACTTGCCGGATACTCTGAAAGGTAGCGTTGAGACGCGCAGAGCCTCAGGGGCGTGCCTATTTTCTAGGAAGTGGCAGATCTTGCAGAAACACTAGACAGCGGCTTCTCAATGGTGTCAGCCATGTTGGTAGAATAGCGGGTATGACGTTGCAGTGCTTGATGCACCATGAAGTCCAGAAAGGGTGGAATCGGCGAATCATGACAGCATGCCCCCTCTTAAACCTCGATCCACCGGGTTTACCTGGATGAGTTAGATGGAGTCTCTGTACCAAACGGGGGGCATTCATGTTGGACACTGGTTCCCATGTTCATTTGCTGGGGGGATAACCTTTCCATTCCACCAAGTATTGTAGTCGACCTCTCCTATATCTGGAATCACATATCCTGGAGACCTCAAATTCGATCTGATCATTGACGAGCACAGGGGTAGGTCATTGAGCTTCTCCGGGTGGATTGAGAATAGGGTTTGAGCAAGGAATTGTGAAAAACGGGATGTATCTTCTTCCAGGATTCTGGTAATTGAAGTCGATATGCCACTGGGTTAATGATTTCCTTGATGGAAAAAGGCCCTTAAAATCGTGGGGCCAATTTATTGATTCGCAGGTGTTGAGGCAACAGTCTAGAGGAAAGCCAGACCTTGTCGCCAATGGCATACATGGGACCGGGTCTCCTCCTGGCATCAGCGTGTCTTTTAACATCCATCCTGGCTTTTTCCAAATGACTTTTAACGTCCTTATGTACAGTGACTAGATATTCAATCCAGGAATCAACCGAAGGAACCGGGGAGGAATGAGGTAGGAGAGTAGGCAGGACAGATAGATGGAACCCTTGACTGCAAAAGAAAGGGCTTGTCTTGATAGCAGAGTGGTCAGAATTGTTGTATGCAAACTCAGCAACTGGGATTAGAACTGACCAATCATCCTGGACCTTGGCAGCAAAGCATCGTAAATATTGTTTTAGGGTCTGATTTACTCGTTCGGTTATCCCGTTGGTCTCAGGATGATATCCTGAAGATAAGGCACGTTGAATACCTAACATTTGGCACAGGTACTTTCAGAATCGGGAAATGTATTGAGGCCCATTCGTGGTCCAAGAATATTCCCATAGCACCACAATCCACTACGGCCAGGATGGAATGAGTCTCACTATTGGCAAAAGACAAGGATGCCTGTAGTACCACCAAGGTGTTTTGATGACAGTTCAAGGAAGGAGAAGAAGCAGAGCAAGTACCTTTCTCCCGAAGCTGGGCTCCATTCAAGATCGGGAGCTGGCGTTTCCCGAACGCCGAGGCGGGGCTATTGGGCAGTTTCTTACGAGATGTTTATCAGAAGCACAATACATACAGAGTCTAGTGTTGATCCTGCAAATCCTTTCTTGTGGAGAGATTGGACCCTGCAAGGAGCCAAGTTGCATAGGTTCAGGATCAGGGGAGTGAGGAGTGGTTGTTTCTTTAGGGCTAGGATAATCCATGGGAACCTTTGGTGAGACTGTTCGTGTCTTTCTTTTCTCTGCCTTTCTCTCTTGAATACGGAAGTCGATTTGTAGAGACAAATCTATCAAAGCGTAGAAGGAACATGGGCGGGACACTCGAGCCAATGCATCCTTCATTTCCTCATTTAACCCTCAACAAAATAAGGTAAAGCATGCCTCCTGGGTCCAATCTGCCTCCTTAGCCAGTTGCGTAAAGCGGGTTACATAAGACAACATGTCTTGGTTTCCTTGTTGGAACTCCAATAGCTTATCCTGAGCACTGTACACTTGTTCAGGGCGGTCAAACATGGTTTTGAAGGCATCCACAAATCCATCATAGTTGTCCAGGAGCGGGTTACCCGCATTCACCAAGGGAGTTGCCCAGGCTAAAGCATTTCCAGAAAGGTGTGAGATTATAAATCCCACTTTGGCCCTGGGTGTGGAAAAATAGTACAGTTCAAATGTGAAATGCACCAGACAAGAATCGAGGAAGGAACACAGTGCCTTAGAGGAACCATCGTATTTCTCCACTATGCCCCCTACCAAGGCACTTTCCTGGAATGCCGAGTCTCTGGATAGCACAAGTTGTTTTAGTGCTGCATTTTCAGCTTTGAGGTTCTGAACTGCTGTTGTTAGTTCTTGTATTCCTCTCATGAGGTCCTGGACAGCAGCCTACATATTGAATTCTATATCAAGGCTTTGGTGTCTCAAACTGTCGCACTCTGCCTCTTGTCTCACCTGTTTGTTCTTAGAAGTCTTCTTCCTCAGATGTCTTTCTTTGTTTCTGGACGTTCAGGACTTGTACAGGTACGGACAGGTATCCTCTGCATCGAGTGTATAGACCGGACACCAGCCTCGGAGAGATGGTAAGCATTCAATATGCCAGGAAGATCAGGTGAGTAATGGTCTAAAGTCCAGGATGGGTCTAGGAACCAAGGAGGAGTAGAGGTACTCGCACAGTGCAGAAGGCAGAATGCGGGCACGGAAGGAACATGACCAAAGGCCCGGGAAGGAAGAGGAACGAGCCGACCCTCAGGCGGGAGCGTGAAGAGCAGCACAATTAGAAACCAGTAAGGATATTTGCGTACTTGCCGGATACTCGGAAAGGTAGCGTTGAAACATGCAGAGCCGCGGGGCGTGCCTTTTTTTTAAGGAAGTGGCAGGTCTTGCGGAAACACTAGACAGAGGCTTCTCAATGTTGTCGGCCATGTGGGTAGAATAGCGGGTATGACGTGACCATGCTTGATGAACCATGCTTGATGGACCATGAAGTCCAGAAAGGTCGGAAACGGTGAATCATGACAGCAAACTCTGTCCTTGTTCACGACTTACCAGAAGGATTTCACGCATTCAAATCTTCGTTTGTCCTGAAGAAGGTGGGGCCGACCATACATCACACATACGCATACAGCCAAACCCCTTATATATGCGTTAACAGTTTGGCCTTATCCTTTTTTGTTTTGATATACATTATTTGTTGCTTTTTCATTTATCTTGAAGTTTCATATTTACTTAGCCCGATTGTCAGGCTTGATGTGTTTTGCCTCTTATATTCTGACGCATTGCTGCAAAGTGCATGTATATATTTTCAATTTTTTATTGCGTTGTACTGTACATGTTTATTTCCTCATATTGTTTGTCTTTTTTGTTAAGCCTTTGGCTCTCCTGGTTTGTTTGAAGATGAGTCCACCATTTTATGTTTAACATTTTGTGTTAAAATTATCTCCTCCACTTTGATGGTTTCCCCAATATTTATTTCAGGAAATAGACATTATTCACCTGCTCTCTAACTTAGGCGCGTCTGTTGCAATGCTATGAAATTGACATTATGGGTCTTAGAGAAGAATTTATTTTGAGGGGTATTGTTGCCTGTAAGGTCAAGAACTGCAGCTGCACAAAGATCCAACAATTCAGCCGGTGGAGTAGCGGCATCAACGCATCCCATTTCGCTTGAGACAAAAAGTAGAAGACTAGCTTTGAAGGGGAGAACAGGCAGACATTATTAAAAAGGTTGGAGACCCCACACCTTGGGTTTCCTTGCTAGGTACACCCACAAACCCAAACAACAAGGGAAAGGCTGCATCTGTGTGGACATGTGGATACCCAACCATGCCATAAAAAGAGGATGTAATCCAACTCTGACACTGGATAATATCATGGGCAATTTACAGGATGCTAAAATATTTTCTACAATCGATTTCAGGTCTTGCTATCATATTCCTTTGCACCAGGTAGCCCTCCAGATAAGGTGCCTATCTGGCCTTTTTTATGCACTTAACTCTTGTGAATACAGCACATTTCTTTTTCCTATTCGTATCCATTACAAGGCTGTTCTTGGCACCACCCCCATAAATCATGGAGTTCACTGCTGACATTCCACTGGGTTGACTCATGATCTGTTTATTTAACACGTTCCTGTGTTGGTTATTTCATCTAGCGAATACTCGTAGACTCTGTAAAGTGTAACACTTGGAAATGAGTGTGTGTGTTTTTCACTTTGTTCAAATGCTTTGATCGTCTGTGTTACAATTGATTTGACACTTCAGGAAGTTTCATTGGAATTGGCATTCTTATTGTGCCTGATTTGGAAGATTGGTGTATTACAGTGTAAAAGTGTGTTCTAGCAAGGGCTGAATTTGTGTGCTGTT
Organism: Ambystoma mexicanum; assembly: GCF_040938575.1. Classification (NCBI taxonomy): domain Eukaryota; kingdom Metazoa; phylum Chordata; class Amphibia; order Caudata; family Ambystomatidae; genus Ambystoma; species Ambystoma mexicanum. Next base: position 940,418,857 of record NC_090925.1, on the reverse strand, counting down.
ATTCAGCGCTGTTTTCATAGGTTTCAATAGAGGCCGCTCTAGTGAAGTATAATTTTATCTAGTTAACTAGTGACTTGCATCGGCCTTTCATACTATGTTTTCTCTTTATCTAACACGCACATCCATGGCATTTACTTACAAGGTTTTTGATGAGTTTTACTTTTACCTCTGAGCAAGCAGCTGTTTGGAATTTCTCATTACGAAAGGCTTTCGATGTTAAATTAGTAGATATGTTTGGTATAGTTTTAAAATATTGCAAATGTTTGAATGTGTGTGTCTGTGTGTAAGTGCATGCATGAAAGGGCACATTCACTTGTTAGTCACAGCAAAGCGAGCAAGGAACGGGTGGATGTGTGGTCTGAACTTTACTTTTACTACCCCACCCTCGCCTGCACTGAGCAGGTATAATTCATACAGAAAGGGAGGGTGAAAATCTACCTGCAATTCTTTGATGGACTTTTAAATCATTTTAATATGACATTAGCAGTCCTTCCCCCATCGGGACTACATTGCTGTATATATTTTGAGTATGGTTATCTGTACTAGTACTTCTCAACAGCTCTGCTATATATTTAGGTGCAGTACCCTAGCTGCTCAGCGGACGGAACTGCCTTATGGGACAATGTGAATAATTCACAGTAGGGCTAAAACATATTTAATGGCATCATAACCAGATTTCATAGCAGGACTGCTATGTTTTGTAACAGTACCAGCATTTTTCAACAGTGGCATTGTAATGACGCAGTACAAACATGTGTTTGCAGTTTCAGCATTTAGCTAAAGCACTGAAGAGAAACAGTCTCTAAGCTCTTCCCTCCCTTCTCCTGAGGTGGTCTATGCACACTGGTGGACAGTGCGAGGAAAAATTGCATTGCTGTGGTAGGCTTCAAGCCATCCTGCTCTCAGTTTTGCACTTTTCCTAACTTCTGATTCTTCAATTGTCTGACTATTGTATGACACTGCCAAATCTCTAGTACCTCTATAAATCTCCTTCATGTGTAGGATAGTTCATTGAAAGAGCCATGGCCCTTGGGATGAGCCAGTTATGTCAGGTAAGCCACGCATGGGAAGCCAATGCCCCAACTCTACAAGCTTTCCAGAGTCAAAAGCCTATCAGGAAACTTGGTTCAGTGGGTTGATAAACCTGCCACTTGCTGATCAATGTTTCACCTGTGAGTTCCAAACCGGTCAATAGCTTGGTGAGCTCATCCATCTGCATGCAGTGATATGGGTTTAAGATGGCGATTAAAGGTTTGAATTGTAGCAGAACTGACTTAGCGTTCCGGAGGGTAAATGTGTGATGGTTCAGAACTCACACATCTCATCAGTGCTGCAATATTTGGGATTCAGTGCAGGTAAAACATTTGCATGGCAACGAGTTCAGCATCTGCCGATAGGAAACTCTAAACCTGCAATTTCCAACCTAACTTTCAAAAGCAAGTTTTCATACGTTTAAAAGGAACCACCCCCTAATTTTCAAACTGGACTATATTTATGCATGGAAAAGGCATTTTCAGCTTGTATCACTTATTATTGCTATGACAAATTCCAAATAAAAAGAAGAGAGCAAGAGCAATTATGAACCTAGGAGACACAGGACAACAAAGGGCTGATGTTGGGGCAGACAGAACAGAGAATGTAATGGAAAGGAGGGGGAGGCAGAGTAATACAGTGTGAGAGAAAATGGAGGAATTAACACGAGCAAGAGGCACTGGAGTTACAGCAATACGGCAAGAAAGACAGAGGAGAGAATCAGCAACAATTCTGAGGCAGGATATGCAGGGCGATACAGAGCAAGAGACCACAACAACAAGCACGGAAACACTCAATAGTGAGAGGTAGAGCAACAAAGGGGGAGACATGGAAGCAAAGTAGCAACAGGCACGGTAGAGCCAAAACATGAGGAGAAGCCATGAAACATAGGTAAGCAGGCAGCAACTGTCAGAGGGGAAGGCATACTAGTGAAGCTGGTAGAGAAATTGATTTTTTTTTTTTATGAATACCCAACCAGTTGGTATATGGTTCTGTAGCTATAGTAAATTCTTACGGGGTCCTGTGTCCTAATATCATGAAGATGCAGCTGGATCTTCAAGTTATTGCATGAGAGCATTTTCCACAAGTGTAATAAATCATTTGAAACAAGATAACGTGAAATATGACTATATTGTTTCTAGTATTTTCCAAACGTTTAACTTTATGCACACATTGGATAGATGTCCAACACATTTTACTCTCTTGCAAAGGTGAATACTCATTTTTACTCTCTTGAATTTGGATTTACTCTCCATATCTCAAAATCGGGAGTAAAATACTCTCACCTCAGTCCTATCTGCAGCACTGGCACCAGAACTTGTGCCCGATTAAGACTTTTTCCACCCATGTGCATTTGTTTAGGTACAAGCAACTCAGTGTCGTCAGCTCCATAGGTTTTTCAACATCCGGTGAGAGATGTATTAGATGGCCTAGAGGGAGTTGTTAATGTGACATAAGATGTCCTGACATATTCGACGACTAAGAAAGAACATCTCAAGAGGCAGGAAGCAGTGTTCACTTGAGCACGTGGTTGCTGACAGCGCATTTCACTAAGACGGGCCTGTCTCAGTGAAATGTTGTTTGGAAGATGGAAATGCAAGTGTGACAGCCATGGTTTAACCTCTGACAGTCACACTTCAGAAAAGCATGACAGGGTCAGAAATTAGCCTATAATGATTTGCGCCTCCCCATACACCTGTTTCGAAAGGCGTTAGGGGGTATCCAGTGATGTGCTTGGCAGAGATGAGGTATTTCAAAACAACGCTAACGGTGATGTATTCAATTTCTGTTTTCTTTTTATTTGTATTGTGCTTTTGTTTTTCTTGAGTCTGTAATCTTTAATTGAAATGATAAAGATACCTGAGACGTGTCTAATGCAAAATCTAAATTGAGTGTGAATGAATTCTTGTGTTACAAAAAAGCACATTGCCTTCCAGCCTTTTTTTTAAGTGCAGTGGGGAACCCATGAGTAAAAAATATATCTAAATAACTGAGATTTGAAAAGGAAAAACAGTAACACTGACCACTATTGGGGTGGCTCTATGTATTTCTGAAAAAGGGGAGGAAGAGGGAAGAGGCACGGGCTGGCTGGGTACCGGGGGAGGCAACCATGTGCAACAGAGCGGCAGGAGGATATTCTGGGCATTGACATTTCGGAGAAAAGGGGTGCAATGATAGATTTAGCAAGTAGGTGCCTGCAGGGAGAGAGAGGCAGGTTACAGGTCGTACCAATGGCCGTGGTGATGGCCGCTACTAAGAGTAACACCCGCATTTTGACACACACAAATAGGGTCCTGACAGCATGGAGGACCCATACCCGAACAGAAGGGCAAGAAATAAACTGTCTTTCAGAAGGACAGTTGACTGTGCAGTGTTAAAACTGAACCGTATACCGCTACAGTACGTGAAACCATCCGGGATACTGTGCACCTTATACGGGGCAGTGAAAATGCCTTTGGAATGGGTAGTGTCAGACAAACCATTTCAGAGCATTTAAAAGTGCTTCCTTTTTGGGAATTCGGGATGCGCTTTTAAATGCTTTGAAGCATCACCTTATTTTCACAAATGCGCAATGGGGGGGGGGGGAACGGCATCGGAATGTGCTCATCTAAGATGTGCTCATTCAGATGCCCTTTGTGAATTGGGCTTCTTTTTTTGGCGCAAGTGAGGAGATGCACTAGGACATCTCGCTTACGAAAAAAAAGGTTTTGAGAATCTGGCCTATATTCCGATGACGCAATTAATTTAGAATTGTCTGATTAGCAATGCACCATTAAGGGCGAGGGAGTAGGATTTACTCACTTGCCCTTCATGGTGTTCTTCACATGTTCAAATCAAAAGCTGATTTATAAATTTTGTGAGGAACAATGTTCATAGCATTCAACTCTGTAACTATTTATCAATATTAATAAGATATCAAGGACTCTGACTCTGAATCATTTCTCAACTCCGAAGTGCAATAATTAAGATTCTGGAATTGGCTGATTCAGAAGTGCTGCATGCTGTTTTGCAGTGATACAGTGGCCCTCTTTCTATCCTACTTCCTTTTTCATGATTTTGTCATTTCTTTTCTTCATTTATTCTTCTTTTCCTTTCTTTCTTTTCCAATGATCCTTCTCTCTCTCCTTTCTTAATTTCTTTCACATGTTTTCCTTCTCATTTCATCTTTCAATGTCCTTCCTCTGTTACGTCATTACAGGACAAGGCCAATATGCACTTCTTGTGAAGAGGTCAAGTCCCGAATTGTATCATTGCACTTGAGAGTTCTGGTTCTAACGTGTTTTTGTAAGGTCAAGACCATTATTGCTCCATTGTAACAGCAACCATTCCTTCTCATTGTTGTAGGCCAGGGTTATCCAAATCCAGGCCTCACAGGTCGAAATCAGGGTTTCGTGATATCCCTTATTATTGTTCCTGATACATTGAGAATCATTGTATGCAAATTTATCTCATGAATATTAATGAGGTGTATCCTGAAAATCCAACATGTTTCCATGTCTGAAGTTGGACAACCCTGTATGTAGACAGTGTCTTTCAGGGATCATTTCAGTCTGTTATTGATATTTTGACCCATTTGAAAAAGAGCAAAACAATTGCAACCCTCCACCCCTCATAGAAGCCAACAGGAAGACACTTTTTTGTGCTTTTATAATTTTTTTTTTATACAGAAGTGTGCTACTGCTCACCAAGATACCATTGATACATTATTCAATGTTTTAAAATAAAATATTTCATGACAGTTCCCATTTAACAGTTCAACCTCTTACGGTCCAGGCCTTGAGGTGAAGCCATCTTTAAAAAAAAAAAAAAAAAAAAAAAAAAGGAAAACGGAGAACAAAAATCGATCTTTCAGCGAGTGCTACTGATCAGCTGCTGCAAGTACACCATCCTTCTTTCTTCAGCGTGCAGAAAACAACTGGCTAGTGGTTGAGTGCTGGAAGCATATAAGTGAGAGTTACCTCCAATGTACTGTTTGCACACAGTGCTCCATTCCAGCAACTGTAGGAACGAAATCTAATAAGTGCGGAGTAAAGGGGACAGGATGTAAGAGTTCACTCAAGCAGGGATGTGCAGTAGTCTAGGTTTTCAGACATTGCAAGAGACTCATATCTGTTTCTGATATTTCTCACATATATAGAATGTAAGTGCATGACTACATCATTATTGACCTGACCTTCCATTATTAAGGGAGAACCCAATAGGCTTTTGATTTCCTACTGTCCTGGATGTGTGTGCCTCAGAATTATTGGGTTATTGCAAGCTGAGCAATGGTGGTGTATAAATGGACTGGAGAGACGGACTTACAACCTGTATCTTCAAAACATTGAGTCACAGCCAGCAGGTATTCATCCAGCTCAGTATTTGTTCTAGGGTATGGGACTAGTATCTGGTGATCAGTATTACCCTCTCTAGATAGGATATGGTGCAGCTTGGCATAGCCCTCAAACTCTCAGTATGGCACAGACACCGTATTTTCATGTGGGTGTAAAACAGTGTGGATGCCTTTTGGCACGGCCACGCCTTTTTGGTACACATTAAGCGCAGAGAGTGGGAATGACGGTGGAAATGAGTAAGCATGCAGCAGTACTGTTATCCGGGTGGAGAGGCAGTGATCCCTTCGCACTGGCTGCATTTTTAGGATGTGCTTAAAGCAGGCAGAGTCAATTGAGATTTACGGTAATGGGGGCTGCCATGTTTTCTCCGTCAGGTTTTCCACATGGGAAGTAAAGAAGCACAGTAGGAACCCAGGGTCGGACTCAATGACTGTCTCTTTGCTCCCTTGGTGGGAAACGAGGATTTGGCAGAGAAGGCCTGCGCTGCAGAGGCAGTAGAGCACACTTCCAAATTCTCAAGCTCCAATAAAAAAGAGCCCATCCATGTCCACATATTGCTATTAAAATGCACGGCGAAGCGTGGCAAATCCAATCACAATGAACAGGCCATTGTACTAGGTCTGCTAATGTGGCACTGCCAATTGCAAATTAAAAAGCATTTCAATCTTTCAAATGAGCTCTCTGAGCTCTTTGCCAAGCTGCAGACATTGCGGCCCAGGGTGTCAAATGCAACAAAGTCCAGAACTTCCGGTCCCAGCATAGCCTCCTGTGTCATACCAGGTGTCCTATGTAATGAACCATGATTGTGATCAGGCGACACAACTCCATAACTAGATACGACAATTCCGCCCTCTAATCTACTCACAGGCCCCCTTTTTTTGTTGTTGCAAGAATGGGTATGTGGATCCACACCGGCAAACTTAATCTCCTGTGTAGCACGGTTGCGGAACATTGCGTCAAGGTAGACCTTCTCGCAACTTGTTGCCATAGAGATTGATGAGAAGCTGGCCCAAAATCTGATGCAGCGATTCTTTCCCATTTTCAGAATGGAAAATGTTACCTTACAACTTTGGCCCTCCTTTAAGAACTCTTTGCGATGCTTATCAAAACAATTCGTAATCAGGTGTACATATTTTTTGGGAATGTTTGTTTTTCAAGTTCTTAAGGAGGTGCCAAAGAGATGTTAGTCACCAAAAATAGGTCAAACACACACATTTGGCGAGGGTGACTGTTTAGTCATGTTTATATTGGACTCTAGATAGGAATAATCCCTCGTAGTTCCCAGGTTTAACCTGAAAACTGCAGGAGGAGCCAGCTTCCCTGTTCAAGCTGCCAAGTGTTGGAACGCGTTACCCCTTCCATTAGAATGGAACCCTCCTTCAGAGCTTTCTAAACCAGAGTAAGAGTCTGGGTCACTGATAAGGCTAACAACTGAAGCTCCCGGCTGCCAGTGGAGCTATATTCTATCCTCACTGAACTGCTTCTTGATTTGCCCTTAACTGTAATTTGCCCTAAACTGAACTTACTGTCTGGACTGCCAGACCTACCTGTAACCTCTGGTCGACCCACCTGTTGATTGCGAGACCTACCTGTAACCTCTGGTCAACCCACCTGCTGAATACCTATGCATGTTTATGTATGTAAGTATGTCTGGTCGACCCACCTCTTGATTGTGAGATCTACCTGTAACCTCTGGTCAACCCACCTGCTGAATACCTATGCATGTTTATGTATGTAAGTATGTCTGGTCGACCCACCTGTTGATTGGGAGACCTACCTGTAACCTCTGGTCAACCCACCTGCTGAATACCTATGCATGTTTATGTATGGAAGTATGTCTGGTCGACCCACCTCTTGATTGCGAGACCTACCTGTAACCTCTGGTCAACCCACCTGCTGAATACCTATGCATGTTTATGTATGGAAGTATGTCTGGTCGACCCACCTCTTGATTGTGAGACCTACCTGTAACCTCTGGTCAACCCACCTGCTGAATACCTATGCATGTTTATGTATGTAAGTATGTCTGGTCGACCCACCTCTTGATTGTGAGACCTACCTGTAACCTCTGGTCAACCCACCTGCTGAATACCTATGCATGTTTATGTATGTAAGTATGTCTGGTCGACCCACCTGTTGATTGCGAGACCTACCTGTAACCTCTGGTCAACCCACCTGCTGAATACCTATGCATGTTTATGTATGTAAGTATGTCTGGTCGACCCACCTCTTGATTGTGAGACCTACCTGTAACCTCTGGTCAACCCACCTGCTGAATACCTATGCATGTTTATTGACCCACCTGTAACTTCTGGTCAACTCACCTGTTGAATACCTATGTATGTTTATGTATACAAGTATGTTTCCTGTAACTTGTTAAGTTTTCCAGCGCCCAGTTACCTCAGGGTTAGGCACACGATACAAATAATAGACAAATACAAATACAATAAAAAAGAGTAGGTCTTCAGATGCTCATAACCAACTTCAATGTTTTTTTTCAGAACATGTTATGAGATTCAGATGCACGGGGGGTGGGGGAGAGGGTGCCTGGAGACCATGCAAATGACAGTGGTGTGCAGTACAAATCCCTGGAGGAGCTATCTAGCTCCTTCTCCCAAAGACCAAAATCTCAGCTGTACAAGGGGTCTGTTGCCGGGGAGTCTACAACTACTGAAACAAATCCAGCTACAGATCAGCAGAAGATCAGGAACAGTTGGATCCAGTGTCTTCGTTACCCCTGCTCCGATGGGGCCTGTGAGGAAGTCCCATCTTTATGATAGTGAAAAGGAATGGGGAGGCCATGGAGACGACGGATGTGACGTAGACCTTAGAGGAGTTCCATTGAGGACCCCTCCCAGGTGCTCCAGTCCATTCCTCTCCTTTTTCAAACTCTCAGCCACCAGATAAGCCTCCTACCAGTGAGATAGCCCGACCCCCACCCTCCCGGTAGTGCCCCTGAAGAGTTTGTTGTTCATCCAACACATGCAACACCCAGCCCTGACAAGAGAAGATCACCAGAAGAGGAGAGAGGAAACCCAAAGCCTGAGGAGTTCTTGGACTAATATCAAGTGAACTGTACATTATACCCCTTAAGAGTAGGCTGAGCACAATATCCTAGAAGTGTGAGAAAGACACTATAACCCTTGGTGTATTGCAAATGCAGAGTTTAGTGCTATTTACTTGAAACTAATTGTGACAAAGAATCATGCTTGGTGCTATATCTCCGACCCTGTAATTGTGACAAAGAATCATGCTGGGTGCTATATCTCCGACCCTGTAATTGTGACAAAGAATCATGCTGGGTGCTATATCTCCGACCCTGTAATTGTGATAAAGAATCATGCTGGGTGCTATATCTCCGACCCTTTAATTGTGACAAAGAATCATGCTGGGTGCTATATCTCCGACCCTGTAATTGTGACAAAGAATCATGCTGCGTGCTATATCTCCGACCCTGTAATTGTGACAAAGAATCATGCTGGGTGCTATATCTCCGACCCTGTAATTGTGACAAAGAATCATGCTGGGTGCTATATCTCCGACCCTGTAATTGTGACAAAGAATCATGCTGGGTGCTATATCTCCGACCCTGTAGTTGTGACAAAGAATCATGCTGGGTGCTATATCTCCGACCCTGTAGTTGTGACAAAGAATCATGCTGGGTGCTATATCTCCGACCCTGTTGTTGGGTCAAAGAAGCATGTGTGGTGCTACGTCCCCGAGACTATTATATGGAAGAAAAAAGCATGTTCAGCGATATATAGTGGAAACAGTATTATAAGCGCAGAACCAGTGTCCCCCATTAGCTAGATGCCGCCAAATGCATACTTTCGGAGGGTATAGTATGTTTGAAAGGCAAACTCACCAAGTTAGAAAAGAATAAAACGACTTAATAAGGCATGGCTTTTCCAAAATGACAGGGTAGTGCACTCTGTATAAGAGTTGTAGGCACATGACTGGATAATTTATATTGTGGTCTTATAATGCTATCAAGGGGTTTCAAAGACGTATTATGGCATTAGCACCTCATTGCAAGGGCTGGAAAGAGGGTTAACAGCCCAGCAGCCTGAGTTATATAACGAGAGAACTGGGACGATCCCCCCCGCCCCCCATTCCAGCGTGGGTTAAGGCAATTAGCACCCCGTGGTAACCCTGGGTGCTAAAAAAACTGAAATTCATTAATTGAACTGGACGCCACACGAGTCCCGTTCAATGAATGAAAATAATTTGCTAATGTGGCTGCCATTGTAGTGGAAGGCCCCTCTTCCAAAACCACGGCATCCTTGAACAGCAAGCCGCCTCCACAACTATCAGGTAAGTAGGGCAGGGCAGTGGGGAGTAAGTGGGGTAATAGTTTATTTTTTTTAAACCTAAAAAAACAGGTGGGTGGGGGGAAGATGACAGCCCATAGCAGGAGAGGCAGAAAACAGGAGGGTGGTGGTAGGGGGGTGGGGGGGGGGGGGAGAAGATGGCAGCCCGCAGCAGGGAAGGAAGCCAGCGGGTTCCTGGAACATGGGCTGAGATCAGAGAAATGTGAACACATTTCAGAAAATGTAGGATTTTCTGGAGCATACGTAGTTGGTAGTGGGATTTCCTTGTCAGTTCCAGGGGAGGAGGGGTAATGCCCTGGTTTCTAGCTGTGGGTACCAGTGGGAGATGAAGTGTCGGCTGGGGGCCAGGAAAGTGGCAAAGGAGGAGGAACAACTGAATTGATGTACATTATTTCTATTTTAGCTACACTGAGACAGAGGTTGTTGCTGGTTTTCAAGTTTTGGATGCATGACCGGCAAGATGTGACCGAGCATAAGGCAAATCAGGGACTTCCCAGCTAACATGAAGTCAACCGGCTTATTATCTGCATAGGTCTGGAAGGTGAGGGAAAAATGGGCAATGAGCTTAGACCATAGTTGCAGTAAATACAGGAAAAACCCTGGGAGAGGACAGAATCTGGGGGAAACACCACAGTAGTATATTGTATAAAAAGTGGTTTCAAGGCAATAAGCAGAATAGCATGGTTGCAGTCATGGTAAACAGTATTCAAGGCAGTTGACAAGCCAAGAACAATGAGGACAGCCAAACTGTCACCATCTGGGGATAGGGGTTGCTCATCTCTCATGAAAGAGCTCAGGTTTGGTAACTCTTGATGGTCGAAAAACCTGATTGATGTTCATAAAGTAGGTCATTCAAGCTTCAGGCTTATTGCAATAAAACCGATCATAAAACAAACATAACAATACAAATAACAGAGACAGCAGAACAAACAAAACCATGTAACACAAATGTTGTATCATAACGTAGAAGATTAAAATGAACTTATTCTTTCATAGCAAAAAGTTGTTTCCTTCCAAGTAAAAGCACCTTACTAGTAAAAATATTCAATGCCCAAGTTAATGTCCGATTGTGTAATTGTAAGCAATATAAAAGAGCTGCTATAAAATTAATACCTACTGCCGTAGTGATCCTTTCCTTACGCACAAGAGACTATGCAGGAGAAAAGAAAAAGAGGTAACCACTAATTTCTATTTCATGGGCGCAAAAGGCACAGTGAAAGTCTATTTTCTCTTCCATTCAATTTTCCTATCATCGTAGGATCAGTTAATAGTTAAACATACAAAAGTTTGTTTGGCGAGTTTGACGCTTGTGTCTATGATAGGCCGCTCCTTGCGCAATGAGTTCACCCCGCACTACTGCTTTCATTGTGTCCCAAGTGTTGGCGGTAGAGGTGTCCTCACTGGGGTTCTCCTTAAAGAAGTTGGTAATCGTGGTTGCGATTGCATCCCTGAGTGGCATCTCGTTGAGAATCGGATCATATAGGGTCCATCTGCACTGTTGGGAGTTAGCTGGTTCATGCACTCGGATTTCCAGGGTCACTGGAGCATGATCGGACAAGATTCTGGAGCCAATTGTCACATCGTTCGTAAACGTAAAGATTTGTGGGGACACTAGGAGAAGATCTATCCTGGAGAAGGTCCGTGGACATAGGAATAAAAGGAAAATTCTCTTTCGGATGGGTGGAGAACTCTCCATGAATCCACCACCCCCAAGGTTCTAAATAGTAGTAGGAGAGCCAGGGCTATGGTGAGGTCTCCCGCGCTGGGTGGGTGTGACTTGTCTTTCGAGGGGTCCGGGACCCCATTGAAGTCCCCTCCAATCACTATCTGGCCTTCCAAAAACGGGGAGAGGGTTGTACACAGGGAGTCATAGAACAGCACCTGGCCTGAGTTGGGTACGTATACAGAGATTATAGAATAGAGTTGTCCTAGTAATAGGCATTTCACCGCCATGTATCGCCCCTCTGGGCAGCTTATAGAGTCCAGAATCTGAGGGTTCAGGCCCCTCCCGAATAGGATAGCTGTGCCACCCCTCTTGGAGTTCCCAGACGCAAAAAGTTGCTTCGGAAAGTCTCGGGGGCGCAGGCGGCTGTGGTCTGCCGGCAGCAGATGGGTTTCTTGTAGCATAGCCACAGCTGCACCGTCCTTCTGAAGCTTCTGTAGGATAGACTTGCGTTGGCGGGTGAATTTAGTCCCTTGACATTCAGGGTGATGAACCTTAAAGTTCGATGTTCCGGGGCCAGATCCGAGGAGGTTGACGAGTCTTGGGGGAGGGGGGAGATGCAGAGGAATCAGTCATCACGTCGCGGAGTGTGTAGCCATTCCCCAACCTGCCTGTGGGGTTTTTTCTCGGGCCGCCAACGGGAGGACCGAGTTTTAACTGAGGGTGGCTGACCTTTTGCGGGTCTAATGCCTCCCTTGGCCAATGTGGCCATCGAACAGTGTGTAGCCAACATGGCTAACCTTATGAGCAATCTTAGTGGTTTGTTCCAAGGACTCGTAGATGGATTGTGCCTTGGAACCAAGCATGGGCCGTGGAATAATGCCCACTGCTTAAAATAAAGCTTATCTGTGTTCCTGAGGGTGTGGATCGGATCTTGGTGCCGGACTGTGAGCCGGGATCGAGGTGAAAACTCCATCAAGGGGTCGCCTCTGGCTATTTCCTCTTCCGGAACCTGGGAACCCTCGACCAAGAGTTTTGTGTGGGATTAGGGGAGGCCACTAAATTTGAATCAGCCGCTGCTTCGGAGGGCGGGAGAGACGAGGGATTGGAAGCATCTGGACGTAAGATGTCGGTAGCGTCTTCCAGGTGGCTAATTTTCCTGAGCGAGCCCTTGTAGGAAAATTGCAAAGCTGTGGGAAAGAGCCATCTGTAGCAGATTTTTTTAGCCTGAAGAAGGGCGGTTAAAGGGCGAAGGGCTCACTTCTTTTGAAGAGTAAGCGGAGAAAGGTCCTGGAAGATCTGGAGAGAAGTCCCTTGAAATGTAATCTCGTCTTTGGAGCGGCTTATTGCCGAGATGGCTTCCTTCGTAGTAAAGAAGTGCACCCTAGTAATGACGTCGGGGGGACATCCGGTTCCACTCCGCGTCAGGGGTTCAGCCTGTGGGTGCGATCCAGGAGAAGCAGTGAATCTTCGAGGTCAGGGAGAAGAGATTGGAAAAAGAGGCCCACATATTCAGCTAACCCCTTGTCTGGGATTGAGGTGGGAACCCCCCGAATGCAGAGGTTGTTGCGGCGGGCCCTATTTTCAAGGTCTTCTTGCTTGTATTCCAAGATGTCGCACCTATCCTGCAGTAGTCTGATTGAGCGTTGGACCTCTGTTAGCGCGGAGGCATGGTCTTGGGCATGATCCTCAAAAACTCCTACTCTTTGTTCAACCTCCGAGACCTTTTTGTCTCTGCTTTCCAGTTTAGTTGTGAGTTCTGCCATACAAGAGCGGAATTCTGATTTGATATCTGCCATGAATTCACGGATATCTTCTTTGGTCGCCAAAGGTCCCTTGTTATCTAGGGATTCCCGTGGGATAGAGGAGCAGGAATCTTGTTTTTTAGCTTTGTCAGAAGCGGTCAGCAGAGTTGCTATGTCCGAAGACTTGGTGATCTTTTGTTGCTTGGACATCGCGCTAGTTATTAGAGGCAGGACAATGGCCGCCGGGAGCGATGTGGTGGTGACGACTGAGGGCCGGGGCGCCCCAGGAAGCGCTCAGGGAGAAGCGCATGCAAGCTAGGCCTACCTTAAATCTCTCATGGGGCTCCCGCTGAAGGCTCCCGTCGCCAACCGTTGGGGGGAGGGTCTCATTTTCGCTTCAGGAATTGAGTCGCATCTATCTGTGTCCATGAGCCGGAAGGTAGGCCCCACCGAGCATCCAGGTGGGCCATTAACGCAGCCGCGTAGATCTCCGTCCGCTGGAAGTGTGTAGCGCGGCGTGGGCTGGGGCGCCCCAAGAGGGAGAGGGTATGCAAAACAGGGCCGATGTATGCAAGGCTCCTTGCCGATTCCAGGGGGGACCTTCACCGGCCGATGGAAATAGTCTCTGTGTGTCTGGATACCCGGATGTCCGTCTGTGCCCTCCGACTCGAGTGTTACGGGGAGGATCGCCTCCGACTCCTGACTGTGGCCGCCATCATCCGTGCGCCCACCATCTTGGATTCTCCGAGCCGCAGAGGGGGGGGGGGGAGACCGGGATTCAGGCGACGAGTACAGACATAATGCTCCCTCTCCCAGCTTTCATCTTCGAGCCGCTAGAGCTCCATCGGTTCCGATCCACATAGCTGTCATCGGTGGGTCGTATAGGCCACGGGAACCGCACGATTTTAGCTGAAACAGCGGGCCGTCCACGGGCGGCTTTAGAGGAGCGACTGCATCACGTCGGCTCCAAGCCACGCCCCCACCCCCCCCTAGAACCACTCAATGTCGCAGTTGCTGTGTGGGTCCTCCTCCCGCTTCCGACATCCCAGTTCGATCTCCACTTTCCGGTGCTACGACATCCATTCCTTGTTCACACGTTGTGACTCGAAATGGTCTCCCATTCCAAGAAAATAGCAATCCAAAAGGGAAAAATCCACCTGTACTGTATCTTCTCCCGGTTGAGGATGCTAGTGACTGGGTTAATCTGCCTTCTTTTGAACAGGGTGAAAAGTTCCAGATCCTTATAGAGCTGTACTTCCGAGCCATTAATTGTTAGAGACAATCCTGTCTGTGCCGCCCTCAAGACTCCCTCCTTCTGCCCATAAGATGTAAATGCGGCCAACACATTCTGGGGTCGAGCCCCTGGTTCTTTCCTGGGAGATCCCCACCCTATGAATGCGATCCAAACAAACATTGTTCGCCGGAATGTCTAAGAGTAAGTCGGCACACAAAGTATAGAGTGTTTAAGGTCTTTAACTGAGTGTCGTCACTTTTCGATGCATCTTCTGCCAATTCATTTAAAGCGCGTTCTGCCGTGTCTACACGTTCACATAATTTTGAAATCTCCCCCTTTATTTCTGGGACCGCTGCTTTTATGTGAGGTCTTACCGTGGTGATCTGTTCTTGAAAAGATTCTTGGAGTGTTTCCCTTAGGCGCAGATGATGGTCAGCCAAACACTGCATTAGTTCCTCTTTTGAGATCGCCATTGTTGCCCCCCGTTCTATGGTCACTCTGTTCGGCGATCGTTGTCTTGGGGAACGGGACTCACCAGGTGAACCTTTCCCCACCGATTGCCAAAACTTCAGGATTGTCCCCTCTGCCCCTCGAATGTTCGTCTTGGAGGGTGCCGATCTACCTTTATGACGTCCTCTCCCTTTAGTATTCACATATGCTCCCTTAGTTTTCCCTACACTTGGGAGCCCACTGACCAATAGACTGTTAATGGCTCAACTTGGCTACCTTGCCCGTGTGCAGCTGCAGTGGTCACTGTCTCCAACCTTGCAACCTATTTTTGCAATTTTCTTTGTTTATAGCTTTCATTCCTTAGTCTCTCAATCTAAGTGGATCCGTGTACACTACTGTAATAATGCTCTTCTCCCCGAAGTTCTCATCAGTCGGAGTCCCTTTTTCATCCGTAGGGCCTCGCTTCCCGCGACTGCTGGTCACAGCCACTTGCAAGTTATTAAGAGACCCATGCGTTGAGTGCGTTCTTGAGAAGAGCAAGACGCTTAGATTCTTTATGCTAATGTTCAATTTCCGTGTTGCCACGCCCCGGGGATGGTCCTCGATGTGTCCACTTTTGTTCCCATGGCCCTCACTCCTCCTCCCCTGTTCCACTTGATGTGTCACAGTGGATTTCTAAAATGCTTGATGTTCCTCGCGGTCCTATATGTAAGCGGCATGTGACTCCACCCACTTTTTCTATGCAAATGTCACCAGCCTTAAATACGGCAGACCACACTTTCCAGCCGCTGTGATTAATCACGTTCCTGCAATCATAAGGTCTGTTTACAGTCACCAGGGATATAGATTCACGTTGTACGCGCCCAACACCATGCATATTATTTGTAATCTTAGTTTTCGTGCGCCTGGCACCTCCCCACCTGCCTCTTCTAGCTTTACCACCAGTTCTCCTTCGCTTCTGTTTTCACCTGTGGATGAAAGCCAAAGCGATCTGTCTCCTAGTTAACAATTTCCGATGGGGTGAAGCCACACCCAACGCCTTCTGTAGTGCAGTGCCGGACAGGATTTGCTTGATCTAGCCCAGAGCCCTCAAGAGCACACGGAACATTGCTCCATGGAAGGATGGGGGCTTGCGCCCACTTGATTTCTCACACCATGGGGTGGGGCGGGGGGCGCGAAACGGCGTATATTGCTCCTTTCAAGTGGGGCCAGAGAAGAGCCAAGTCTAGCATGTCCTCCTAACGGCGGCCATCTTGGAACCCTCCTCTTGCATTTTTAACTGTATGAATTAGAAATGTATTATTTTACTGTAGTGTTGGTTGTACAGTTTTATTATAAAGTGTTTTACGGTACTCTTGAAGTCGCATTTTGCTCATTTAAAAATAAAATGGGTTGATCGATTCCTGCACTCTAAAAATATTCATTCATGGGGTGGCCTTCACTGTATTTCTTCTCCACGATTGGTCAAGCATCTATGGCTCCTTTTGTGGTTCTGCCTAAGTCTAACTTGCCAGTACAGCCACAAGTGGCATGGAACTGCATATGCTTTCACACACCACAAGGGGTTCCTAACTTTGCATCAGGAACCCTCTTGCAGTCTTAACTGTCTGCTTCCCTTTGAGGATAAGAATACACGTGTTTCACATAGGGTGCCCACTGAGAGGGCTTCAATAAAATCCTTGACGGGAGAGGGGGGCTGAGGGGTGTCTGGGAGTTAATGGGAATGCCCTGTGCATTCAGTCATTGGATAATCTCACTGACCTGCCCCCGCCAGACCTGCACAGGTGGCCAGCATAACACATGAGGGCTCAGATAACCATCCATTCTAGACACAGATGTGCCCTCATTTCCCAACTTTGCATGTGACTATTGTTTTAGGAGTGATGGACAGACCCTGTGCCTCTCAGATTTTCCAGTCACTCGCTGATAGGCATGAACATTGGGTTGCATGGTCAGAATAGAATCTAGAAGGCCGAATTCAAAACAGAGGGTGGCCTCGAGGCTGAATGTCATTCAGGCGGTTTCAGGTACTCTGACCATGCGTGTGTGGGCCTTAACTTTCCTTCCGTGTTCCTTTCCTTAATTTACATAGTGTTTTTTCTTGTATTTGTTCACATTGAACCTTTCCTTTACTAGCTCTGCCGTGCTTGCACTCGGAAGGTGTGTGCCCAACATTTGCCTTTAGAGTGCGTTTTATTCTTTATCCACTTGTCCTATATTAATTCTAGCTCTCCACGAAAGAAAACCTACAAGAGGCCAGAGCAGCTGGGCAAACCTGGGCCATGTGTCAGTGCCACCATGCAAGGAAGACAACATAGGTAATAAATAGGGTTGTTTTGCACTTGACAATTGTGCATGACTGGCAAAAAATAGACAATCTTGAAAATGTATAGAGTAGAAAGCCATTACCTCCGTTACTGTATTGGAAAACGGGGCCATATTTGACAGCAAGAGCACAGGGGAAAAACTACGAGATGGAAGACAAATACACACTAATACATTCTTAGAGGGAAAAACGGTTGAGCTGGAAGGTAGAGGGGGCCCTGTAAGACTCTTGTTACATGAGGAACACAAATCTCAACTAAAAGAATATACTAATAAAGTCAGTGAGAATACGCTAGAATTGGGTGATAATGTGCTAGAAGAGCGCTCTTTCTGGAAGTGCTCAAAACGAGTTTGCTTCCCCACTTGAGACAGGAGAGTCTATTGGAAGGCACGGTTCATATTTGATAATATCTTTTGTTCAAATATTGGCCTATTTTGGAACTGGGCATTCAGGGACTTAGAACAGAGAACTTTCTCTTGCTGTCGAGAAAGTCACGCACGCATAAAAGAAAACTATTCTAATATAAAAGTGTCTGGCGCTTGAATGAATATAATCTTTGCGAAAACAATCACTCAGCGAAAGGCTAGTTAAAATAACTTTAACACACCGGGCCTTGAGCTGAAATTCAAAGACACCGATAGCCACATGAAAGCCTAGTTGCAGAACGGAATACTGTAACCAAACCCAGAAAAGGGTGGATATAAATGAGGTGAAGCAATTATTCTACATAATGCTTTGTTTTTGACAAATAATCTTATGTCATATATTGTTCATACAGAGCTATCATGTTTGGCTGTCCCATGCTTGAGTAAGCAAACCAGGTCTGTTTTTTAATGTTGGAATTGTGGGACTTTTAGTTAGTTTTTTCCATTTTAAATGTAGGCCTACATAGCATAGCAATCTGGGAAGCTCTGGGTCATATTATTCTAAATGTTTGATTTGTGAATTTATTTTTCTTTGTTGTGATAGTTTGGATACAGGACTTGTGAAATAATGCTATTTTTCAACTTTTTACAATGACTACTTTTGATACTTATTTCTTTGTTCAATGTTTAAGATTTCAAATGAAATCTATAATTTTTTTAAACAACATGTTCTGGACGACGGTGAAACTCTTTTGGTGGTTTGATACTTGCTGTCCGAGATAAATGTAATCCATTCTGAACCATTGCCTCCAAAAATCTTTGATGATCAGAAGCAGTAGTATTTTTAGTCATCAACTAATTCTTAAAGTAATGTTTTGAGCTGTAAAGAAGCAGTGACACAGCAGTGATACAGACTAAAGCCGTTTCTTCAACATCCACTATGTCCTTGAATCAACCCTGACCAAGTATTCCCACTTGTCATCGTTACCGATCTCCCCCATTTACCAGTGCAGCGGTTTTAGCCCAGATCACAGGTATCCCAGATCTCTTTCTTCGGCTGGGGCCTCCCTCTGGAACAGCCTCCCCGCCTCTCTGAAACTTGAAGAGAAGCACCATTGGTTCCGGAAGCACCTAAAGACCTTCCTCTTTGCTTCTGCCTTCTCTCTTCTTCTCCCCTGCTGATTTCTGTCTGTTTCTGCACTGGGCACCTGGCTACCCCTCCAATTTCGGGCCCAGATCCCTGCCCATCCAGCATACACACACTGCATCCTGGCAATCCTTGCACTAGCGTCTGTATCTGCAACCCTACAGCCCCCGTACCTGCACTTATTGACACCTGTTGTCTGCGCTTAATTCTTGCACTTGCCATCTGCTGGTCGCACTACCTGTTGTTCTTGATCAGCTGTTCAGCACTTTCCACTCCTCCCCTGCCCCTTGCACTTTCCCCCCCCCTCTCCCCTGCACTTGTGCATTCTAAATGCCACTGGGCCTAATAAGATCATTGTTTTGTCCTCCTATGTAACCCTCCCTTGCCTTGTCGCGCCTAGAAACACTTGTGTATGGGCGCAATATAAATAATATATATCTTATCATATAGTTTCATCAAACAGGATCGGGGAACAGCAAAACGGGGTGCACGTTCATCACATACTTCAGGTTTGTATGCAGTGGCAAAACAGAAGGACAATAGCCTGAAAGCACTGCAGTCAAGTGGGAGCAAAAACATATCGAGACACAATACAGAGTAATAAGAGAGTGAAGAGCAGCTAGGGTGTGAGCGCGTGATTGGAGCAACAGGCCCAGAACGTTGTGTGCCAAATCGGATTGTAAGAATGTCATGCTTGCCAGTCATCGCTAGCACACCGGTCCAACTAGTCATGTGGGGACGACGCTTAACAATTTTGTGGATTACAGTTAACAATTCAAAATCAAATGTATGTTTTCCGTGGCAAGCCAGTGCCAAGACTTCACTCCTACCTAGCGCAGTCATTTTAAGTTTCACCTTGTGGTGGGTTAAGAAAAATCCATAGCAGATTAAACACACTTTTGTAATCATAACTTTATTATTATTCATAGCATGACAGGACATTTATTTTATGTCTTACATTTACAAAGTTGTCTGGCGTAACAAAAACAAAATTATCCAGTGTAATGGTGGAGCTTATCTTACAGCCATGGCAAAAAAAAGCATCATATAGAACAGCGGTAGCAGAAATACAAAAAGAAATATGTATATATTTACACTAGGTCTAAGTGCAAGGATTAATGTAAATAGGCATCGGGTGCAGCTGCAGTTTAAGGCTCTCTGGAGCTGCCATACACGTACGAAAGAAAACAGAAGAATTCAACAACAAAAAAGAAAGCTTTTTCTGAGCAGTATAAAAAAATTCTTTAACTTAATTATTTTTTAAACTAACACAAACACACAACCGGTCGCCTCCCACAAACACATTTTGCAGCACCAAACTCCACACACGACTTTTGCACAAGCATTTACAAAATATTCTTTTTTTTTTTTAACAGCAAACATCCACTTTTCTGTAATATGCCCAAACCCACAAGGATTGGAAAATGCTATAAATGAACTCTCAGATTAATGTATACTTTATAGTTTGTTAGGAACCAAATCACTTCCGACCCAGGCATAGTTTCTGCCTGTGATTATGGGAGTGCACAAAAGCCCTTTCACATACACCTCGACAGACCCAGCATCATGTTTTGTAGGGTGATCTATGTCCCCCCCTTTTGATTTGTACAGCTTTCCAGACAATCAGATACAGTCCATCTGAATTTGTTCTCGTTTTAAAGACTGGAGTGGAAATCTTTATCAAATGCAAAAATATCCATGCAATTAAGAACTGTTTTGACACACTTGCCGAAGTGGCACACAATCCACATACAGATTGACTGAACGCATCAAAGGCTTTCAAAACGTTCCACATGATGTTTGATAGTTGTACACACATTTTGTGTCTGCATTCCTACTCTTGACAGCTGACATGCTGGCTATTTTTGTGAATTCAGTGTTGAGGAATCTCGGTTTTCATGGGCACTTGTGGCGAGTTGCAGTTGCTAGAAGGCACTTCTTGGAGACCTATTATCATAAAATGTTGTTTTGAGAAAATGCACACAATTATCTGTGCACGGGCAGGGTAACTGTACAATTTGTGCATTGCTAGCTATCAAAGGAACTGTATGCAACACATTTTAAAAAAGCGATACAAAGATGTTCTGTCACTCAATAACATGGAACTAAGCATTATATATAGCGTGCTATAAAAAGGTCGGAGTGCACACAAGCCCAATACTCTCTTATTAACCACTTTCGCAAGGACAATTTTCTGCATTTGCGGTCTACCGCACGTCTGCTAGCATCAAAGCACCACACATCCACAGCCGTAATAAGCCAAAACAAATATTTAGCAGAAAAACTAAAGCACAATAAACAGCCCAGTAGTCAGACCTTGTGCAGTCATAGGTCTATGACCTCCCCTAATGAACAGTATAGAGTGATGCAGCTACTGGTCTCATAACGCTACCAATTGCACAACACTCAGCAGCATATGTACAGCACTGGAATATATGACAACTTTATTCATTGTTTAAGAATGTGATATTAGTGCCTCCTTAGAATAGGCCAGGCAGGGAGCTTATAAGATCAGCCATATGCATCTAAAAGTGGGGTGGGAGGGGGGTTACATTGATTTATCATAGGGGACTCCTATACCCCAAGTCCACAATCCGGTTACATGTACAGCCCTACTGTTCACGCTCACCACCCACCATGCCTGGTTATTCCAGCCACAGTCTGAGGGCACTCAATAGCGTGAAACTAGCAAATGCAAAATAGGCATTAGAGATGTGTTGGTCCAAAGGTGTGGGGGAGCAATCACAGGAGGACAGGGACAGGATGTGCAACTCAATACATGAAAAAACTACAGATAGGGCCGCTAGATACAGAATTTAAACCAAACCTTGGGATTGTTGGGAATCTTGCAGAAGGAGTTGGGCTGTGTTGGCACCTGCGACCATTGCATTGTTAGGAGTGTATGCGGAACACTAGTGGCAGACTTAAAATATTGCCAGTAGGGCGGGTTGTGGGAGGGGAAGCTGAAATAGGTCAGAAGATGAATGGGCAGAGGAGACGGCTTCTCTGAGTGGCAGAAAATTAGACTGGTTGATTGGCAGCATTCCAGTGGCTGTAAACTCCATGTCGTCTTAATGGCTTCTGCAGAGCGGTTACATTAAATAACTGGCTTTTCGAGAGGTAGGCAGGAAGATTCAGAAATGGGCATCAGCATACACAGATCGTCAGAGGGAACAGTGAGACAAATCATCGAATAGACCCATCTATGGGATCATCAGAACAAGGGAGCATTGTAGGAAAAAATGAGACCATTTTGTTGGGTGTGCCAACAGCAAAAGGGACATATATCCGCTGTGTGGCCAAATTTAGCAAAGCTGGTGATGAGGCAAAGATGATGCACAAAGAAATGGGCGTGAGATCCTTAGTGTATGGTGGTGCCCAGGACAAAGCTTGAAATAGTTGCAAAGAATGATGGTGTAAATCTGACTGAAAGAAACCGAGGGAATCCCAATGCGTCGACACACAGTGAATGGTAATCCCAATGAACAAGCTCCAGTCTGCAAGGCCTGCACATTTCACTCAACCCATCAACTACAGTTGTGTGTGTCATTGTGTCTGCAAATACAGTGTTGGAAACTCTCAATGATCTCAGATTCCCACATGGGCAACTTGGCCTTTGGCAATTGCTTGAACCAACGCACACTGATATGTTGCCTTAGTTATAGTATTGTGATTTTTTTTTTTTTTAACTGTGCACGCTCAATTTTTTTTACTACAAATAGCAGTATTAAGCCATCTCCTGTCGGCTCTCTACGAGTGCACATTCCGTTTTATGGGACGAATGGATGATCTCTGTACTTCTAGATACAGATCAGGAGTCGCTTATATCATGTGGCCCTTCTTTGTAAGCGCCCGTCCGTAGTCTTGTTGGGTCTGGAAGTTCTGATCTCACTTATGGCAAACAGAAGAGGAAAGATTCCACAAAACCTTAAGTAACCCAAAGGTTTGCATTGGTTCATTAAAACGTTCCTTGCCTTAAAAGGGAATCTAGTATTTTAACACAGGTCCAGATCTATCAACAAAAAGAAATGACGGCACACTTTACCTTCACCGTATACATGTGCACGGCTGACCAGTTAAAGCATCGAATGAAAAAGGATCGAATGCAAAAGGATCGACACAATAGGGCAGAAAACAAAAGGATCACATTTCTTTTTGAAATTATATATTTTTTTTGGTTTTCGTATAGGTAAATAAAATGTTTTTTACCAAAAAAAACGGGGGTTGGAGGTCCTCCAAAAAAAGTTACAAAAAAAAAAAATAGATCCTTTGGTTTTTGGTACTTTTGAGTAGATCCTTTGACCATTCGACCCTTTTTTTTCGATCCTTCAACCTATAACCATGTGCACGTACAGTCTGATGCAGGGGCACCCAGCTGTATCTATTTACACCCTAAATCAGGGTCCTTTCGGTTTACGACCATTCACAGGCCATTGTAGGGGGTGCACCAATTATCGTTTACAGGCCAAGGCTTAGATGTAGATCTAGTCGTTCAAAGCCCAAAGCAGGGGGGCTACAATGGACAGTTTGCTGCCTGATGCAGGGGCATACAATTGTATGCTCACACCGTAATATACAGGGTGCCCAGTGATAGCAATTCACAGTCTACGGAATGGGCAGTTGGCTGTGAACACTCACAGCCTAATCCAAGGTTGTACAACTAATTCCTGAGAGTTTAATGCAAAGGACTAAGACAGATTCTGTACAGCCCTATGAGGGGTGCACAGAGGGTTCACAGTGTAATGCTGGGGCATATGACTGACCAAGATCAGCCTTAAAAAGGGCTACATGGCTGGCCCAACCCTGCCTAATGAAGGTTGTGTACGACTAGACATCGACTAACTTTAGAGGATAGTCATTACACACTGTATTAGCATCTACAATATTCCACACCACACCTATCAATTGTTCATGTTTGTGCATGTCAGATTCTAAAAGCAAGAGGCTGACCTGAGGCGCTGCCACAGAAACACCAAGGGCAGATAACCTATAGCAAGACGGACTTCAAGGTGAATGCAATATGCGCCTACGGCATCTGCTCTAGACTGAAGGTACAAAGCGGTGTCCGGGGGCTTCACATGAGGCGGTCGTCCAGCATAAGACCCAATGTCTAAAGCTGCACTGAACAAGCTTGGTTATGCACTTTGCAAAGTAACATGGACAAGCCACAGATTTCATTTCTGTATTCTTGTGTGTATAGTGTATGCCAGAAGGTAGTTTAGTAAGGGACTAGACATGTTAAATCAGTGGAAGATAAAGCAAGCTCAACTGAAAAAGGTCTAGCACACAGAGCGATTGTGCGTACAGACCAGAAAGCCAATTACATGCGTAGTCTGAATGAGGCATTATGCACTGTACCACCTGGTGCCTGAGACTGGCACTGTATTCCAGGCACACACAAACCACCAACCTATTCAGCAAAAGGGATGAGTCGTAACCACCTGCACAACACACCATCAAAGTTTCACAGCTCTTAAGGGGAGCAGCAAACTATCTTGATTGTTGCATTGCCTACTGAGTTTGTCTTCAGTTGCTTAACAAAGAGTTTCACAGGTTCTATTTTAAAATAGGTTGTCCACCTTCCAACCTCCAAAGCACTGAGTTTAACAGAAGTCATGTAATGGGACTATTGGCGCCCTACAGATGTACAGGTACATATTCTTGGGTATGTATGTGTGCACAGGGCAAGCGCTTAATCACCTTCACTTGGAATAGTCCTGTTGCTTTCTAAAAATAAAGCGTTACCCTTTGACCAATGTGACGCGTGCTAGTGAGGCAACAGTACGCTGCACATTGACCCCTCAACTGATTGCTCTCCCTGGAAACATTATGCACGCATTGTATACTGAAGAGCACCGCGATGAGCCCCACAAAGGAGCCACAATAGTTAGTGACCACAGAGGACGACATCACACCAGCGCCTTGAAACTACTTTTACTAGTTACTGTTCGGCCCTTAATAAACCTTTTACTACTACGACCATGAGTTCCCCAAAGCAAGTTTGGGGCGAGAAAATCCTTGATGCAAATGTTGGCATGGGAAAAGGATGCTCGTGTGAATTTTCAGTATAAGATTTCTGTTGAATGAACATGTTTTTTATACTGTATATGCTACAGTAACACAAGTGCTCGTTTAGAGCAGCGCATGTTGCCTTTACTCCATACAGGAGATGACTTTCAAGACAAGCAAGTACTCCGATATTGCAACTCTAGACAACTCTGCATTTTTGCATAAATTGCAACCACATTAGTTTGCCAATGAATGCCAATTTCACATGCAAATCCATGGGAAGATAATTTCTGTGGTACAATAACAAGGAAACCAGATTGTAATTGGCAGGCAGAAGTGCCTGCTTGTTCTAAAAGTTAACTTCATAGTCTCCAAAACAGTACATAAATATCAGGCTGTGGGGTTATTCATGGAGCAGGTTTTATAATAAATCTATAGGCTACAACAGTTATGGACGTGCCCCTTTGTGCTACTGGACACATCTACAGCCATCTTCTAAAACTCCTGTACATTTCAGGTTCTTTTTCTTTTTTTTTATCACTTGAGTGTCACGCCGCAGCACGGGGAGGCTCCTGAAAGACTACTCACGTTGGAAAAAGCATGAATTAAATCTGCCCCCATCCTGTCACAGCAGGGACCCACAACACGACTCCACTCAATAGTGCATCTCAGTTGCTCACTTTTCATCGCCACCATTCACAATGGATATGTGACAGCAGAACAAATGCTCTCAAAAACAAAATTTTCCCAGAAGGCAATTGCAGCCTTTCTGGTTAATCAAGGGCGGGTCCATAGATCATAATCCAATCTTTCAAGACTACCGACTCATGTTCCTCCATACCAGTTTTCTATGAAGGCTGGGCCTTTTTTGTAATAAAGGAAGTCTTCAACAGTGATATGAGAAATGACTATGTTACAAGGATGGAGTTCCAGTAATGTCTGATAATCCAGCAGCTAATTCCTCCTCCTCAGGACTCAGCTGAAGATATGAAGTCTATGGTTACGGATTGCAAAGCATAAATTAAATAAACAGAAAAGCTTGCAGTTTAATGGAAGTTTCAAACGAATGCACACTTTTCAAAAGTCCGACATTCAAGCAATGAGCTGCATTAGTCGCTTGCTGTTTCCCTACAGAAGACCTTTGACAAAGCGTGTGTCCAAGTGTACAATCAGCATCCGCAGAAATGACATCTCTTTCCGAGTGTTCTCAAAGATGATGCGGGGCTCGTCTGACTGGCACCGCAGGCAGTTGGGGGCCATCACCATGGCAAGGTTATTTACGTCCATCTTTGTTGTGCCCACATTGGCTGGTTGTGCAAATATCTACCGGTGAGAGGGGAAAAAGAGAGATAGGAAGAGTTAGAAGAAAGAGTCAAAGATGGGGAAAGAACATGTAATAATTCACCAACTGTATGAGGCATGTGTCAAGAAGTGAACATGGATCAAAAACAGGTCAGACACAAAATTCTTTCAATTGGACTTTTTATTTCTAGAATTTCTTAGAAGCGGTAACTTGGATTTAACTTTGAAAATATAAACATATACAGAAATAAATTCAACATGTCCCAGAACATTTATTTTTAAAGCCAGGCTGGTGCCTGTACTAGGGATTACGTTCCAAAGATCACAAAAAAGTGGCTAAAAGGAAGAAAGTATTAGTTCTTCACCAAGTCTTAACTCCTCTTCCTCCCAACGCTTTCTGCACCATACCAGGCATTGGGATGTACGTATGTGGGCTCACAGAGAACACAAAAGGAAACATCTTTCGGTTTTTGGGTTCTCACACCCTCATTCACGGTCTTCAATGAGAAAAGTAAAAGTCTCTCTTTCTCTCCCTGCTGTCTGCTATAACTTAGGTAAGATTGGAGCGATTGCCTCTTGGCCTCCCAAGTCTGGCCTGGTGATCGCTCACTGCATTCTAGCAAGAGACTCCTGTGGTGTAGGCAAGCAGAAGCCACCTCTGATCTGCTCGAGGTTTCTCCCTGGGCCTCTCAGGACCTTGCTTTCTTAAGGGCCTGCCTCTCTAGTCCAGTCTACCTTGTTTTAGCTCCTCTACGTCAGCCTGGCCCTTGTTCCTGCAACAGTCCCAGGCTACCTGGTCAGCTTCAGGGTCCATCTCTGTCTTTCCGGCATGCTCCCTGCCTGGCTGGGTCTCACTTGCCCTCTTTGGCAAGCTCATCAGACTCACAACTCTCACCCTTTTCCTAATCTCATTCACCCTTCGCCAGACCTCCTCCTGTTCTCCTGACAACTTCCATCCTTCCCTCCACAATGATGTTCTCCATCACCTGCTTAGTTTCACCTTAGCTACTCTGCAAGGTCAAGCTTTCTGCCTTCTCTCAGCCTCACCAGTCTCATTCCTCCAATTGCCTCTGAACATTTGTCTTCTCCAAGTACTCACACTGCCACTTTGTTTTCCTTGGTGTTTATAGGGCTTCGGTACCTCCCTGTAGGCATTGCTCTTTACAATTGTGTGTAGCTGGCTTCATTGTTTCTTAAACGCGGGACGCCCTCACATGTGGGCTGAGCTTATAAGAGGCTTGCCCGCCTTCTTGGTCGTCACTATTTGTGAATTCACTTGGACTGACAGTCCTTGAGCTGCTCGTCGACTGCTGCTGGTTGCGTATATCTCGCCTCGCTGAGCCCTCCTCCTCCCAGAAGCAATGCGCTCCTGAGACACAGTAGGGCAGTCAAAAACAGAACGTTCCTGCATAATGAGCACCGTGAACTAGTGGCCACCTTTTCTGATATTGGGAGCCACTTAAAGGGACAGTAAACATTTGCTAGACACATGTTCTAACTTAGAATGGTGTTACATACCATATGCAATCTCCATACATTACAAAAGAATTTAAGACCCATCATTGACTTTTTTGGGGTTCAAAATGTGTCTCTATGTTTAGGTTTTCATATCTTTATGATGGAAACATAATTTGGAACTGAACACCGCGAAGGTAATGTTGATTTATCTTTAGTCTTAAATATATATTAAACACAGGGTGAAGGGCGCACTCCATTTTTCAAGAGTGTACCTGGCAACTCTTGAGGTGTTCTCCTTCTGATGCTTTCCATCATCATGGGCTCATCATAAAGGCAGACCAAGGTGTTGTTTATTAGTTCATCTCCCATCCGTGCAGGGAATTCTGGTCCTTGTAGTTTCAATGTTCAGTTGGTGTGTTAAGAACTAACACTCCCCCATTACTGTAGTTGCTGAGCCTAAGTGGGGACGGATACGCTGGCAGTGCAGCATCCCGAAGTGGGGTAATGGTTGCCCTCTGGATGAACTAATCAACATCACGTGGCATTGCCTTCCTAACTAAAGCGAGCATGATGCTTGAAAGCGCTAGAACACCACCACAAGAGTTTCCAGGCACACTGCTGAGTACTGGAGTGTGCCCTTCATCCTGTGTTTCATTCGTGTATATAAATATATAAAATATAAACAAAAAAATGTATCTACTAATTGTATTCAATACCTTACTGCGATTTAAGTTTGAGTGTTCAATGTTAAATGGTCGAGGTTAGAATTGGGGATTGAAATAGAAATGCTTGAATTAGCAAGGGTCGAGTAACTGTTTGGATCATGCAGATTTGACAACAGATTTTTTTTAAAACATAATAAGGTCAATTATGAGCCTTAATTCAACACTATTTTAGACTCTTTTGGTGAACCGCATAACATGTACTCATTTAAGATTATTGTAATTCTATGCAAGTATCTAAGTTTGGTTGAATAACAATTTTTGCAAGTTTTGCAAAGAACAAATGTATGTTACTAACTACACTAAGATGTACACCCAGAATTGGAGCTATGAGCTTGAAACATGTCTTGGCTAATGAAAAAAACAAAAAAAAAGGACTACTGGGTATATGAACTAGATTTTGAACATTGAATGAATAAAGCATTATTTTGGAATAGAATAAGGATATTTCCGGTTTTAGGTATAGATGGGGCACCAACCCAGTACCAAATGAATCTTTGTATTCTGCGTCACTCTGAGATTCCAGACCAACAGAAGATCCCACAACCAGGTTCTGGATCAAAGAAAAGCAAAAGTCTTCTCCCCTTTGAGAATTAGAGGTAGCAGAGGCTAAAGAGGGGCTGAGAAACAGCTTGCACTTGCAATTACTGCAATGGTGAGTGCAAAAATAATGTCAAGCTGCTGCAGGTGAGAGGCAGGGTTGTGTTTTTGGACGAGTAGCATGTGATTTCAGGAGACCCGTTGGTTCTGTAGATGGCGCAGAGCTTTTAGCTACAGCACTTTGGAATTATCAGTTCCAGCAGAGTACATGCCAGGTCTGTTGGTATGTCACTGCAGACTCCAGATATCAGTCGGATGCGAGTAATTGGTTGGCATCTGGACAAGGGGGTGTTTCAGGCCCTGCAAAGGAGATGGGGCACTCTTCGGCATACACCGGTTTGCCTATGGACTCAACATTCAGCAGCCACATAGGCTTTACAGCTAGAGGTTCGATCTTGAGGCAGCACTGAAAGATTTACTGATTTTGTGGAGCCTGTGCATAGTTTACAGTGCACCTTTCCCCACTTCATGATTTTGAAAACTCTGGTGAATATAAAACCAGGTCGAGATTGTTTTTGCTGACTCCATTCTGGACACTGAAAGTGTAGTTTCTAGTTCTTCTAGAAATGTTCACATATTTACCAATCCTCCCTCTGTGTGGTCTTCAGCTGAAGGAATCGATAGGGTGTCTGCATCCAATAACAGATGGGTCCCTATCACTAGTAGTCTGGAAGATTTCAGAACTATTTGGGGAATGCCTGGCATTTCAAGAGTAGAAGACTCATTAATTGATGATCCCCTTGGCACCAGGTTCAGTTAGAAGTTAAGTTGAACTGGGAGTAGTTAGTGCATGACACTTGTCAACATATTTTGTACCAACACTATTTTTTTTGTTATCTACGACTGTGACAGGAAGACTAACTGAACAGTGAATTGACATAGGTCTGCCATATTGGTAGAGCATGAATTGGTGAAGGGTTTCCACATAGGATGAGAGTATCTCTTAGTATATAGATTACTCGGAGGATTACACATTTTCGAAGCATCCAGACAAAAAGTACTTTTCCTTATGGTATGCTGACAGGGTACTTGGATTGTTCCACAACTGGCCACACATCAATAGGACCTAAATCAATCTTGCCTGCAGCGGCACCAATTTCAAACCCGTAAAGCAGAGACGGTTAATGTCTAGGTTAAGTTTCCCAGACAATTTAGTTAACAAAAGGTTGTAGATGTCTGGCCAGTTGTGAAACAATCCAAGTACCAAGATTGATGTAGGACCTATTTAGGGGATAATCTGGAAAGGGGTTTGAAATTGCCAAACTGTGTTCCTAACTCGGTTATGCAACACAAGCTGGGTCTAGTATCCATGAAAGGGTGGTATCAATGGGGTCTATTACAGTTTTATAGGAAAACGCTCCTCCCGGAAGAACATTACCTATATAAGGATTTGAAAGACCATCTCCAGAGAGGCAAGTGTACCCTTTTGAAATGTAATCTCAGGTAAGTAGCTGGAAGTAGTTTGGATGGTTGTATGAGTGATGAATCCCCTTTCATTGAAAATCCTCTAGTGCTTATAAAGATTATTTAATAAGGATTGGAGTAATACTAGGGACAGTGTAATGGTATATAGCCTGTATAAACATCTTGTATGGAACTTCCGCAGCCATGACACTACCCCAAAATACCTGATGGCCATATCAAATAGAATATGGTGGAATCAATTTTTGAGATTCAGATTCAATTTACTTCCAACTGGAGGAATAAATATAATTAGAAGAGTTTCGGATAGATTAAATTCGGACTGCAGTCATTGTAAAGTCATAGGTTCTGTGACATATGGTCATTGAATGGTCAGGACTACAGTGAAGGAGAATTCAATATTTTCATAGGTTTGTACATGATATAGATTGGTTGAACACATAAGTGTTCTGGATTCGAGTTGTGTCGAGTTATGAATTAAGTTTGTCACTAGCACTTTTAAGATTTTTCAGTACTATGAATTTGGAGGTTGTAATGAAGAACCAATGTAAGTAATGTGTTTGTATTCTGAGTCCAACCAGTCCTATTATGCAGAGATATGAAGCAAGAAGATTTCACTTGGTGGTCTCAAAGAAGATTTAATGTATACTAGCTGGGGAACCCAGAGCTGCCCGAGTCGTGATCGAGTGGTGTCTCATGTGCCCTGGAGGAGGTTGCTCGTCAGCAAGTCTTGCTTCAGTTTGCTTTGGCATCTCATTTGCCCTGGAGAAAGTTGCTCTTGTCCTCTGGTCTGCAAGTCATGCTGCTGTTTGTGTTTCAGAAGCTCTTGATATTGATTTTCGCTTTGCATCAGATGGAGCTTTTCCAAGTGATGTTCGTTTTTTGTGCGGCATGTTTCAGTCACTTAATGGCTTCAGCACATTTGAGAAAATGTCCAAGAAAGATTGATTGATTGGAAACGAACTTAAGTAAACTGTAACCTTGTAATTTCCCATATTTGGAGTGGCATGATAAAAAATAAAAGTATTTTTTTTTTTAATTATTCCCTTGAAAAATGCTTTCATAAACACGAACTGTACACAGTAGTAATTCATTTTAAAGTAATACCAACATAGCGAACATTTTGCTTTAGACACTTGTGCAAATGTTGCCTCCTTCTGGTACCTACTGTAGTGAATCAGGGTGAGCATCAGTAAATGGTGGTGTCTATGGAGTAAGTATTTTGCATCCATACATAGACTACAATCTTGCCCCAGGCAAAATTTGGTAGACGTGGGTTCAATGGTGTGGATTTGTATAGCCGGACAAACGCACACAATCACACACACATACATACACACATCCAGCTTTATATACAAAGATAATGCACTAGCACTTTAAGCCTCTGATTTTTGGGGATTCCATTGATTGATGTTACGACCTGTATTCATTTTGAAAATGTCATGATTTATGTGCCCTACTATGATGCTGAGATATGAAGAAAATGTTGGTCATTTGTAGATTCTTTTAAAGATATTAATGTAGTGGTCTGAAGGAATGTTTAATGTATACAATCTATTAACACCATAAGCCTCTGATTTGCCTTGATGTCTCTTGACTGATGTTATGGCTTGTGTTAATTTTGATAATGCCATGTTATTATATGTTACATGTGAAATGTATGGTTATGGCTGTTGTGAAAAAAGTTCTTCGCAAACCAATATGCACGTTCATTTAAAAAAAAAAAAAATGAACACATGAACTGTAGGTCATTTTTGCAAGGCGATGATCACAATAGTTTTCCATCTCGCATTGTCTCGGCAGAGTGTAGCGAGGGGGCTCTAGATTCAAGCGCAGGCAATACAACAAATCAGGAATTAGCATGGCATACAATTGCTTGTAGTTTGAAGAAGCCCCATTGTGCAGTTTAAGCAGAAACAGTAGCGCAAGATGGGTTAGATGGATCATTGATAAGGCAGGCATAGAGTTGTGAGTGTTCATTGCTCACCCGGCAAGAGATGCTATGGCTTTGAAAGCCTTTTCAGTTTGTGGGGGTGGGGTGGTTGGGAGATTTCATGAAGCCGCTGGTCATCAGTGTTTAAATGTTGGTTTAACCTGATCGGCCAGATTGCCTCGCTGATCGTTAAAAGCTTAGAATGAGCACAACACACAAAGAATAAAGAGTTTTCATGCTAAATTAAAGACGCAGAGGAGTATTATCCCACCCCCATGGTAAAGGCCTACCGTATGCATTTCTGCTTGCATAATTAAATGGGTAACGAACTACACAGAGTACAGGCTTGCGACTGTGTTGAGTGACCCCTTGGTAAAATGTTACTTGTCACTATTTAGAAAGAGATTTTCATTTAAGCGGTGAAGTAATGCCTTTACAATATTCTCCCTTGGCCAAAATTGTATGTTTTGAGGGATTTTGAAGGAACGCAAAGCACGGCTTTATGGATTAGGTTGGGGGAAAGGAGGCCCTAGGCTTTAGTCTAATGTCTTAGTTAATGCGTTTCCAAAGGTTAAGCACGATTTGCATGAAAGAAAAAGGATAGTTCCGAGGCAGCTAATGACGTAAGGGACGGGATGGGTCACTATGGTAGTGTGAGAGTCACCCATTGTTCTCATGTTTGGTTCACTATGCCGGCTATTTATTTATGATGTAATCCATTGGCTGCGAGCGGAAATTCAGTTCTTTAAATCTGGTGATTTTTTTGCAGCTCTGAGCGTTACAGAAAGCAGAGCATAACACGCACTTGAGTGCTGATATAAGCAGGGCTTAACAGTAGTGAATATGTTTCTCATTCCTTTTCCTCTGCCATCCCACTGGTATACCACCAAGAGATCCTTTTCCCTGCATGACATGGAGTGTTCACCACATGGAGAGGAGACCCCTTTCCCCTATTTGAGTCGTAAATGTGTCTGAACTGTGTAAGCTGCTGATTTGTTCATGGACTGAAGAGACCAGTATCGGAGTTGTAAATATTGTAATCGTTTGCGTTAAGCTGACTTTAGTCTCTTTTTGAGGTGCCAAATTATCAGACTGTACCATTTTCAAAGTGATCAGCTAGGTCCCCTCCATCCCCCACTTGAAAAATCCCACCTCAGCCTGGAAAAAGACTAGGTTATCGTGCACAGGGATATAAAGGCGAGGGGAAGGTCAGCCCTTTCATTAGCGGCAACAATGCTGACATCTAAAATACAGGCTAGCTGAATAGCCAATGCCCCGTGTGTATATCGGTGAGACCCTATGAGCAAAGACCTCATAAGCAGATTGCTGAGTCCATAGGAATGGGAAAACTCACATGACAAAGCACTTTGCCTTTTTCTGGGGGCCCCTAGTGGGGTGACCAAGAGGGCCAGGCACTTCCCCAAATTAGAGGATGGTGGGCCCGGGGAGGTGTAGAAAGGATCAACTGTTCACCGTCACTGAACCCCTGTCACATGAGGCCTTATAAGGTAGTCTCCCTTTGCAAAGAGAAATGTGCTCTACCTTGGAGGCGAATGTGATGGGACCTAGGATCAGGAAAGGTAGGAGTCTCCTACCTTACAAGGCCAGCAGTACGTATTCAGGGGATTTTACACGACTGTCGAGGCATACACCTGGACATGTTGACTATCTTGGGAGAAGTGCACCAGTCTCGCCCCAAAGCACATTATTTTGAATTACACTGAAACTGAGAACTCTGTAGCCAATGCCATTTTAAAAGGAATCAAGTAATAGTTAAAAGTAAGCACGCAAAAGCAGTAGCACAGAACCGGCAGTACCTGTACGCTCCGGTGCAGGAATACAATCCACATCAACAGAGGGAATGAGGGGGGTCGGGAGACTCGACACTCAGTCATCCATTGTTCGTTCCATCCGTTCATCCATGCATCCCACAAGGCCTCCACTCTTATATAGCTAAGAAAAGATAGACCAAGTGTCTTCACCCCGGGGGTGGGAGCAGCATGAGGGCATGATAACGATAACAAGAAAGCGGACCACCCAGGAGTTGGGCTAGTCAGCTCCATGTCAAACATCAGAACTGGAAGCCATCCTTAAGGGTGGAGCCCATCCCACAATTGCTTTACCAGTTGCCTAAAGAGAGACACCAAAGTTCCCTTACTCCAGAGAGTAGCAGGAAGGTAGGGCCAGGGCGTGGAAGGCAGAGGGGATATCCCCCAAGGGAAGAGAGAAGTCAATTGGAAGTTTCATATCCAGGTTGCAAGCCATTTCAGGGGGCAGAGACAATAGCCAACTATGATCCCAGTTAACACACCTGAATCCCCTAATCCAGGAAAAGCGAGAACACAGCACTATAGAAGTACACAGCCTCAGGCAGTGTGGGTGTTTGGAGCAGGAGTTGGAGTGTGGAGACAAGCAGTTTTGGAGAAGGCTGCGGGAGAGTAGGAGAACCTGGATTTGGACCAGAGCTCAGGGTGCTAGAGGAGAGTTCCAGAAAGTTGGGTCACGCCAGAGCTTGGGAGCTAGAGAAGAGACACGGGAGATCAAACTGAGAAACCAAGAGAACTGAAAGTGCCAGTAAGGAGCGAGAGTGGTGGATAGAAAAAAATGTAACGCTAGTAAGATGAGGGACGGTAGTGGTAAGAGGAATAGAGAGAGGGTATGTAGGAGGGAGTGGAGAGAGGGCAGGGAGGTAGTGGGAGTAGTGGTGAGAGCAGATGAAGAAGGGGGTGAAGGCAAAGTTTGGTACGGTTAGGGCAGAGGGTTGCAGTCAGGGGATTGACGGTAGGAAAGGGGTGTGGAAAGGAGAGGTGAGTGGTAAGCAGAATAGAATAGGAAGGGTAGAAGAGGGGTGAGGAGAAGGGTGAAGTGGGACTGAAAGTGTGAAGAAAGGGAAGAGGAGCAGAGAGAGTGAACATTGGAGGGACAGAATGGAGTATGTGTGGGAAGATGAGTGGAGAGAGATAGACAGGATGAGAGAGGGAGAGCAAGAGTATAACCGATCTTACAAGAAAAGGTAGCAGGCGCCCCACTCTAGATAGAACATGGCATGATGACCTGTTTTGTGTTTTTATCCCACTTTGAGAGTGCACAGCCATTGCTTTTTGCTCACTGTACTTTTCACAAAGGAGGAATATTCATTTGCATATCAGTTTTTGTCCTGCCCACAAGGGCAGTCCAGCACCGAAATGCCCAAACCTCCTTTGAGCAAGAGTACCAACAGCAACCCCATACATGTGTTTCAGCCTTGTTGGGCATCATCAGTGAGGTGGAGCTGTGCCTCTCTGAGTATATAACCGATCTTACTACTTGTATTTAACTGTTCTATGAATTCGAAGTCAGAGGTATTTAGAATCCGCAGCATAGGTATCTTAGACAGTAACCTCAGCACCTCTGACGATTAAGATGTTTTACAGCTGGATGTGGTTTTCTTGGAGCAATGGTCAAAATTAACGGCTCCACGATGATGGGTCCGGAGTGTCGGTCTGGTTAGAAATCTTTGCCTTAATATCAGCCGTTGGTTCCCCAGTCAGCCAGAAGCTCTGTATTGCTGATCTGTGGGGCTATTGCGGCAGGTGTGGACTTGACTTTACTATGTGGTGTGGCTTTCATTTCACCTGCTGGTGCTCGAGCTAGCTCTTTAGCCAACCAGCTTGTCAGAGTCCCCACAGTTCATGATTTTGTTCTTTCTGTCGAGACTCCCTTCTCTACTGCTTTTTTGATTTTTGTGCTGGTGCAACTGTTGAATTCAGGGGAGCATCTGCCGCATCCGCTTCTGATTTCATTATTATGGAGGCAAGATTTTCAATTTCTTCCCTGCTTTTCTTTAAACTACGCCGCTCCTTATGCATCTTGTAAGTGAGAGGTGAAGCCTCCATGTTGATAGCCGCCACTGAATCACCGTGAGGGGGAGGGTGGAGACACGAGTGGCTGCTTGGTGCTCATTGAGCGAGATCGGGTGCTAACTATTGTGCAAGGTTTATCTTCACGAAGGCTGTAAGCCTTCGATCTGCTTAGTCTTTCCTAGCATCGTGCCTGATGGGAGGCTGTGTACTGTGTTGGTAACAACGGGAAGAAACCCTATGAAATTACTGTGGGGAGCAAGTTAGAAGTCAATATTGCCAACCAGTGACAATTTAACGGTCAATATGCTTCAAAAGACAGTACCTTTTGACGTGGTGATTTTCCAACTTGAGTGCGTCCCCTCTCCCGCTGCGCTGTCTCCCCAAAGCACACAGAACGCATTACACACTCCGCTCCGGCACAGACTGACTGTTGTGTTGGTCCAACCTCCAATAGCAAACAGCAAGAAAAGACTCCCCAGTATAGTCCATCCACACAGTACACACTACACACTTCGGGATACCACTCCATAAATGGATCAAATATTCCTTGCGTATCTGCTTTACTACGCATTTGACCAACTTTGATGTGAAGCCCCATTTAATTCACTGCTGTACTGCCTTTAGAGTTATATAGAGTAGCAATACCAGTGCTGTTTGATTGCTATATGTGACTTTTCTAAAGCAGTAAAATTCCTATTGATATTTTATTTCTATCGCGCTCGTACACAAGTGTTTCAGAGTGCGACAAGGCAAGGGAGGGGAGGGGAACAGGGGAGAACAAAACAACGATCTTAATAGGCCCAGTGACATTGAGAACGTGCAAGTGCATGGGAGTGGGGAGGGGAAAAGTGCATGGAAGGGTGGGGGAGAAGTGGAGAGTGCAGAGCAAAGGAGAAACAGATAAATAATAATAAATAAATCATAAAGGCAACAAACAGTGGTAGTGCAGCCAGCAATTGGCAAGTGCTGGGTTTAAGGCAGCAGACAGGGTAGGTCTGATAAGTGCAGGAAGAGAAAAGGGGGGGTGGGCTGTATGGGTACAGATACAGACCAAAGTGCAAGGGGTGGCCGTGAGGCAGAGCGGGAGGGTGGCAGGGTGAGCAGGTATCTGGGCCCAGAGGACAGAGGGAGGCAAGTTGCACGGTGCCAAGAGAGAACAGATCAGCAGGGGAGGGGGGAGTGAAGGCAGAAGCAAAGAGGATGGTCTTGAGGCGCTTCCAGAACTGGAGATGGTTCACCTCAGGTTTTAGAGTCGCAGGGAGGCTGTTCCAGAGGGAGGCCCCAGCCGAAGATAAGAGATCTACCACCAGCTTGTTTCTTTGAAAAACGACTGACCCTGAGGGAGTTAGAGGTAGAAGCAGCGAAGACTGTCTCTGCCATATGCTTCTATATAGGACCTTATGGTGCAATTGTAGATAAGTCATTCTTCCATTATCTGCTATCCTGAATTCCTTCTTTAACGGGTCAATGGACATTATGGCGTCCTCAAGAAAAAGTCCCATAGGTATATGCAGCTACCATCTATCAGATTTCTTTGGACATATAGAAGTGGTGAGGTGAACTGTGTTGAGAGAGGATTGGCATTAAGTTTACCTCAAATGCTGAGCATCGTACCAGTTATGAGATCTAACCGCTGTGTGAGCCAAGTCATTCTTATTTAGCCACAAAGTCTTAAATAATTGACTCACCGCTGCATGTCTTATAAGGGTTCAAACCTGGTTGATTGTCCCTTGTTCTATTCACATACAATGCACACTTGTGCAGCATTCTATTAGGTCAAAAAACCTGCCACTAAGACTTCCCTTAGCACTAGGGCTTTATATCAGCTTCCTGGAAATTGGGGTGGGGTTGTCGGGGGGTGGAGGGGGATTGATAGTCTTAGACATACTCCATCACAATATTTTCGCGCGCCTGAGAAAAGGCCTTGTGATATTGAATAGGCTGAAAATAAAGAAGCATTGACAGAATTCGCAAGAAAGGATGCCTAACCTACATAATGTCCTCCCTTTCCTGTTGTAACAGACCCGACCAATTTTCCCGATTCAATATCAGTACATTATTTGTCATTTGAATTTCCAGGTACCAAAATGCTAATGTGATCAACTTTGCTTAGCCCCATTCTTGACCAGATCTATATCTTGAGGGGTTAGGAACAAATTCAAAATTTCATATTTAGCTAAATTCATTTTGAAAACAGACTGCTCTCTAGGAACCAAGCTGTTCCAAAAGTGCCGGAAGACACAAAATGGTACCTCCTGGATGACTAAAATATCATTGGCAAATATACAAGCTTGTTTCCTACCCCAGCGGAGGTGATCCCATTAACCTGGTAAGTCTTCATAACCCTCCATCTGCTTCTCGCCATGCTTAAATTAGGGAAGTGGAGAAACCGAGGAGAGGAGCTACTTAAGAAGAGTGCCCTTGGTAATCCCCCTACATATCCCATCTCTCGTGCCTCACGTTCTCAGTGTGGGTCACTAGACAGGCAAAGCCATGAGCTTTCTCCAGCCATTCAATCGAGAGCTTTCTCCAGCCATTCTTCTGCCCATCCAGATCCTCTCACTGTGAGACTCTCCTCCCTGAGATCCCACCCTCCAGGCGCCCACTTGGAATGGGAGACATAGCAAACTGAAGGAACAATGAGTATTTGCCATGGAGATTTGCTCATGCTGCATTGTTGCACGAGTAAGAGTCACCTTGTTGCTCCCCAGCACATCATTTTAAAAGGCACTCGATTAAACTGTAATTCAGTTGACAATGAACCAGAGTTGGCGCAATAATTGCGTTACTTTCGATGTTGCCCAAGCAGAAATGTTGTCGGTAATGTACCTGCCTGACGTAGCCAGTCATCTATGCCGGAGTAGCCATATAGATTAACTGACCTCTAAGGTGTAAAGAGATTACAAACAAACTCGCTGTACACCCCTTACCTAGTGACATGCAAAGAGTTAATAGTGAATTAGTAGTGTATTCCGTTGATGGTAAAATGTAGATAGTCTTGTGCTTTGGATGCATAGATCACTGTTTGAATAATCCTGTTCTTGAATTGCAAGGTTGTTATTCTGTAGACTTTGCAAAGAACCTCACCGTTGATCAACTATCAAAGCAATCTGAGATCTAAAAGAGGTCCAGGCGATGCTAGAAGGTAGATTGCATATACTTGTGGCTTGTAGTAGGAACTTTTTATGTATTAATTTCATATTGGGTGGCATTTGTTTGTAGCCACCTCTGAGAGTACAGCATTCATGTGTCTATTGAATTAGTTCCAATGCTATTTGAAATGGTGCTGCCTTACCCAGAATGCTGCGATTGGGGTTTTCTGGAGCATGCCACACATTTGGTGTAGTCACATATCTCTTAACTTGAACTCTTCATCTACCCATGTCTGTGCTCAACGGAAAAATGGGGGGATATACGTATGAAATAATTGGTCTGGGGTCCATTGTCTTATGCCTGTGGAGGAATGTTGGTTTCCTGAAAAAGTGAAATTATCTGAGAGGACCTTATGACTTTAACAGAATGAGTCTATTCCCAGCCACAGCTATTCTAAGGTACTGCTTACCCTGGAACCAAAAAGGGAATCTATTGCAATTGAAAAGCAGTTTTGGGGCATGCACTTGCACCTCTCATCTGCTTCTATCACCTGGTGTCAATCGGTGCGTAGGTGTCATTAATCTGCTGGTCATAGTCACAAACAGCAAGGGAGCCTAGCAAATGCATTTCCCTGCCCATGTTTCGTGGAGGAAATGGGGACCTCTCTCAACTATGGGTAAGGGGTGCTGGGTGAAGGCCCAGAACCAGTCCTCACCCTGAAGACAATGGGCGCAGAGAGGGCACCAATTCCCATCCCACTTTGTGCCAGCATTTGTGTGCAGACCATTAATATCTCCAGTCTTGACTCTAGAAAGAGAATCCTGCCAGGGTCTTTCTGTTATATTCAGTGCTCTTGCAGCAAAATTAGAAGACTAGACCACAACTCTAACAAAAGAGAAACCACCCTGATC